>NW_026288583.1:1342500-1646910 GCF_023373465.1 Oncorhynchus keta
TAGTCCCTCTCTCTCTTTTAGTCCCTCTCCCTCTTTTAGTCCCCTCTCTCTCTCTCTCTCCTGCTCTTTTAGTCCCTCTCTCTCCCTCTTTTAGTCCCCCTCTCTTTCTCTCCCTCTTTTAGTCCCTCTCCCTCTTTTAGTCCCTCTCTCTCTCTCTTTCTCTCCTCTCTCCCCTCTTTTAGTCCCCTTCTCTCTCTCTCTCCCTCTTTTAGTCCCCCTTCTCTCTCTCTCTCCTCTTTTAATCCCCCTCTCTCTCTCTCTCCCTCTTTTAGTCCCTCTCTCTCTCCCTCTTTCAGTCCTCCTCCTATTTTCTCCTCTCCTCTTTTAGTCTCTCTCTCTCTCCCTCTTTTAGTCCCTCTCTCTCCCTCTTTTAGTCCCCTTCTCTCTCTCTCTCCCTCTTTTAGTCCCTCTCCCCTATTTTAGTCTCTCTCTTTCTCTTTTAGGCTCTCTCTCTCCCTCTTCCTCTTTTAGTCCCATCTCTCTCTCTCTCTCTCTCTCTCTCTCTCTAGTATCTTCTCCCTTTTAGTCTCTCCCTCTTTTTCTCTAATCTCTCTCTCTCTCTCTCCTCTCTCTCCCTCTTTTAATCCCCTTCTCTCTCTCTCTCCCTCTTTTAATCCCTTCTCTCTCTCTCTCTTCTTTTAGTCCTCTCCCTCTTTTAGCCCTCTCTCTCTCTCCCTCTTTTAGTCCTCTCTCCCTCTTTTAGTCCTCTCTCTCTCTTTTAGTCCCTCTCCCTCTTTTAGTCCCTCTCTCTCTCTTTTAGTCCCTCTCTCTCTCTCTCTCCCTCTTTTAGTCCCTCTTTTGTCTCTCTCTTTCTCTCTCCCTCTTTTAGTCCCCTCTCTCTTTTAGTCCCTCTCCCTCTTTTAGTCCCCTCTCTCTCTCTCCCTCTTTTAGTCCCTCTCTCTCTCTCTTTTAGTCCCTCTCTCTTTTAGTCTCCCTCTTTTAGTCCTTCTCTCTCCCTCTTTTAGTCCTCCTCTCTCTCTTCTCTCTCTCTCCTCTTTTAGCCCCTCTCTCTCCCTCTTTTAGTCTCTCTCTCTCCCTCTTTTAGTCCCTCTCTCTCTTTCTCTCTCCTCTTTTAGTCCTCTCTCTCTCCTCTTTTAGTCCCCCTCTCTCTCTCTCTTTCTATTTTAGTCTCTCTCTCTCCCTCTTTTAGTCTCTCTCTCTCCCTCTTTTAGTCCCCCCTCTCTCTCTCTCTCCCTCTTTTAGTCCCTCTCTCTCTCCTCTTTTAGTCTCTCTCTCTCTTTTAGGCTCTCTCCTCCTCTCTTCCTCTTTTAGTCCCTCTCTCTCTCTTTCTAGTCCCTCTATCTTCTCTCTCTCTCTCTCTCTATTTTCTCTCTCTCTCTCTCTCTCTCTCTCTCTCTCTCTCTCTCCCTCTTTTAGTCCTCTCTCTCTCTCCCTCTTTTAGTCTCCTCTCTCCTCTTTTAGTCCTCTCTCTCTCTCCCTCTTTCAGTCCCCTCTCTCTCTCTCTCTCCTATTTTAGTCTCTCTCTCTCTCCCTCTTTTAGTCCTCTCTCCCTCTTTTAGTCCCCTTCTCTCTCTCTCTCCCTCTTTTAGTCCCTCTCTCTCCCTCTTTTAGTCCCTCTCCTCTCTTTTCTCTCTCTCCTCTAGTCCTCTTTTCTCTTTCTCTCTCTCTTTTAGCCCCCCTCTCTCTCTCTCTCTCTCTCTCTCTCTTCTCTCTCTCTCTCTCTCTCTCTTTTAGTCCTTCTCCCTATTTTAACCCCCCTCTCTCTCTCCCTCTTTTAGTCTCTCTGTCGCTCTCTCTTTTAGTCCCTCTCCTCTTTTAGCCACCCCTCTCTCTCTCTCTCTCTTTTAGTACCTCTCTCTCTCTCTCTCCTCTTTTAGTCTCTCTCTCTCTTTTCTCCTCTCCCTCTTTTAGTCCCTCTCTCTCTCTCCCTCTTTTAGTCCCCCTCTCTCTCTCTCTCTTTCTCTTTTCCCCCTCTCTCTTCCCTCTTTTAGTCTCTCTCTCCCTCTTTTAGTCCCCCTCTCTCTCTCTTCTCTCTCTCTCTCTCCCTCTTTTGTCCCCTCTCTCTCTCCCTCTTTTAGTCTCTCTCCTCTCTCTCTCCCTCTTTTAGTCCTCTCTCTCTCCCTCTTTTAGTCTCTCTCTCTCTCTCTCTCTTTTAGTCCTCTCTCTCTCTCTCTCTCTTCTCTCTCTCCCTCTTTTAGTCCCCTCTCTCTCTCTCTCCCTCTTTTAGTCTCTCTCTCTCTCTCCCTCTTTTAGTCCCCCTCTCTCTCTCTCCCTCTTTTAGTCCCTCTCTCTCTCTCCCTCTTTTCCTCTTTTAGTCCCTCTCCCTCTTTTAGTCCCTCTCCTCTCTCCCTCTCTCTTTTAGTCTCTCTCTCTCTCTCTCTTTTAGTCCCCTCTCTCTCTCTCCTCTTTTAGTAGCCACCCTCTCCTCTCTCTCTCTCTCGCTCTCTCTCTCTCTCCCTCTTTTAGTACCTCTCTCTCTCTCTTTTAGTCCCTCTCCCTCTTTTAGTCCCCCCTCTCTCTATCTCCCTCTTTTAGTCCCCCTCTCTCTCTTTCTCTCTTTCTCTTTTAGCCCCCCCTCTCTCTCTCCCTCTTTTAGTCTCTCTCTCTCTTTCTCTTTTAGTCCCCCTCTCTCTCACTCTCTCTCTCTCTTTTAGTCCTTCTCCCTATTTTAACCCCCCTCTCTCTCTCCCTCTTTTAGTCTCTCTGTCGCTCTCTCTTTTAGTCCCTCTCCCTCTTTTAGCCCCTCTCTCTCTCTCCTCTTTTAGTACCTCTCTCGCTCTCTCTCTCTCTCCCTCTTTTAGTCCCCTCTCTCTCTCTTTTAGTCCCTCTCCCTCTTTTAGTCCCCCCTTTCTCTCTCTCCCTCTTTTAGTCCCCCTCTCTCTCTTTCTCTCTTTCTCTTTTAGCCCCCCCCTCTCTCTCTCCCTCTTTTAGTCTCTCTCTCTCTTTCTCTTTTAGTCCCCCCTCTCTCTCACTCTCTCTCTCTCTTTTAGTCCTTCTCCCTATTTTAACCCCCCCTCTCTCTCTCCCTCTTTTAGTCTCTCTGTCGCTCTCTCTTTTAGTCCCTCTCCCTCTTTTAGCCACCCTCTCTCTCTCTCTCTCTCTCTCTTTTAGTCCCCCCCTCTCTCTCTCTCTCTCCCTCTTTTAGTACCTCTCTCTCTCTCTTTTAGTCCCTCTCCCTCTTTTAGTCCCCCCCTCTCTCTCTCCCTCTTTTAGTCCCCCTCTCTCTTTCTCTCTCTCCCTCTTTTAGTCCCTCTCTCTCTCTCTCTCTCTCTCTCTCTCTCTCTCTCTCTCTCTCTCTCTCCCTCTTTTAGTCCCTTCTCTCTCTCTCTCCCTCTTTTAGTCCCCTCTCTCTCTCTCCTCTTTTAGTCCCTCTCTCTCTCCCTCTTTCAGTCCCCCTCCCTCTCTCTCTCTCTCTCTCCCTTTTAGTCTCTCTCTCTCTCTCCCTCTTTTAGTCCCTCTCTCTCCCTCTTTTAGTCCCCCCTCTCTCTCTCCCTCTTTTAGTCCTCTCTCTTTTATCTCTCTCTCTCTCTCCCTCTTTTAGTCCCCTTCTTTCTCTCTCTCTCCCTCTTTTAGTCCCCTCTCTCTTTCTCTCTCTTTTAGTCCCTCTCTCCCTCTTTTAGTCCCTCTCTCCCTCTTTTAGTCCTCTCTCTCTCTTTTAGTCCCTCTCTCCTCTTTTAGTCCCCCCTCTCTCTCTCTCCCTCTTTTAGTCTCTCTCTCTCTCTCTTTCTCCCTCTTTTAGTCCCCCTCTCTCTCTCTCCTCTTTTAGTCCCTCCCACTCCCCCTCTCTCTCTCTTTTAGTCCTCCTCCTTTCTCTTTTAGTCCCTTTAGTCTCTCTCTCTCTCTCTTTTAGTCCCTCTCCCTCTTTTAGTCCCTCTCTCTCCCTTTTCTCCCTCTTTTAGTCCTCTCCTCTTTGTCTCTCTCTCTTTAGTCCCTCTCCCTCTTTTAGTCCCCCCCTCTCTCTCTCCCTCTTTTAGTCTCTCTCTCTCTTTCTCTCTTTCTCCCCTCTCTCTCCTCCTTTTAGTCTCTCTCTCTCTCTCTTTTAGTCCCCCCTCTCTCTCTCTCCTCTTTTAGTCCTTCTCCCTCTTTTATCCCTCTTTCTCTCCCTCTTTTAGTCTCTCTGTCGGCTCTCTCTTTTAGTCCCTCTCCCTCTTTTCCCCTCCCTCTCTCTCTCTCTTTTAGTCCCTCTCTCTCTCTCTCTCTCTCCCTCTTTTAGTCCTCTCTCTCTTTTAGTCCCTCTCTCCCTCTTTTAGTCCCCCCTCTCTCTCTCTCTCTTTTAGTCTCCTCTCCCTCTTTTAGCCTCTCCTCTCCCTATTTTAGTCTCTCTCTTCTCTCCCTCTTTTAGTCCCCCTCTCCCTCTTCTCTCTCTCCCTCTTTTAGTCCCTCTCTCTCTCTCTCTTTCTCTCTCTCTCTCTTTTAGTCCCTCTCTCTCTTTTAGTCTCTCTCTCTCTCTCTCCCTCTTTTAGTCCCCCTCTCTCTTTTAATCCCCTTCTCTCTCTCTCTCTCTCTCTCTCTTTTAGTCCCTCTCCTCTTTTAGCCCCCTCTCTCTCTCCTCTTTTAGGCCCTCTCTCTCTTTCTCTCTCCCTCTTTTAGTCCCTCTCCCTCTTCTCTCTCTCTCTTTTAGTCCTCTCTCTCCCTCTTTTAGTCCCTCCTCTTTTCCTCTCTCCCTCTATTTTAGTCTCTCTCTCTCCCTCTTTTAGTCCCTCTCCCTCTTTTAGTCCTCTCTCTCTCTCTTTTAGTCCCTCTCTCTCTTTTAGTCCTCTCTCTCTCTCTTTTAGTCCCTCTCTCTCTCTTTTGAAGTCTCTCTCTCCTCTTTTAGTCCCTCTCTCTCCCTCTTTTAGTCCCTCTCTCTCTCTCTCTCTCTCTCTTTTTAGTCCTCTCCCTCTTTTAGGCCCTTCTCTCTCTCTTCCTCTTTGATCTCTTCTCTCTCTCTCTCTTTTAGTCCCTCTCTCTCTTTTCTCCCCCTCTCTCTCTCCCTCTTTTAGTCCTCTCTCTTTTAGTCCTCTCCTCTTTTAGTCCCCCCTCTCTCTCTCTCCCTCTTTTAGTCCCTCTCTCTCCCTCTTTTAGTCCCCCTCTTTCTCTCTCCCTCTTTTAGTCCTCTCTTTTGGTCTCTCTCCCTCTTTTAGTCCCCCCCCCCTCTCTCTCCCTCTTTTAGTCTCTCTCTCTCTTCTCTCTCTCTCTCTCTCCCTCTTTTAGTCCCCCTCTCTCTCTCTCTCTTTTAGTCCCTCTCTCTCTCTCTCTCCTTCTTTTAGTCCCTCTCTCTCTCTCTTTTAGTCCCTCTCCCTCTCTTTCTCCCTCTTTTAGTTCTCTCTCTCTCCTCTTTTAGTCCCTCTCTCTCTCTCTTTTAGTCCCCCCTCTCTCTCCTCTTTTAGTCCCCCCTCTCTCTCTCCCTCTTTTAGTCTCTCTCTCCCTCTTTTAGTCCCTCTCTCTCTCTCTCTTTTAGTCTCCCTCTCTCTTTTTCTCTTTTAGTCCCCTCTCTCTCTCTCTCTCTCTCTCTTTTAGTCCTTCTCCCTATTTTAACCCCCCCTCTCTCTCTCCCTCTTAGTCTCTCTGTCGCTCTCTCTTTTAGTCCCTCTCCCTCTTTTAGCCCCCCCTCTCTCTCTCTCTCTTTTAGTCCCCCCCCTCTCTCTCTCTCTCTCCCTCTTTTAGTACCTCTCTCTCTCTCTCTTTTAGTCCCTCTCCCTCTTTTAGTCCCCCCCTCTCTCTCTCCCTCTTTTAGTCCCCCTCTCTCTTTCTCTCTCTCCCTCTTTTAGTCCCTCTCCCCCTCTCTCTCTCTCTCTCTCTCTTTTAGTCCTTCTCCCTCTTTTAGTCCCCCCCTCTCTCTCCCTCTTTTAGTCTCCTTTCTCTCCCTCTTTTAGTCCCTCTCCCTCTCTCTCTCTCTCTCTCTCTCTCTCTCTCTCTCTCTCTCCCTATTTTAGTCTCTCTCTCTCTCTCCCTCTTTCAGTCCCTCTCTCTCTCTCTCCCTATTTTAGTCTCTCTCTCTCTCTCTTTTAGGCCCTCTCTCTCTCCCTCTTCCTCTTTTAGTCCCTCTCTCTCTCTCTCTCTCTCTCTTTTAGTCCTTCTCCCTATTTTAACCCCCTCTCTCTCTCCCTCTTTTAGTCTCTCTGTCGCTCTCTCTTTTAGTCCCTCTCCCTCTTTTAGCCACCTCTCTCTCTCTCTCTCTCTCTTTTAGTACCTCTCTCGCTCTCTCTCTCCCTCTTTTAGTACCTCTCTCTCTCTCTTTTAGTCCCTCTCCCTCTTTTAGTCCCCCCTCTCTCTCTCCATCTTTTAGTCCCCCTCTCTCTCTCTCTCTTTCTCTTTTAGTCCCCCTCTCTCTCTCTCTTTCTCTTTTAGTCCCCCCCTCTCTCTCACTCTCTCTCTCTTTTAGTCCCCCTCTCTCCCTCTCTCCCTCATTTAGTCCCCCTCTCTCTTTCTCTCTCTCCCTCTTTTAGTCCCTCCCCTCTCTCTCTCTCTTTCTCTTTTAGTCCCCCCTTTCTCTCTCTCTTTCTCTTTTAGTCCCCCTCTCTCTCTCCTCTCTCCCTCTTTTAGTCCCCCCTCTCTCTCTCCCTCTTTTAGTCCCCCTCTCTCTCTCTCTCTCTCCCTCTTTTAGTCCCTCTCCTCTCTCTCTCTCTCTCTCCTCTTTTAGGCCCTCTCTCTCTCCCTCTTCCTCTTTTAGTCCCGCTCTCTCTCTCTCTCTCTCTTTTAGTCCTTCTCCTTATTTTAGTCCCCCTCTCTCTCTCCCTCTTTTAGTCTCCTTTCTCTCCCTCTTTTAGTCCCCCCCTCTCCTCTTTTAGTCCCTCTCTCTCTCTCTCTCTCTCTCTCTCTCTCTCTCTCTCTTTTGGTCTCTCTCTCTCTTTTAGTCCCTCTCCCTCTTTTAGTCCCCCCTCTCTCTCTCTCCCTCTTTCAGTCCCCCCTCTCTCTTTCTCTATTTTAGTTTAGCCCCCTCTCTCTCTCCCTCTTTTAGTCTCTCTCTCTCTTTCTCTTTTAGTCCCCACTCTCTCTCTCTCTTTTAGTCCTTCTCCCTATTTTAACCCCCCCTCTCTCTCTCCCTCTTTTAGTCTCTCTGTCGCTCTCTCTTTTAGTCCCTCTCCCTCTTTTAGCCACCCCTCTCTCTCTCTTTTAGTACCTCTCTCGCTCTCTCTCTCTCCCTCTTTTAGTACCTCTCTCTCTCTCTTTTAGTCCCTCTCCCTCTTTTAGTCCCCCCCTTTCTCTCTCTCCCTCTTTTAGTCCCCCCCTCTCTCTTTCTCTCTTTCTCTTTTAGCCCCCCCCTCTCTCTCTCCCTCTTTTAGTCTCTCTCTCTCTTTCTCTTTTAGTCCCCCCTCTCTCTCTCTCTCTCTCTCTCTTTTAGTCCCCCTCTCTCTTTCTCTCTCTCTCTCTTTTAGTCCCTCTCCCTCTCTTCTCTCTCTCTCTCCCTCTTTTAGTCCCCCTCTCTCTTTCTCTCTCTCTCTCCCTCTTTCAGTCCCTCTCTCTCTCTCTCTCCCTATTTTAGTCTCTCTCTCTCTCTCTCTTTTAGGCCCTCTCTCTCTCCCTCTTCCTCTTTTAGTCCCGCTCTCTCTCTCTCTCTCTCTTTTAGTCCTTCTCCCTATTTTAGTCCCCCCCTCTCTCTCCCTCTTTTAGTCTCTCTGTCTCTCTCTCTTTTATTCCCTCTCCCTCTTTTAGCCCCCCCTCTCTCTCTCTCTCCCTCTTTTAGTCCCCCTCGCTCTCTTTTAGTCCCCCTCTCTCTCTCTCTTTCTCCCTCTTTTAGTCCCTCTCTCTCTTTTAGTCCCTCTCCCTCTTTTAGTCCCTCTCTCTCTCTCCCTCTTTTAGTACCTCTCTATCTCTCTCTTTTAGTCCCTCTCCCTCTTTTAGTCCCCCCCTCTCTCTCTCCCTCTTTTAGTCCCCCTCTCTCTTTCTCTCTCTCCCTCTTTTAGTCCCTCTCCCTCTCTCTCTCCCTCTTCCTCTTTTAGTCCCGCTCTCTCTCTCTCTCTCTCTTTTAGCCCTTCTCCCTATTTTAGTCCCCCCCTCTCTCTCCCTCTTTTAGTCTCCCTTTCTCTCCCTCTTTTAGTCCCTCTCCCTCTTTTAGTCCCCCCCCTCTCTCTCTCTCTCTCTCTCTCTCTCTCTCCCTATTTTAGTCTCTCTCTCTCTCTTTTAGGCCCTCTCTCTCTCTTTTAGGCCTCTCTCTCTCCCTCTTCCTCTTTTAGTCCCCTCTCTCTCTCTCTCTCTCTCTCCCTCTTTCAGTCCTCTCTCTCTCTCTCTCCCTATTTTAGTCTCTCTCTCTCTCTCTCTTTTAGGCCCTCTCTCTCTCCCTCTTCCTCTTTTAGTCCCGCTCTCTCTCTCTCTCTCTCTCTCTCTCTCTCTCTCTCTCTCTCTCTCTCTCTCTCTCTCTTTTAGTCCTTCTCCCTATTTTAACCCCCCCCCCTCTCTCTCTCCCTCTTTTAGTCTCCCTGTCGCTCTCTCTTTTAGTCCCTCTCCCTCTTTTAGCCACCCTCTCTCTCTCTCTTTTAGTCGTCTCTCTCTCTCTTTTAGTCCCTCTCCCTCTTTTAGTCCCCCCTCTCTCTCTCCATCTTTTAGTCCACCTCTCTCTCTCTCTCTTTCTCTTTTAGTCCCCCTCTCTCTCACTCTCTCTCCTCTTTTTAGTCCCCCCTCTCTCTCTCTCTCCCTCATTTAGTCCCCCTCTCTCTTTCTCTCTCTCCCTCTTTTAGTCCCTCTCCCTCTCTCTCTCTCTCTCTCCCTCATTTAGTCCCCCTCTCTCTTTCTGTCTCTCCCTCTTTTAGTCCCCCCCCTCTCTCTCTCTCCCTATTTTAGTCTCTCTCTCTCTCTCTCTCTCTCTTTTAGGCCCTCTCTCTCCCTCTTCCTCTTTTAGTCCCTCTCTCTCTCTCTCTCTTTTAGTCCTTCTCCCTATTTTAGTCCCCCCCTCTCTCTCCCTCTTTTAGTCTCTCTGTCTCTCTCTCTTTTAGTCCCTCTCCCTCTTTTAGCCCCCCCTCTCTCTCTCTCCCTCTTTTAGTCCCCCTCGCTCTCTTTTAGTCCCCCTCTCTCTCTCTCTTTCTCCCTCTTTTAGTCCCTCTCTCTCTTTTAGTCCCTCTCCCTCTTTTATTGTCTCTCTCTCTCTCTCTCTCTCTCTCTCTCTCTCTCTCTCTCTCTCTCTCTCTCTCTCCCTCTCTCTCTCTCTATTTTAGTCCCTCTCCCTCTTTTAGTCCCCCTATCTCTTTTAGTCCCTCTCCCTCTTTTAGTCCCCCCCTCTCCCCTCTCTCTCTGTTACTTGCCTCAGTCTCTCTATCAGGTTTATGTCCCCCCCTTTATGTCCCCCTCTAGTCCCCCTCTCTCTTTTAGTCCCTCTCCCTCTTTTAGTCCCCCTCTCTCTCTCTCTCTCTCTCCCTCTTTTAGTCCCCCCCTCTCCCCTCTCTCTCTGTTACTTGCCTCAGTCTCTCTATCAGGTTTATGTCCCCCCCTTTATGTCCCCCTCTAGTCCCCCTCTCTCTTTTAGTCCCTCTCCCTCTTTTAGTCCCCGCTCTCTCTCTCTCTCTCTCTCCTCTTTTAGTCCCCTCTCTCTCTCTCTCTCTCTCTCTCTCTCTCTCTCTCTCTCTCTCTCTCTCTCTCTCTCTCTCCCTCTTTTAGTCCCTCCTCTCTCTCTATCTCACTATCTCTCTCTCTCTTTTAGTCCCTCTCCCTCTTTTTGTCCCCCCTCTCTCTCTCTCTCCCTCTTTTAGTCCCTCTCTCTCTCTCTCTCTCTCTCTCTCTCTCTCTCTCTCCCCCTCTTTTAGTCCCTCCTATCTCTCTCTCTCACTATCTCTCTCTCTTTTAGTCCCTCTCCCTCTTTTAGCCCCCCCCTCTCTCTCTCTGTTACTTCCCTCAGTCTCTCTATCAGGTTTATGGAACAAATGGTTATTCTAACTGTACCTCTCTCTCTCCCTCTTTTAGTCCCCCTCTCTCTCTCCCTCTTTTAGTCCCTCCTCTCTCTCTCTCTCTATCTCACTATCTCTCTCTCTCTTTTAGTCCCTCTCCCTCTTTTAGCCCCCCCCCCTCTCTCTCTCTCTCTCCCCCTCTCCCTCTCTGTCTGTGGGAACATCTTTTCTGCTTGATTCTCCACAGTGCCAAAGCCTCCCTTGGGGGGTGAAAGTTCTGCGCACTCCTGAGTAGCAACAATAATACTCATTTACAGGGAACAGTGATATATGGTGTCTGAGAGTAGCTTTTCGTTATGATATACAACGTGTTGTTCATTTTCTATCTGGATGGTGGCCCATTACAATGTAGTATGGAATATACTGTTGCTATAACATAATGCATTTTAATGTTGTGTTCTGCACACGGGTTGAGGTTAGACATGGCGCATTAGAAGGTATAGTCCATGTTATACAGTGTATGTTTATGTTTATGTCATTGCTATTTTAATTTCTCAAGCACCCAACTAATCAAAATGAATTACAACCCATCTCATTCCCTTTCCACTTCATATGAAGTGTCATAGTGCATAACCACTCATAACCTCTCTGTTGCCTATGCCAGAATTGGCACTGTGTTCATGGTTTGGAGGAAATGGGTCTTTACTCCAACACTTAGAGGCAAGTAAGGTATCTCCTCTGCCCCTCCTGTGGCTCTTATTTTGTGGACAGATGGGGGGGCTGTCTGGGTGTCTACACACTCTCCGGGATCTCTTTCTCTTTATGTCTGCCTGTTTGCCCCTCTCTCTGCTTAGAATTTGGCTTCTCTCTTTCTGTCTCTCTCTTTTTCTCTCTTGTTGACTCTTGCTGTCTCTTTCCAGTTCTGTCTATGCCATTGTGTGTGTGTCTCTCTCTCTCTCCTTCCCCTCACTGGCACTTGTCCCTGCAGCTGGTGTATAGAGCCCTCCCTCCATTCTGTGTCTTTCACAGGCCCATATGTAAACACTGACAGTAATCACCAGTGAGTGCTCCGCTCACTTCCTCCTTGGCAGTCGCTCAGAGAGCTATGCATTGGCGGGGAAGGTTTGAGAAACTGCGGACTCCACTTCGGCTCTAGTAAAATACTGCAATCACTCATCCCAAATGTCTCCCTGGCATCGTCTACAGGGCCAATCATTCAATATTATGGGCACAGTTGCACAGCGTCGTTGTGCCACTCAACTATTAGGCCTTAGACATGAACTCTAGATCACAGACATTTTACAAACCCTGTGATGATAAAATAATCACTATGTCTGAAAAGCTTTTGTGTTTATCGCCTACTTTATACATAATACTAAGCTTGCCTTTTCTCAACTTGTTTGCGTTGAATGGTGTTAGCCTATGCTATATAGTGTTGTTACGCTGTGTCCTGTATCTTATTGGGCTGTATTGTGTTGAGTTGTAATATGTTGTATTGTAGTATTCTGTGTTGGCTTTGCCGGGTCAGGCTGTGTTGGGGGGTAACACAGTGTGAAGAGACAGGCGTGGGCCAGCCAAGCCTGGGATAGTCTCCCAAGCCCTGCTTCCCTCTCCTTGGAAGGCATGGGAGTGACTCTAAGCTCTGCTTCCCTCTCGTTGGAAGGCATGGGAGTGACTCCAAGCTCTGCTTCCCTCTCCTTGGAAGGCATGGGCGTGACTTCAAGCTCTGCTTCCCTCTCCTTGGAAGGCATGGGCGTGACTTCAAGCTCTGCTTCCCTCTCCTTGGAAGGCATGGGAGTGACTCCAAGCTCTGCTTCCCTCTCCTTGGAAGGCATGGGAGTGTCTCCAAGCTCTGCTTCCCTCTCCTTGGAAGGCATGGGAGTGTCTCCAAGCTCTGCTTTCCTCTCATTGGAAGGCATGGGAGTGACTTCAAGCTCTGCTTCCCTCTCAGAAGGCAGTCAAGCACAATGAATTCATTCCTCCCTCTTCCAGTCATTTCTATACAGTATTTATAGCAGATGAATAAAATAAATCTCAGCTGGAATTTTCTGCATGGAGTGGCCGGCTACCACATCACAATGGTGACTTTCTCTTCCACTTGGCTAAGTACGAGGGCAGAGGGGAAAATGTGAGAATGTGTCCCAAAATGGCCCCCTATTCCCTACAAAGTGCACTACTTTTGACCAGGACCCTGGTGAAAAGTAGTGCACTATATGGGGCATTGGGCGCCATTTGGGATGCAGACTCTCTTCCACTTGGCTAAGTCAGAGGGCAGAGGGGAACAGCGTGGTAGCTTGAGTCATGGTGGCAAAGATCGCTGGATAAGGAGTGTCATTGTTGTTCAGATAGCTACTGTGTCTACTGTAGTTTGATGGGGATAATTATTTTATCTGGCTAGCTATTGTGTGGTATTAATTGGGATAAATTTGGGACAGTTGTTTTTTCATATCTACACATGGCCAAAAGTATATGGACACCTGCTCATTCCAAAATCATGGGCATTAATATGGAGTTGGTCCAACCTTTACTGCTATAACAACCTCCACTATTCTGAGAATGCTTTCCACTAGATTTTGGAACATTGCTGCGGGGAACTTGCTTCCATTCAGTCCCTGTAGCTCAGTTGGTAGAGCATGGCGCTTGTAACGCCAGGGTAGTGGGTTCGATCCCCGGGACCACCCATACGTAGAATGTATGCACACATGACTGTAAGTCGCTTTGGATAAAAGCGTCTGATAAATGGCATATATATTATTATAACATTAGTTAGGTCGGGAACTGATGTTGGGCGATTAGGCCTGGCTCGCAGTCGGCGTTCCAATTCATCCTAAAGGTGTTTCATGGGGTTGAGGTCAGGGCTCTGTGTGGGCCAGTCAAGTTCTACCACACCGTTCTCAACAAACCATTTCTGTATGGACCTTGCTTTGTGCACGGGGGCATTATCATGCTGAAACAGGAAAGGGCCTTCCCCAAACTGTTACCATGAATTTGGAAGCACAGGATCGTCTTGGAGGTCATTGTATGCGGCAGGTAGCCTAGTGGTTAGAGCATTGGTTAGAGTAAATGAAAGGTTGCAAGATCGAATCCCCGAGCTAACAAGGCAAACATCTTTCGTTCTGCCCCTGAACAAGGCAGTCATTGAACATAAGAATTTGTTCTGAACTGACATTCCTAGTTAAATGAAGGTTAAAAAAAAGTGTTTCCACTGAGTCCAAAGGCATGCTGGTTTTAGGCTTGTGTGCGAAATTTTTGGCTTGTAGCAGAATCCACTAATTTGAAGGGGTGCCCACATACATTTGGCCACGTAGTGTATATTCAGGTGTACAGTAGATTATCAAATTTGACCAGTTTCTCACAGCAGGAAAATAATCCTGCATCAACAGGATTTGTCTAGGGGTTAATAAAACATTTTATCAGCAATCTTTCCATTTCATACATTCATTTGACACATTTAGGAACCCCACTTCTCTTCACGTACAGTGGACATGGTAAAATATCTAGGGTGTCAGCCACAAACTAGGCATGTTGTTCACCAGACCTGTGTTTGGGGGTCAGTTAGCCTAGTGGTTAGAGCTTTGGACCAGTAACTGAAAGGTCGCTGGTTTGAATAACTGAGTTGACAAGGTGAACAATCTATCAATTTGCCCTTGAGCAAGGCACTTATACCCTTGCTCCAGGGGTGCTGTACTACTATAGCTGACCCTGTAAAACAACACGTCTCCCTACACCTATCTAGTGTATGTGACAGTAAAAAACATCTAATAAACGTCAACTTCTTGGCGCAGCCTGGAACCAAAACTCTTTATTGGCTAGTAGAGGAATTAGGCTCTATGGGGGAAAATTCACGAGGAACCAAACATAACTTAATGGAAGTCATCAGAAGCAAACAAGCAAGTGGAACCAAATGACGAGGGACCCACTTGAATTTATCCAATAGAAATTCTTGTTTTAGTTGTAAAACGTTTTTCATTTGGAGTAAGCGGTTTCCGTTGCAAAATGTTTTGCAACAGTGTCCGACTAATGAATTCACCCATGCTTACAGGCTTGTAGAGGAATTCGGCTGTAGCTTAGCTCTATACGAGTCATTATCTTGCCGTGGTTCTGAATCCAAGCTGACTTTTGCTTGGATGTATGAGAGTCCGTAACTGCCCATGGTGCTAAATCCGAGCTGACTGTTTTACTCTCTGACATTATTTTACCCCTGGATAAAATGTTGTTTGAAGCATCATGAATGGACGGTTAAGAGTCAATACACTGTGGAGACGCTCATCCTACACAACATTAATGTAGAATAACTCCCTTAGGCTATGGAGAGTACCAGAAACTCTCTCTATCTGCTGAGCTCTAGGGGAGCTCTAGGGGAGCTCTAGGGGAGGGAGAGTAAGAATGAGAAATGGGGGCATATAGAAAGGTAGAGAGTGTATGTGAGAGAGGGAGAGCCCACACTGCTCTCCAGCCATTTGATACCAAACAGATCAGATGTGACACAATCCTTTTGTGTTTGCTTTCTTCCTGGGTTCATTGTCTTTATTACATGAACAGTTTTAGTCTTACATTTAGTGACCCTCCCTCTTGTTCCTTCCAAATCATACAAACCCCTCTATCCTCCCCATCCTCCTTTTCTTCCTCCCTCCATCTTATGCCCCGCTGCTCAAGTGGGGGGGCACCCTCTTTTCCTGTCGAATTTCATTCCCTCTCAGTGGCTTGACGGTCTCCTCTATCTGCCCTGGGCCTTTTTCTTGGTTGACAAGGCTGATTCAAGCACATGTGCCAAGGGGCCAAATTAACCCAATTACCCTGGGCAGTCCAATCAGACCTCTACCCCCTACAGCCCCCTTCAGCCCCTCCACCCCTCTATTGCCCTCTTAAGACCAAAGTAATCACTGGCTGGAGTGTGAGTGTGTCAGACATGGACTGAATTTGGGGAGGGGTAAGTGAGGGCTCTCATATGTAGGGCAGGAAGTGAGACGTCACAGTCAGTCTTACTGAAGACCCTATCTTCCAATTCTCACCCACAGCACCAACAGACATGGACAATAAATTAATGAGTTGAATAAACAGGCATAATCTACGTACTTCTTTCTCTCCCTCCCTCTCTCCTTCTCCCCTCTCTCTCTTTAAAAATAAAAATTCCTCTCTTTGGGATATTGTTTAGTTCAATCTGCATGACACTTTTCATGTAAAAATGCACGTGATATTTACACTTTTTTGTGGTCTCCCTGATGTTGATTAATTTTCAATTAGTGTTTTTTTATAATATGACATTGTGATGGAGAAAAAAAGAAAGATGGAGTGACAGATGCTGAGGACTACAGGCAGTCCCGTGGAAGCCTCGGCCGTCTGAAGGACCCCACATTGTTATTATAGACTTGTGCTGTGCTGCTAGTCTAGATACTGCACCAGTGAGATGATCGCAAGAGACAAGTGTTCTTGCATGCAGGGAATGTCTGGAAATGTCAACTTTGTTTTAGGAAATGTCAACTTTGTTCAAAGGTATAACCAGTGTAGTTCTCCAACTTTAGGCCCACCTCTGCAAGCATAGAAGTTGTTTATTAAATGGTTGACCTGGCTGTTGGATATACACATAGAGGTAGTTGATTTGGGTAGAGGAGAGGGCAGTCAGGGTGAGAAAGGGTACTATAGCGTAATGTATTAGTTATCCTTGACATCCAGCATTGCCCACATTTGAAGTCGATGTGTATTCAAGCTCCTGTGTTTTTATGCAAAGTAATGTGTGTATTTTTCCAGACAGAATTTCCACACACAGATTATCATATTAAAGATTTCTGAAATTACATCAAACGTTATTTCTGCTGTCGACTGCATTCCACAGGAGAGAGACTGCCTTTGAAGTTGAACTGTAGCAGAGAGAACACAGGGAGAGAGTATGCCCAGGCTTGCCTGGTGGGGTTACCAATAGCAGAGCTAGCATTTTGTTGAAGCCAGCTCAGTTGATTAACCAATGTTTGATTTCTGCTTCAGCTGCCTCAAGAGGCATTGGGCTTAATGTATTTATTCTGGAGAAAAGCAGCAGGAACTTCTGAGGCCTATCAAAATCCTTTGGAAATGTCCCTGTAAATTCTAAGGTAGGCTATGTTGTGAGCATGGATTCAAAGGTGTAAGCAACGGGTAGGCTAGGACAATGATTGGCACAGCACAGTAATGTGCTACTGACGGTGCTGCTGTTATTAAGTCATTCTGGAATAATAATAGCATTCTGTAACAGTACATGACTCAAATGTAAATAGTTATTTCCTTCACACCAGCCTGCACAGGCCATCGTCCCCTCGGTTCCATTGCACAGTGTTACATACCCAAGGATAGTCTATACACATATGCACACACGCACACTTGGACGCACACACACACACACACACACACACACACACACACACACACACTTATATATATATTTATATATATTTTATATATATATACACAGTTGAAATTGGAAGTTTACATACACTTAGATTGGAGTCATTAAAACTCGTTTTTCAACCACTCCACAAATTTCTTGTTAAAAAACTATAGTTTTGGCAAGTTGGTTAGGATATCTACTTTGTGCATGACACAAGTACTTTTTCCAACAGTTGTTTACAGAAAGATTATTTCACTTATAATTCACTGTATCACAATTCCAGTGGGTCAGAAGTTTACATTCACTAAGTTGACTGCCTTTAACCTCTCTGGGATATACCTCAACAACAGCCAGTGAAATTGCAGGGCGCCAAATTCAAAACAACAGAAATCCCATAAATACAATTCCTCAAACATACAAGTATTTTACACAATTTTAAAGATAAACTTGTTGTAAATCCAGCCACAGTGTCCGATTTCAAAAAGGCTTTGCGACGAAAGCACATCAAACGATTATGTTAGGTCACAGAAAAACACAGCCATTTTTTCAGCCAAAGAGAGGAGTCACAAAAAGCAGAAATAGAGATAAAATGAATCTCTAACCTTTGATGATCTTCATCAGATGACACTAATAGGACCTCATGTTACACAATACATGTATGTTGTGTTAGAAAAAGGTAATATTTATATCCAAAGATCTCAGTTTACATTGGCGCGTTATGTTCTGTAGTTACAAAACATCCGGTGATTTTGCAGAGCCACATCAATTAAAAAAAATACTCATAATAAACATTGCTAAAAGATACAAGTGTTATGCATGGAATTTTAGATCCACTTCTCCTTAATGCAACCGCTGTGTCAGATTTCAAAAAAGCTTTACTGATAAAGCACACCATGCAATAATCTGAGTACAGCGCTCAGACAACAAAACAAGCCATACAGATATCCGCCATGTTGTAGAGTCAACAGAAGTAAGAAATAGCATTATAAATATTCACTTACCTCTGATGATCTTCATCAGAATGCACTTCAGGAATCCCAGTTCCATAATAAATGTTTGATTTGTTCGATAAAGTCAATTTCTGTCCAAATACCTCCTTTTTGTTTGCACGTTTAGAAATAGCATCCTTTTCTGCACAATCCAAACTCACGAGGCGTGGGCAAGTCCAGGCAAAAGTTCAGACGAAAAGTCATATTACAGTTCGTAGAAACATGTCAAACGAAGTATTTAATCAATCTTTAGGATGTTTTTAACATAAATCTTCAATAATGTTTCAACCGGAGAATTTCTTTCTGTAGAAATGCGATGGAACGCAGCTAACTCTCACGTGAGCGCGTGTGACCCCCGCACTCTGCCAGACCCCCGACTCTTTCAGCTCTCATTAGCCCCCACTTCACAGTAGAATCCTCAAACAAGGTTCTAAAGACTGTTGACATCTAGCAGAATCCTTAGGAAGTGCAATATGACCCCATAGACACTGTATATTCGATAGGCAATGACTTTAAAAACTACACACCTCAGATTTCCAACTTCCTAGTTGGATTTTTTCTCAGGTTTTTGCCTGCCATATGAGTTATGTTATACTCACAAACATCATTCAAAAAGTTTTAGAAACTTCAGAGTGTTTTCTATCCAAATATACAATTTATATGCATATTCTAGCTTTTAGGACTGAGTAGCAGGCAGTTTACTCTGGGCACCTTTTAATCCAAGCTACTCAATACTGCCCCCCAGTCCCAAAGAAGTTAAACAGCTTGGAAGATTCCAGAAAATGATGTCATGGCTTTACAAGCTTCTGATAGTCTAATTGACATCATTTGAGTCATTTGGAGGTGTACCTGTGGATGTATTTTAAGGCCTACCTTCAAACTCAGTGCCACTTTGCTTGACATCATGGGAAAATCCAAATAAATCAGCCAAGACCTCAGAATTTTTTTTTGTAGACCTCCACAAGTCTGGCTCATTTCCAAACTCCTGAAGGTACCATGTTCATCTGTACAAACAATCGTACGCAAGTATAAACACCATGGAACCACGCAGCCGTCATACCGCTCAGGAAGGAGACGCGGTGCTTTTGTGTGAAAAGTGCAAATCAATCCCAGAACAGCAGCAAAGGACCTTGTGAAGATGCTGGAGGAAACGGGTACAAAAGTATCTATATCCACAGTAAAATAGTTCTTATATTGACATACCCTGAAAGGCCCCCCGACAAGGAAGAAGCTACTGCTCCAAAACCACCATAAAAAAGCCAGACCACGGTTTGCAAGTGCACATGGGGACAAAGATCATACTTTTTGGAGAAATGTCCCCTGGTCTGATGAAACAAAAATAGAACTGTTTAGCCATAATGACCATCGTTATGTTTGGAGGAAAAATAGGGAGGCTTGCAAGCCGAAGAACCCCATTCCAACCGTGAAGCATGGCATCATGTTGTGGAGGTGCTTGCTGCAGGAGAGACTGGTGCACTTTACAAAGTAGATGGCATCATGAGGATGGGAAATTATGTGGATATATTGAAGCAACATCGCAAGACATCAGTCAGGAAGTTAAAGCTTGGTCGCAAATGGGTATTCCAAATAGACAATGACCCCAAGCATACTTCCAAAGTTGTGACAAAATGGCTTAAGGACAACAAAGTCAAGGTATTGGAGTGGCCACAAAGCCCTGACCTCAATCCTATAAAAAATGTGTGGGCAGAACTGAAAAAGTGTGTGAAAGCAAGAAAGCCTACCAACCTGACTCAGTTACACCAGCTCTGTCAGGAGGAATCTTATTGTGGGAAGCTTGTGGAAGGCCCTTTTGTTAAACAATTTAAAGGCAATGCTACTAAATACTAATTGAGTGGATGTAAACCTCTGACCCACTGGGAGTGTGATGAAAGAAATAAATGCTGAATAAATCATTCTACTATTATTCTGACATTTCACATTCTTAAAATAAAGTGACCTGAGACAGAGAATTTTTACTAGGATTAAATGTCAGGAATTGTGAAAAACTGAATTTTAATGTATTTGGCTAAGGTGTATGTAAACTTCCCGACTTCATTTGTATATAAAGTTCAGCAGACAAGGTGAATTTTGGCCACAAGTTCGAACGAGGAGAGCTTTCTTTTATAACACCACACTGTGGTTAGAGGACGTTTGGAACGGGCCGGATAGGATTGAAGGGGCTTCAGTCCTGTGTTCTTCTCCTCTTCTGTTCTTGACAGTTGCTTTGCTGCAGTGACAGAAGGAGAGATGAGAAGGAAACGACAGTGTTTGCAGTTTTTCTGTCATGCTCAGAACTTGGAGTGTGTGTGTGCGGAGGGGGAAGGGGGGCAGATTTTTGTGTGTGTGGGTGAGTGTGTGTGTGCGGGGGGGGGGGTTGTGTGTGTGGGTGAGTGTGTGTGTGTGTGTGTGTGGTTAACAGGCAGACAGCAGGCCTCCTTTGGGAGCTGTTCTAGACTTCACTCCTTGAGAGCTTGTGTCTTAAGGTTTGGAGATTTTGGAGATGCAAGCCTGCTTGTCTGTCAGGTTAAATCATACTAGCTGCTGTAGTCACACTCCTTTTCACGACAGTTAATATACATATATACATATTTTTGCAGTATTACACATTTTGTCTCCTGACGTCTGACCTTGTGTTAAAATTCAGGCCTGAAATGGACCCTTTTGAAGACCATATTAATCCCTGATATTACGGCGCTGTTGAATTGGAGACCTGTGTTGTTCTGTTGTCTTGTCGGTATAGAGCGCCAGTGGTGACAAACACAGAATACATCGGGGATGTCTCCAGATTCCAGACGCTTGTAACGTTTCTGACAGGAAAAGGTCACTGTATAATGCACTGAAAGGATGATGCAAATGATTCTTCTGATACCTGTCTAGTTGTCATGTGCGTATCGTGTTTCTACGGCACGTGTATTGTGAGTTTATCATGTTTTGTATCGTGTGTCATGTCCATCCATCTGCCGTGTATGCAATTGCCAGGTGTCTTAACAGGGTAACAGGTCAACAGGGCTTGATGTTGGCCCCGACACTTCTTTTGCACATTTGTCTCAAACCCAACGTTGTCGTAGTTTATTGGTCTGTTTCTATGCTCCTCATTTTGATGGTTGGATGGTTGCAATACATATAATTTCTAATTAATCTGTCGCCTGAGCAAATATGTTTTTTGATAAGGTGTTTGTGTATTTGTCGGTGTGTGTGTGTGTGTGTATTTAGTAGATTACCATTCAGGCCATATCTCAGCTCTGTCAGGGTGCCATGGCTGCAGCCAGCCGCTTGCAGGATGGACCCCTTATCTCCCTCTTTCCAGACCCTGCCCCCGTCACACACGCACACTCGCACCCCAGCATACACACTCACAAACACACATGCACCTACACCCCCACCCCCCCTGAGCTCTCTGACACTCATCCACAGCCTCTTAACGACAGACAATGGACACTTCTACCTGGTTCTATTTATTCGTAAATGTAAACTTTGGCAAGCTGTCCATAACAAACAGAAAGAACAATAGATCTGCTTGCAATACAGCATACAGCTGTAGGATCTTAATTTGAGCCAGTTTGCGACAGCAGGAAACTAAATCCTGCAGCAAAAGGAAATGTGAAGCAAATCCAGTCTGACATTTTAAAGTGGAAATTACAAACTTTTAGAAGACTTTTTAAAACTCAAAGACTCTCCAAGTTAGCATTTTATTTTTTTCAGCGACAAAAGAAGGATCCAATTAAGATCCTACATCTGGATATCCCGATATGACAGTCTGTGTCTTTCATCTCTAGACTGTAGTCTTTGTTCTCCATGTTTTTTTATTTTACAGATTTCTCCCTGCTTTCCTTCTCTCTCTCAGGTGTCGAAAATCCAGACAGTTGGACACACAGACACACTTGCACACAGACAGACAGACAGACAGACAGACAGACAGACAGACAGACAGACAGACAGACAGACAGACAGACAGACAGACAGACAGACAGACAGACAGACACACACACACACACACACACACACACACACACACACACACACACACACACACACACACACACACACACACACACACACACACACACACACACACACACACACACACACACACACACACACACCGAACAGTGGGTGTAAATAGACAGCTGTGCACAGGGCTCCTGACTCCATTCAGAGTACAGAAAGCTCATCAGACTCAGGTCCCGGCAGGTGGATAGAGAGGGGGCAGGGAGAATCCACTGTGTCAATCTCTCCTCGGAAAAGGGAGGAAAAAAAGATACGGACGAAAAAAAAACAGGCAATCAAGCCGGCGCGTGAGTGGCGTTACACATGAGTAGCTCCCGCTTATCCCTTCAGGCTTCTGCCCTTTCTATTCCTCCACCATCCCTCTCTCTCGCTGTCCCTCCATCCCCCATCCAACCATCTCTGTCCCCAGGTAAAGGCTGCCCTTGGGCCAGGGCTGTGGATCGTAAGTGAACTGAAATGCTCTTACAGTCGGAGAGTTCATACTTGTTTATTTTTACGTTTCCTTGTTTTACCTTTGTGAGAGCGAAATATAAATAATGAGTTATTGACAGATACATAATCTGTGTAGTCTTCTTGCCCTTCTCACATCTCCCTAGATACCTGTGGTCTAGCACTAGATCAATAACTGCTTATGATCTAGCAGTTACTACTTCAGACAGAGATACATACACTGAATCTCATGGGATGATGTTTTGATGATAAAAAATAAAACAACGATGCACTGCAAGCAGCCATGCCGGGGTTCAAGCATAAAATATATTACAATTTATTTTATTTCGAGTTACAAATCCTGAGCGGGATTACATTTTCAAATTTCATAAACATAGAAGTTATTACCATTGAACAAATAACAATAATTTATGTTTTTTCGTAGTGCCAGACTCAATCATGTAGAGAAACGTCAGAGTGAATTTGGGCCATATAAAAAAAGAATAATAATGCCCCTGAAGTATGTCAGCCAGAAGCTGTGGAAAGGGGAGGGGAGGAGGAGGAGAGGATAGAGGAGAGAATGAAACAGAGGGAGGGAAAAGATTTAGAGGGGCAGTGTTGGAGAAAGCGAAAAGAAAGGAGAGGTGGAGGAAGTAGGATGGGAAGATGTTGACGGGAAAGAGAAGGGAGGAGAAAGAGGATGAGGAGAGAGATGGATGGCAGAGGAGGAAATAGAGCAGGGGGGGTGATAAAGGGCTAGTGGGGTCTTTGTGAAAAGGCTTGATTATTGGCCGTCCTAGGGGGGCTTTTGTCTAGGTCCCGGGGGAGAAAGGGTTAACACCACTTAGCCTCAGGGAAGACGAGAGCAGCAGTGGTGCTTTGTGTGTGTGTGTGTGTGCGTTTGTGTGTGTTAGGGAGGGGTTGATGGGGGTTTGAGGGATCATGATGGAGTCCCCCACTGTTTTCTAAAATCACTGCGCTCTCTTGCTCCCCCACACACACACTCAGAAATACTCAAATGTTTGCATGTAGGGGTGCCAGGAATTATAGAGCCTGAGGGTAAGACTAGCCTTTTGAAGTATATTTGTTGAGAAAATGGTATGTTAGAGAGTAGTAGAGAGCTCCCCTACCAAACCCTTTCACTGCACACTAGCAGTGGCCAGATGTATGTTGTTTGTGATAGGTCTGGGCACTGCATTATCCTACCAATTATCTGCATGTGTCAAGATGTCACTGCTGCCTCAGAACAATATAGCTCTACATACATACACACACACACACACTTTTAGGTTGTGTCTGTATTAAAACCCTCCATATTGTACAGTAGACTGAGGCTCACCCTAGCTGATAGGAAGCACACATGGAGGGAAGGAGACGTCCCCTAACTTTGAGGGCCCTATTTTTATCCCTTCGGTCCCAGAGGGTAAAGCACTGGAGCGCTCCACTGCCCAAAGGGCTCAGTGGTGGGTGACACTCACTGCTACTGCTGCAGGTCCCAGCTGCCTACCAATTTACTGGTGGGGGGGGGGGGGGTGGGGTGAAAGAGGGGTTGAGAGAGACAGAGGGGAGATATAGAGATGGAGGGGAGAAAGAGAGAGAGAACTTAATAACCAGTGTTTCTCGACAAGAGATAAGAAGCTATTTGATGACAAACCGCAACAAAAATCTAATCACAAATATGACAAATCACACAAATATGTTCCTATAGAATGTACTGTTCCGTATAAATCCATTAACCCAAGAGTTGATGTCCACACCCGCATTGAAATAAAATTAGCATAACAACTTTCTGTCCTTTTAAGCTAAATACACTGATCAAAAAATAAAGGGAACACTAAAATAACACATCCTAGATCTGAATTAATGAAATATTCGTATTAAATACTTTTTTCATTACATAGTTGAATGTGCTGACAACAAAATCACACAAAAATTATCAATGGAAATAAAATGTATCAACCCATGGAGGTCTGGATTTTTAGTCACACTCCAAATTAAAGTGGAAAAACACACTATAGGCTGATCCAACTTTGATGTAATGTCCTTAAAACAGGTCAAAATGAGGCTCAGTAGTGTGTGTGGCATGCCTGTATGACCTCCCTACAACGCCTGGGCATGCTCCTGATGAGGTGGCGGATGGTCTCCTGAGGGATCTCCTCCCAGACCTGGACTAAAGCTTCCGCCAACTCCTGGACAGTCTGTTGGTGGATGGAGCGAGACATGATGTCCCAGATGTGCTCAATTGGATTCAGGTCTGGGGAACGGGCGGGCCAGTCCATAGCATCAATGCCTTCCTCTTGCAGGAACTGCTGACACACTCCGGCCACATGAGGTCTAGCATTGTCCTGCATTATGAGGGACCCAGGGCCAACCGCACCAGCATATGGTCTCACAAGGGGTCTGAGGATCTCATCTCGGTACCTAATGGCAGTCAGGCTACCTCTGGCGAGCATATGGAGGGCCGTGCGGCCCCCCAAAGAAATGCCACCCCACACCATGACTGACTCACCGCCAAACCGGTCATGCTGGAGGATGTTGCAAGCAGCAGAACGTGTCTTGCTAATTGCCTATAATTTCCACCTGTTTTCTATTCCATTTGCACAACAGCATGTGAAATGTATTGTCAATCAGTGTTGCTTCCTAAATGGACAGTGTGATTGACTTGGAGTTACATTGTGTTGTTTAAGTGTTCCCTTTATTTTGAGCAGTGTATATATGTTTTTGTGTGTCTGCCTTCCGCATCTGCCACAAAGTCAAAATTGTCTATAGGATATCATGAAAATGTATAAAATTAAACTTTTTGGTCTTTATCTAAGGTTAGGGTTAGGCATAATGTTAGCAGTGTGGTTAGGATTTGATTTAAAATCTGATTTTTAGAAATAGGCAGGGTTTAAGACTTTGTGACTGTGTTAACTAGTGACGACCGTGGCAGCGCTACAGCGGATGTTTGTCAGACCAGGAGACAGCCCGACAATGAACATGATTCCACTATGGAAAGCTGAGAATCTCACGATTATGTTGGTGTTCTCTGTTTTCACAGGAGCTTCACGGGACTCGTCTAATCGTAGAAACACCAAACGTTTTGGGCTACAAAACTAACTAATTATTACCCCACCATCGAAAGCTGAGACTATTCCGAACTTGCTTTACGATTCCCACAAGCCTTACAAGACTTGTTTTAAGGTAACCCAGTGACGGGCTTAAAAATGAATGGAAATGAAAAGGGCATTTCCACGTCAAAGGTATACCGGTCATTCTACAGTAAAACAAATGAATAAATAATCCTGAGTTGCTTTATTATATCTCTCAGATATAAGACAGACACTTAAAAACATACTCCTCGCCCTCCCCCCAAAAGGCTAAGGTGTAATAATAGGTCATCCCAATAAGAGGCTATCCAATTTTTTTTTCTTCAGCAGATGGTCAGGGGGCCGAAACATAATTACATTTGTAGACTGCAAATTGACCGCAAGAAGCCAAAACAGATGTAATATTTGACTAAAACATAATCATTTCAAACCTCGATTACACAACATATATCTCTCTATCATGCATGGGAATACTACGGAACTGGACTCCCAATTTAAAATCACCGCTGGTGTTTTTACAGACTTTTATGTCCAACAAATTTGAAATCTTGGGGGGCAGATAAAATCACCCGGGGGCCAAATTCAGCCTGTTGGCCTCCAGAAGAAAGGAGGTTTTAAAAATGCCAGAACACTCCCACACACAGACCCCATTAGGCCCAACATATGTTGATTACTACCTTTCTAGGAATGTGGATGAGTGATGTAGGGAGGTTAGAGATAAATGCACAGTGTGTGAATGTGTTAGATGCTGGCTGGATTGAGTGCATCATTCAAGGTACAGTGGATGCACTTTAAATGCCAAGTGCATTATCGGAGCACACGCACTCGCACACACACAGGCAGACACATGCTATGTGTAGGTCTGGATTCAGTTTGAAAGTCCTATCCATTTGTATTCAAACAAAATCAATCCCTTTTCTATTTTATAGCCATTTTTTAGATTAGCCCATCATACATGGACCAAATCTCAACTCCAATCAGACTAAATACACACTTTCAGAAACTCTTCCCAAGTAATCTTTTCAACAGATGTTCATAGTATGAAAGTATACCATGTGATTATTCTGACACGCCCCTTATAGACTTTACCCTGTGTGTTTGTCTAAATCGCGACCACATAACCTTCCATCCGATTCATCCAATACAACCAATGTATTATTGCTGTGGCCCTTAGATAATCTAACTACACTAACTCGGTGTTGACACTAAGCCAATGAGCCTTCAGGTATGTGTCAGGTGACAAGTAAATAGCCAATAACCTTTCTCCTCATGCTTTAATAGAGCTAATTGTAATCTTTCAACATTTAGGGGAGAGTGGGGTTAGTTGAGTAATTTCTAACATTCAGCATCACTATGTCAAGGGAAATATAGTATTCTTTTTAACAAAGATCCTGAAATATATGTAGATATGTTTTGTATCCCTGGAAATAATCAGAATGCATGTAAACATAACAGTTTTGAAAACCTAGCTTGCCCCAAAAAAGTGGTCTCTTGCCACTACTTACCCAGGTATGGGGCATGTTGATTATAGGAACAGGGTCATTTGAGCCGCCTTTGGGTAAGTGAGTGATGGTGTACTGTGACAGTGGGTGCTGGTAGGTCAAAGTTTAATTAATGGAGTGGGGTGTGGTATATTGTATATCTTAAATGTATGCCTGCATTCAGATATACACTGAGTGTAGAAAACATTAGGAACACGTTCCAAATATTGAGTGGCGCCCCCTTTGGCTCTAAGAACAGCCTCAATTCGTTGGGGCATGGACTCGACAAGGTGTCAAAAGCGTTCCACAGGGATGTTGGCCCATGTTGACTCCAATTCTTCCCACAGTTGTGTCAAGTTGTCTGGATGTTCTTTGGGTGTTGGACCATTCTTGATACACACTGGAAACTGTTGAAAAATCCAGCAGCTTTGCAGTTCTTGACACACTATAACCGGTGCGTCTGGCACCTACTACCCATACCCCGTTCAAAGACACAATCATTTTGACCTGCTCATCCTCTGAATGGCACACGCGCACAATCCATGGCTCAATTGTCTCAAGGCTTAAAAAATCCCTCTAACCTGTTTCCTCCCCTTCATCTACACTGATTGAAGTGGATTTAATGGACATCCACAAGGGATCATTGTTTTCCCCTGGTCAGTCTATGTCATGGAAAGAACAGGTGTGCCTAATGTTTTGTACCCTCAGTGAAGATCTCTCTGTTGAGTATCAACGCACCCTTCCATTTCTTGACCAGTTGTCCGGGACAGGGATGTTGTTTTGATGTGCCAATTCATAGGCAAGTTGTCTACATTTGATGCTACTAAGCCCATGACACAGGTCTGTGAGATTCTTGATATGTTTAGCAAGCTCAGACCCCATGTCATCAGATAAGACCTTATCTATACCATAGCCTCTCTTTTGCACAAGTACATGTTTGTTCATTTCTTTTTGTCAATGTACCCCTTCAGTGTCATTCGGTCCATTTTTTTTTCATCTCTTGCGGCTGCACGAATGGACTTCTTCCCTTCTCTCAGATCCCAACTGATGTATAAAGCAACTTAAAATGACTTGGGTTTAGATACAAGCGTCATGAAACCTAAGACAATAAATGTATTTGACTTAGTCAAAATCAGTTTTTTGGACCAAACTTGTTTTTCCATGTGGTTCCTTCCTTCACAGACTCCATGAAATGATGACCTCATAAGTATTTGGTCCCATGATTTTTTAAAATGGTTTCCTAGAAACAAGGGCTGTGTAACGGCGTTCTTCGTTTGTCGAAAGAGAGTCGGACCGAAATGCAGCGTGGTGGTTACTCATGTCTTTAATGAAACAAATGACGATACATGAAATAACTTATAAATACAAAAACAACAAACGGAACGTGAAAACCTAATACAGCCTATCTGGTGAACACTACACAGAGACAGGAACAATCACCCACGAAATACACAGTGAAACCCAGGCTACCTAAATACGGTTCCCTATCAGAGACAACAAGAATCACCTGACTCTGATTGAGAACCGCCTCAGGCAGCCAAGCCTAAACTAGACACACCCCTAATCAACCACAATCCCAATGCCTACAAAAACCCCAATACGACAACACAATAAACCCATGTCACACCCTGGCCTGAACAAATATACATCGAAAACACAAAATACAATGACCAAGGCGTGACAGGCTGGCTCAACTAACCCTTTGGCTCAACTTACCCTACTCTCCGCTACCCCTGTCACATCCTGGTCTTGTCATGCTGAAATGTGTGTCCCCTGACACCAAGTCATATTAATGACAAATATTCAGAATGTCCCATCTGTAAATTAGTTTAACATTTAGATGAAGCTGGCCTGATGTGGTGATGATCTCCTGTCAGAATGTAATTGTGTCTTTTCACATTTACAAGGAGGCTGGCTCGGAAAGGATTACATCTCTGTCTGTCCTTAGCCACTGATGTCTGGTACTTGTTGTTGTTTAAAGTAATACCATTCTGGTATTTTAAAGTTTTGCTGTGTATGCGTTTTGTAAAAATATATATTTTTTAAATTGTCAAAAAGACAAAATATATGAAAGGCTGGCTCAAGTGGAGGAAAGCATATTTAAGTACTCTCACAAAAATCCCAAATCAAGACTCTTTATTGCCACATTTATCCTTGCTCGACATCAAGCCCAGAAGACATGAATGCACGTGCACACACGCATGCACATATACGGAAAAGCTTGTCATACGTAAATGACATGTCCTTGAAGCTAGCCTGTCGATGCTGCAGATATTGTCAAGTCCTCTTATGAAGATCAGCAACAACATCCAATCTGTCTTGTTAATGTTGCCAAGCCATTTCCTTCATACTCTATGGAGTTTTGAAGCCCAATTCATTTGTTTTAAGCCATTCCGATCTCATTTACTAGGTCTATTTGATTGTTTTATTTTTGCAGTGAGATGGCTATTTGGTGTCAATCCCCATTATCTTTGCAGCGAGCTGTCATGTTGGTATCAATTCAGACTAAATCAATTCAAATTGTATTTGTCACATGCGCAGTGAAATGCTTACAAGCCCTTAACCAACAATGCAGTTTTAGTGTTAAGTAAAATATAGATAAATAAAAAATAACAGTAAAAAATAATTAAAGAGCAGCAGTAAAATAACAGTTGCGAGGCTATATACAGGGGGTACCGGTACAGAGTCAATGTGCGGGGACACTGGTTAGTCGAGGTAATATGTACATGTAGGTAGAGTTAAAGTGACTATGCATAGATGATAAACAGAGAGTAGCAGCAGAGTGAAAGGGGGGGGGACGACGACAATGCAAATAGTCTGGGTAACCATTTGATTAAGTGTTCAGGAGTCTTATGGCTTGGGGGTAGAAGCTGCTAAGAAGCCTCTTGGACATAGACTCCGGTACCGCTTGCCGTGCCGTAGCAGAGAGAACAGTCTATGTCCTGGATGGCAGGAATCTTGGCCCAAGTGATATACTGTGCAGTACGCACTACCCACTGCAGTGCCTTGCGATTGGAGGCCGAGCAGTTGCCATACCAGGCAGTGATGCAACCAGTCAGGATGCTCTCGATGGTGCAGCTGTAGAACTTCTTGAGGATCTGAGGACCCATGCCAAATATTTTCAGTCTCCTGAGGGGGAATAGGCTTTGTTGTGCCCTCTTCACGACTGTCTTGGTGTGTTTGGACAATGATAGTTTGTTGGTGATTTGGACACCAGGGAAGTTGCAGCCCCATCGATGAGAATGCTCGGTCCTCCTTTTCCTGTACACACAATCATCTCCTTTGTCTTGATCACGTTGAGGGAGAGGTTGTTGTCCTGGCACCACACGGCCAGGTCTCTGACCTCCTCCCTACAGGCTGTCTCATCGTTGTCGGTGATCAGGCCTACCACTGTTGTGTCATCGGCAAACTTAATGATGGTGTTGAAGTTGTGCCTGGACATGCGGTCATGAGTGAACAGGGAGTACGGGAGGGGACTGAGCACACACCGCTGAGGGGCCCCCATGTTGAGGATCAGATTGGCAGATGTGTTGTTACCCACCCTTACCACCTGGGGGCGGCCTGTCAGGAAGTCCAGGATCCAGTTGCGGAAGTAGGTGTTTAGTCCCAGGATCCTTAGCTTAGTGATGAGCTTTGAGAGCACTATGAGCTAGTCAATGAATAGTATTCTCACATAGGTGTTCCTTTTGTCCAGGTGGGAAAGGGCAGTGTGGAGTGCAGTAGAGTTTGCATCATCTGTGGATCTGTTGGTGCGGTATGCAAATTGGAGTGGGCCTAGGGTTTCTGGGATAAGTCAGGCACAGGTGGAAAAAGTCAGTGAAGACACTTGCCAGTTGGTCTTTTCTATTACCTTTTGAGTAAATGGCATTGACATGCCTCAGAAACCTAGATAATGCACCTCTACAAACTGATTGTTAATTTAATAATTTCCTGCTTGTTTCTACCATCCATAGGCCTAATGTATGCTAGGTAGGTTACCTCAACATGCGGGATGCAAATGTGAAATGGTGGAGGTAGATTCTAGAGACGGTCAGTCCACTGTCTGTTGGGGTGCTCGGATGGAACGCATCACGAGAGCTCGGCATCGCTTTTTTAAACGCCTGTCTTATCCTCTTCAAGTGGAGAATTATGGGCTGTCCTACCACCCCTACCCCCACTCCCTCCAACCCTCTCCCCTTTCTCATCCAAACGTTGTTACTTTCCCCGGTCGCCAAGGCAACGGCTGCTCAGCTGAGAAATGGCAGCGGTGCGTCGGTAGTGGCTGTAGCGACGGCAGAGGGAGCGGAGGCATCGGCTGGCCCGTCATTAGGTATCTACACAGGCGCTGACAGCAGAGATAATGGCCAATAACCCTGTATTATGTTGGGGAGTAAATGAAAAGTCTCCCGGGACCCAGGGCCTGTCATGCTTCTTCAGTTCCGGGAGTTATGCCTACACCGCCGCCCCAGACAGAAGGCACCAGGCGCGGGGGAGATTCACCGTGCCGTACCCCCCACTCCCTCCATCCCTCTCTCTCTCATGGATGAACTAGCTAGGACTCTGAGCCTATGGGTAAAGGGTCTGGTTGATAATCAGGAATGTGAGGAAACCATTTCAGTTTGTGGATATTGTTATTCTTTTGACAAAAAAAGATTGATATTGGGAGAGTGAGATAAAGGCACTGATTCATAGTTGCCATTTATTTGTTGTCAAACCTATGAATTGTAGGCCTATCGGTTAATGGCCTTAAAGACTATGAAATGTAGGCCTATCAGTTAATGGCCTTAAAGACTATGAAATGTAGGCCTATCGGTTAATGGCCTTAAAGACTATGAAATATAGGCCTATCAGTTAATGGCCTTAAAGACTATGAAATGTAGGCCTATCGGTTAATGGCCTTAAAGACTATGAAAAACAGGCCTATCGGTTAATGGCCTTAAAGACTATGAAATATAGGTCTATCGGTTAATGGCCTTAAAGACTATGACATGTATGCCTATTGGTTAATGGCCTTAAAGATTATGAAATGTAGGCCTATCGGTTAATGGCCTTAAAGACTATGAAATGTAGGCCTATCGGTTAATGGCCTTAAAGACTATGAAATATAGGCCTATCGGTTAATGGCCTTAAAGACTATGACATGTATGCCTATTGGTTAATGGCCTTAAAGATTATGAAATGTAGGCCTATCGGTTAATGGCCTTAAAGACTATGAAATATAGGTCTATCGGTTAATGGCCTTAAAGACTATGACATGTATGCCTATTGGTTAATGGCCTTAAAGATTATGAAATGTAGGCCTATCGGTTAATGGCCTTAAAGACTATGAAATGTAGGCCTATCGGTTAATGGCCTTAAAGACTATGAAATATAGGCCTATCAGTTAATGGCCTTAAAGACTATGAAATGTAGGCCTATCGGTTAATGGCCTTAAAGACTATGAAAAACAGGCCTATCGGTTAATGGCCTTAAAGACTATGAAATATAGGTCTATCGGTTAATGGCCTTAAAGACTATGACATGTATGCCTATTGGTTAATGGCCTTAAAGATTATGAAATGTAGGCCTATCGGTTAATGGCCTTAAAGACTATGAAATGTATGCCTATCGGTTAATGGCCTTAAAGACTATGAAATGTAGGCCTATCGGTTAATGGCCTTAAAGACTATGAAATGTAGGCCTATCGGTTAATGGCCTTAAAGACTATGAAATGTAGGCCTATCGGTTAATGGCCTTAAAGACTATGAAATAGGATGAATCGAATTCAAACAACAAAGTGAATGTATTTGTTCTAACACACTGTAGTACCCAAATGTACACTGTAGAATGTGTGAAATGCATTTTACATTCATTGCTCAGTCTAGACTGAAGAAATTATGTTTTTGAAAGTACGTGTTCAATGTCCTATTGTGTGGCTGTCCGACTCCTACCAGGGATTACTGTATATGGTATTGTTTAGTATGTGATTTCTCTATGTGCTATTAGCATGCACTTGTACGGGTGTCATAGTCAATTACACAGCGTTGCTGTTCGTCATGTTATCAGGGATAGACTGTACTAAGCTCATCTCCCTGTACCCCGATGCGTCTCTCTAAGGGTGATATTAAACAATATTAAACGTGTCTGAAGTGGGTTATGATAGCTCTGGCAATAGCTATTCTCTTTGCTACCTACACACTCGATGGATGCAGTCAAAATGGCGACAGATAATTCCCCACACCCCTTTCAACAAGGACATGTGCTCCTTCCCTCCTCCTCCCCTCCACTCGTCGTTCTCTTCATCGTCCTTCTTTCCTCCCTCACTCCATTCCGTGGAGCCGCTTGGTTCCGACAACGGGACGCTCCATTGGTCAAGCCCGGTAACAAATGAATATCCGTCTGAGCGCCTGAAATTACTGATGGTTATCTCTCTTTCGCCTCATTGGACAATTCCGCTATCATCCATCTTGGCTTGCTCTCATCCTTCTCCTAAAACCCTTCTCTCCTCTCATCCTCTCTTCCCTCTATCTGCTAAAATGACAGTCATTATTTTCGCTGTGTCTGAGAAATGGATGAGAAGCCCATCCCTCTCTTTTTGCTCTTCTTTGATGCTGTGTCTTGTTTCTTTTCTCTCTATTTTCGTGGCGATTATATGGCCTTTGCCTCTCCCCATTAGAGGAAATGACTGTAGAGCAGGGCGGCCCTCTCCTCTCACACAGACAGACATGTCACAATACTACCTCAGCTTGAGAGAGAGAGAGAGAGAGAGAGAGGCAAATAATTAGAACATTAGGCTAAAATGCACAAAATTCTGTAGGCCTATGTATTGGCATAGATTGAAATAGCGCATTTCTCTTGCTCTCTGAGTGCTGAGGCCCGAAAACTCTTTTATCAAATGCAAATGATTTGCTACTAGATATGTCCTTCGCCTCAGTTTTGTAATTGGTATAATTGCAGTAACATCTAGCCATGATTGTTCCCACCTGAGCTCTGGTGAAAGGTGATCATGTTTTAATATGGAGCTCATTCTACCATGTAATCACTCCTTTGTGTGGGATATAATCTCCTCCCACAAGCAAAAGAAGCATCTGCACCCCAGAATACATGTTGTGTGTCATGTTCTGAGCTAGTTCATGTAAAATCATTTATATGTGGGCAATTTAACCTTTTTTTGTTTTTCTGGTATTCATTTATAAATACTTTTTTGGGACATGCAGTGTGATTGTATTACTGTCAAATAAGGCAATGAGCTGGGCCTCAAATAGAGAGGTGGGTATATAGAAGATAAAACTAGCATTTGAATGATTAGTCCTTGCATCTACAGAGGTTACAGTTCCCCAGCCCCATCCCTCAGCTTTTTACCAAAACAGGGGCAGAGAGAATACTTTGTTATTGTTTCTACTGCTGATTGCCACTTTAATCTAATTTGTTCAATATAATTATGACAGTTCAGTGCATTTAATGCTTCAGGTTTTGTACATTTCCCTTTTCAAATAAATCATAAATAAATTCCAAAAGGCATTAGTGTTTGCATTCAAGGTCAGGATTTTATATAAGGGTATTAGCATACAGCATTAAATTCACTTGAAACGGCCATCCAGAGTGCAAATTATACCGTGACATTCGGGGGTCAATTTTCTTTCGACAGGACCTACAATGTGTGCATGCGCCTGCATGAATTGCTTTTATTGGCTTTAAGACATATCATTTAACATTTTAATATGTCTTGCACACAACCAGTCGTGATGTTTTCATCTGATTATCAAATAAATCACTTCAAAAAGTAGGCTAAGTAGGTCACCTGTGCACTTTCGTCTGCTTCAAAATAAATCCAGCACTGTGCACCTGTGCTGTTTGAATGGAAAGGGACGTCTATTACAAACACCATTTGTGTGTTAACAGTAAGCCTACAAAGTGGAGTGTATTCATGAATGTCAAGGGAAGCTAGGCTTCCCTGAGAATGTTAACAACACGAAATGATTTTGTCATTCGTGTGTATCTGTGAGGTTACTATGAATTACACTGAATCATTTACAAGGCTTAATATTTGATTGGTTACATTGAATCATTTAGTGTATGAAAAAAGAAATGAAGGCAATCATCTGTTTTTATCACCACTAAGAAACTGCTAGCCATTGGCTCCTAACAGCTGAGAACTGCTAGCTAACTGACAAGCACAAAAACAGTCAACAACTTCAAGAGTACAGACCCCTTGAAAATAATCTGAGCGCCCTCTATTGGTGAAAGTCAGAACTGCCAAAAATGCACAGTCAAAGAGGAGAATAATTATTCTGTCAGGAAAAGTAAAAAAACAAAAAAATGGAGGCTTACTAAGACAAGAGAAACGTGAAACAGTGTGTAAATAATAACACATTAGTGCAGGAAATTAAGAAATGTAATTCAAATGCTGGAATTAAACAATTAACTATGCAAATGAGCAAAAACTGTGTGCATTAAGGAAATGGACGCCTAGCTCAAATAGAACCATGTCTCTAATAAGTGCCTGTTGTGTTCAGTGATTTAAGCAAATAAATGCCTGGCTATTCATTTCAGTTTTACGGTATTTCACTAGAGGAAGCATCCGTGCCAGGCAAACAACGCCCTTCTGTCGTGGTATCTGTAGTCCATGTATCTGATGCTGTCTGTCCAAAAATAATATGACATGATATATTATTTCGGGCCAGACAGCATCAGATACATGGACTACACAGACCGATGGGGCGCTGTTTCATTCGCTCGGATTCTTTCTCCAGTGAGATTGAGTCTTTCTGTCGGTGTGCGTCTTGGTCAAAACGATCTACATATTCAGAGGCGACCTATCTGGGGTGGCCGATCAGATTTCAGGGGAGGCCGTGGTCACTCTCTCTCTCTCTCTCTCTCTCTCTCTCGCTCTCTCTCTCTCTCTCTCTCTCTGTGCACCTCAGCCATAACGTTACCTGTAATTGAAAAGATGAGAGAATTCATGAAATATAGCTAATGCCAGAGATCAAAAAGAGCTATCAAATTCAAATTAGCTGGGTATGAAATTGCTTCCAGTGGATGGCGGGAGAGACGGCTTTAAACAGTCACCCGCAGCTTCCACAAAATGGAATAACAATTTTCAGAGGGCGGGATGGAGGGAGAGGGCCGTAAATGGATAATCCACATCCTCGTTGTTTCTTCGAGAGGCTGCACTCTTCCCCAGATTGTCATGTCTTCTTGTCTTTTTGCAACAAAGTGGCCCATACTGACGTAGTGGAGCTTAATGTGGATGGGAGAAAGAAAGACACCATTTTGAGTTTGAATGCCTCATAAGGCTTTTCCCGTATTACTTCTGCATGTTGTGGTAGCGTGGGCGAACGCCCTGATTTGATACACCACTGGTAGGGAGGGAGTCGAGAATTGGCATTACACATGATTATAGAGTGAAATATCTCAATCAGCTTCTCTCTTTCCTCTTTTTCTTCTATCCCTCTCTCGTCCTCCTCCTTTTTCCTCCCCCGCCCTCTCTCTCTCTCTCTCTCTCTCTCTCTCTCTCTCTCTCTCTCATTCCATCTTTCCCTCTGGTCCTCTCTATCCTGCATGTTACGTCATTTATTTTCAGCCCTCTGTGAATAACACTTTTATTCTGATTAACAATACCGAGCTCGTATGAATCATTCCCCCATTTGCTAAGCAATCTGTTTCCACGTAAGGTGTCCTTGTCAGGTGAGGCAGAGAGTGTGTGTGTGAGAGAGAGAGGGGAGAGAGAGAGAAAGTGGAGTGTTGTAATGTTGTAGTGGGTTTGTTTTGTTGAATATGAAGGGACCTGCCTAGGCCCGGTCCTAGGCTTGTTGCTTGTTTCCTTCTCTGTGTCACTCTGTGTTGAATAAGGCTGCCAGATGGTCAACCCTGGAATTCCTCGACGCTTTCGCCTGGTCTCAGGCCAGATCCACCCTGCTGATAACGCCTCCGACAAAATGTGTGGGGTGTGTGTTTCTGTGCAAGTGCATGTGTGTTGCATTTTGTGTGGTGTGGGTGGATTTTATAATACTACGTTTGTGTGCTCGCGCCAACATTATCTCACGATTCCCCGCTCCTGTGTCTTTTGATCTAACCTTTTCGAATTACGGTAATTCAACTGCACATCCGGCTCAAACGAAGACCCTGTGAATTTTTGTCCAGATTTTTGTTTCTGAATGAAATGAGCTATGCTCCTGTTGAATTAAGCATGGCTCATTGTCAATGAAATATGCTCCTCTTAATGAACAATCTGGAGGTTTCCTGGAGAGAAAAGGCTTTTAGGATTAATCTATACAGGTGGAGAGGAAAGGAGAGAATAGGAGGCATTTTCGAGCTTCGTGTCCAAATCATCCCAAAGTATCAACAAAAGAAAATGCTTCTAACTCAATGAAGTTACTTATAGATGGTTTGGAGATGAAGCACCAACATCCTAATATATGGATAACATTGACTTGCATTGGATTGTGCCACAAAAGTCTGAATTTTAAACAGTGACCAGGTAAATAAAACCTAAGCAGGGAAACCATTAATTTTGTAATTTGGGTGAACTATCCCTTTAAAAATGTACTTACAGTTGAAGGAAACAACAACATTTTATTGAACCATTATTTTTCCAAAACCTTTCTTGGAATTCAAATTCGAAAGATATAAAGAGCAAAAGCACACACACACACACACACACACACACACACACACACACACACACACACACACACACACACACACACACACACACACACACACACACACACACACACACACACACACACACACACACACACACACACACACACACAGTACTAGTCATCATCGGAGAGGTTCTTTTAAATTATTGTCTGATTTTACCGCCCTCAACATCCCTGAACCATCGTTATATATAAAATACTCATAGTGAACAGTAAAACTCTTTTAGAACCGGTGGGCTGTGGATGGAAAGAACACACACACACACACACACACACACACACACACACACACACACACACACACACACACACACACACACACACACACACACACACACACACACACACACACACACACACACACACACACACACACACACACACACACACGTCCGCAATGAGGCCTCTTACGGTCAGTGAAGTCTCTTGATGTGTTGTGTTATACAGTATGAGGGAGAACAGAGAGAAATTGTGTAAACTATACCTTCATGTGAGGGTGTATGTGTGTGTCAATTATGCTAATGCAGGGAGAAATGATCCCCTGTGTTTTCTGCTTTTCTCACAGGGAACCCCAGGTTAATTTCACACAAGCTGTCCACCTGGTATTACAGAGAGGCAAGGAAATGAAGGGAGGGAGGCTGTGAGAGAAGGAAAGAGATCACGGGAGAGTGAAAAGGTAGAGGAGAAGATTTTATTTATCCAGGTTAGTCTCATTGAGATACAATCTCTTTTTCACAAGAGACCTTGATGAAGGAAGGGGAGGAAGGCAGGAAACAGGAAAATGTAGTGGAAAAGGGAGATATGATGGGAGAAGGAGGTAAGGGGAATAGGGAGGGAAAGGTAGAGAGGCAGAGAAAGGTAGAAAACAACGTGGAGGGAGAGCCAATGGTGCTTGCTAAAACGTGCAAAGGGGAGGAGCGAGTCACTGGAGCGCAACGAGAAATGCAGCAGGGCCCTAGACTCAAGAATGTGCACAGAGAGAGGGAGTGAGAGCAGAGGGATAGAACATAAGAAGAAGAGAGTGTCATTGGAGAGAGATGCTGATATAGGATATTACTCGCTGATGCTCCTCAGTACATTAAATCAGACCCTCTCCCTAGCCATGAGTTCACCAGCAACATAGAGGAAGATAGATACAGAACAGCACAAAGTGATGCTCTAAACTCTGATTTATAGCTACTGCTCTGACCAAAGAGCCTTAATCCAGGGAAATATTCAGCGAATTTGTCATAAATCATTTTGTGTCTAGATTATTTATGGGCAATGACTTATTCATCACAGATTCACTTTTTGAACTAAAACCATTACTACGGTGTCACTGAAGCCAGTCATTTCATTAATGTTTTATTTAAAACAATCCATATTATTAATTCATCAGGGCTATTGTAGTCATTTATCACAGTCTGTGGTGGGCTGTCATTTTAGTCAGTCAGTAGACCCTTCTAGACACACTCGAAAGGTTTTACGCGACTGTGCGTTTCTTTAATCCAGTGAGGCAGAAATCCCGTGTTTGAGGGTCAAGAGTCGACCTGTCTGGTTTGAGGCTACAGACAGACGGGTTTTTAGTTCCATCAGCTGTTTTAGACTTGGGAATCCATCCCAGAGAACTCCCCGACCGATCAACAAGTTCAATCAATAATGGTTGAAGTTAAAGCAAAGTTGAGTTGAAGCTGAGCCTCTTTTTCAAAATTCAACTTTTTTTCTAGGAGACATTTTTGAGAAGCCTTACCCAACCGGGTGGCGGTGCAGTTCTCACACCCTAAAACAGACAAGATATAGTGGAGCCATAACTTCTTTCTTCTGCCGTTCTTCTTCTCAGACATTTTTTCCGTATGACCCCTGCCAGGTCTCATCCAGTCTCATCCATCCCCCTTGTTATATAGGAAAGGCTTATGGAGACTGTAAAAATCATTACTGCACCATAAAGCACCCTCCACTCCATACATATTACTTATTAAGATATTCTTGGCCTATTCCTTAATTCCATATTTCAGTACAATTGTTATAGCTATTAAAAACCCAGGGGATCTCTAGCCCAATCTCTATCTTGCTGGCTTTAGTCCGTCCTTCCTGTGTAGCCTCCTGGTCTTGCAACCATCTTGGAATGTTAAATGGCCACCTAGCACACAAACTACATATGTGTTTGTGTCTACAGTGCCTTCGGAAAGTATTCAGACCCCTTGACTTTTTCCACATTTGTTCTAAAATTGTTCAATTGTTATTTTCCCTCAATCTACACACACTACCCCATAATGATAAAGCAAAAACAGGTTTTTAGACATTTTTGATAATTTATTTAAATTATATCACATTTACATAAGTATTCAGACCCTTTAATTAGAAGTTTGTTGAAGCACCTTTGGCATCGATTATAGCCTCAAGTCTTCATGGGTAGGACGCTACAAGCTTGGCACACCTGTATTTGGGGAGTTTCTCCCATTCTTCTCCTCTCAAGCTCTGTCAGGTTGGATAGGGAGTGTTGCTGCACAGCTATTTTCAGGTCTCTCCAGAGATGTTAGACTGGGTTCAAGTCCGGGCTGTGGCTGGGACACTCAAGGCCATTCAGAGACTTGTCCTGAAGCCACTCCTGCATTGTCTTGGCTGTGTGCTTAGTGTTGTTCTGTTGGAAGGTGAACTTTCAACCCAGTCTGAGGTCCTCAGCACTCTGGAGCAGGTTTTAACCAAGGATCTCTCTGTACTTTGCTCCGTTCATCTTTTCCTGGAACCTGACTCATCTCACAGTCCCTGTCACTGAAAACATCCCCACAGCATGATGCTGCCACCACCATGCTTCACCGTAGGGATGGTGCCAGGTTTCCTCCAGACGTGTCGCTTGGCATTCAGGCCAAAGAGTTCAATCTTGGTTTCATCAGACCAGAGAATCTTGTTTCTCATGGTCTGATAGTCTAGGTGCTTTTTGGCAAACTCCAAGCGGGCTGTCGTGTGCCTTTTACTGAGGAGTGGCTTCCATCTGGCCACTCTACCATAAAGGCCTGATTGGTGGAGCGCTGCAGTGATGGTTGTCCTTCTGAAAGGTTCTCCCATCCCCACAGAGTGACCATCGGGTTCTTGGTCACCTCCAAGACCAAGAAGTTCGGCTGGGCAACCAGCTCTATGAAGAGTTTTGGTGGTTCCAAACTTCTTCCATGTAAGAATTGATAGAGGCCACTGTGTTGTTGGGGACCTTCAATGCTGCAGAAATGTTTTGGTACTCTTCCCTAGATCTGTGCCTCGACATAATCCTGTCTCGGAACTCTACGGACAATTCCTTTGACCTCATGGTTTGGTTTTTGACATGCAGTGTGAACTGTGTGGGCTTTTATAGACAGGTGTGTGCCTTTCCAGATCATGTCCAATCAATTCAATTTACCACAGGTGGACTCCAAACAAGTTGTAGAAACAACTCAAGGATGATCAATGGAAGCAGGATGCACCTGAGCTCAATTTCGAGTCTCATAGCAAAAGGTCTGAATACTTATGTAAATAAGGTATTTCTGTTTCTGTTTTTTTATTGTTTGAGTGCTTTCCGAAGGAACTGAAACGTTAAATTACAATATTGGTCCAAAGCTAGCTTGGATAGTTGATACCCATGTCTGTCTGTCTAACCCATGTCTGTCTGTCTGTCTGTCTGTCTGTCTGTCTGTCTGTCTGTCTGTCTGTCTGTCTGTCTGTCTGTCTGTCTGTCTGCCTGCCTGCCTGCCTGCCTGCCTGCCTGCCTGCCTGCCTGCCTGCCTGCCTGTCTGTCTGTCTGTCTGTCTGCCTGCCTGCCTGCCTGCCTGCATTTTAGCTCCTATGGGCAAAGCTCTGTGGTCCCCCTGGCTTACCCATATGGCTTCACATTACCCATGCACACAGACAAAGCTTGTTTAGCCAGCAGTGGGCCATGGAGAGGTGGATGGGAGAGGTGGTGGGGTGCCTGGGGGGCGGTGTTTGAGTTAGAGAGAGGGTTCACTTCATTCCACTAAGCCTGGGGGAGAAGAACGGAAACTCTGAAAGTTAAACTAAACTTTCTTTGAACTGAGCGGATGTCATCTGAGCTGTGGTGGGTTTTTTCTATTACAGACTGACTAATATATCTTTGTCCTTCCTCTCTCATACAGCTAACATGAGATGATACGGCCTCTCGTTATGTATGCACTCTCGTTAAAACAAGCTTGTATTCGTTCCCCATTAATCTCCCTCTTCCAACCAAATCAAAGTGTGTTCCCTCGTCCGAATGAATTCTGCAATGTATTCCCTGAACTAGTATGTATCTCTACAGTACAGCACACCTCCCTCCCTCACATAACCCCAGACTGTCTCAACTCACCTCCCTCCCTCACATAAGCCCAGACTATGTTCCAACTCGCCTCCCTCCCTCACATAACCCCAGACTATGTTCCAACTCGCCTCCCTCCCTCACATAACCCCAGACTATGTTCCAACACATCTTCCTCTCTCACATAAACCCAGACTATGTTCCAACTCCCTCCCTCACATAAGCCCAGACTATGTTCCAACACATCTGCCTCTCTCACATAAACCCAGACTATGTTCCAACTCCCTCCCTCACATAAGCCCAGACTATGTTCCAACTCACCTCCCTCCCTCACATAACCCCAGACTATGTTCCAACACATCTGCCTCTCTCACATAAACCCAGACTATGTTCCAACTCCCTCCCTCACATAAGCCCAGACTATGTTCCAACTCGCCTCCCTCCCTCACATAACCCCAGACTATGTTCCAACTCACCTCCCTCCCTCACATAACCCCAGACTATGTTCCAACTCACCTCCCTCCCTCACATAAACCCAGACTATGTTCCAACTCAACTCCCTCACTTACATAACCCCAGACTGTCTCAACTCACCTCCCTCCCTCACATAAGCCCAGACTATGTTCCAACACATCTTCCTCTCTCACATAAACCCAGACTATGTTCCAACTCCCTCCCTCACATAAGCCCAGACTATGTTCCAACTCACCTCCCTCCCTCACATAACCCCAGACTATGTTCCAACTCGCCTCCCTCCCTCCCTCACATAACCCCAGACTATGTTCCAACTCGCCTCCCTCCCTCACATAACCCCAGACTATGTTCCAACTCAACTCCCTCACTTACATAACCCCAGACTGTCTCAACTCACCTCCCTCCCTCACTTAAGCCCAGACTATGTTCCAACACATCTTCCTCTCTCACATAAACCCAGACTATGTTCCAACTCGCCTCCCTCCCTCACATAACCCCAGACTATGTTCCAACACATCTTCCTCTCTCACATAAACCCAGACTATGTTCCAACTCCCTCCCTCACATAAGCCCAGACTATGTTCCAACTCACCTCCCTCCCTCACATAACCCCAGACTATGTTCCAACTCGCCTCCCTCCCCCTCACATAACCCTAGACTATGTTCCAACTCGCCTCCCTCCCTCACATAACCCCAGACTATGTTCCAACTCAACTCCCTCACTTACATAACCCCAGACTGTCTCAACTCACCTCCCTCCCTCACATAAGCCCAGACTATGTTCCAACCCATCTGCCTCTCTCACATAAACCCAGACTATGTTCCAACTCCCTCCCTCACATAAGCCCAGACTATGTTCCAACTCGCCTCCCTCCCTCACATAAGCCCAGACTGTTCCAACTCACCTCCCTCCCTCACATAAACCCAGACTATGTTCCAACTCGCCTCCCTCCCTCACATAACCCCAGACTATGTTCCAACTCACCTCCCTCCTCACATAACCCCAGACTATGTTCCAACTCACCTCCCTCCCTCACATAACCCCAGACTATGTTCCAACTCGCCTTCCTCCCTCACATAACCCCAGACTATGTTCCAACTCAACTCCCTCACTTACATAACCCCAGACTGTCTCAACTCACCTCCCTCCCTCACATAAGCCCAGACTATGTTCCAACTCACCTCCCTCCCTCACATAACCCCAGACTATGTTCCAACTCACCTCCCTCCCTCACATAACCCCAGACTATGTTCCAACTCGCCTCCCTCCCTCACATAACCCCAGACTATGTTCCAACTCACCTCCCTCCCTCACATAACCCCAGACTATGTTCCAACTCGCCTCCCTCCCTCACATAACCCCAGACTATGTTCCAACTCGCCTCCCTCCCTCACATAACCCCAGACTATGTTCCAACTCAACTCCCTCACTTACATAACCCCAGACTGTCTCAACTCACCTCCCTCCCTCACTTAAGCCCAGACTATGTTCCAACACATCTTCCTCTCTCACATAAACCCAGACTATGTTCCAACTCGCCTCCCTCCCTCACATAACCCCAGACTATGTTCCAACACATCTTCCTCTCTCACATAAACCCAGACTATGTTCCAACTCCCTCCCTCACATAAGCCCAGACTATGTTCCAACTCACCTCCCTCCCTCACATAACCCCAGACTATGTTCCAACTCGCCTCCCTCCCCTCACATAACCCCAGACTATGTTCCAACTCGCTTCCCTCCCTCACATAACCCTAGACTATGTTCCAACTCGCCTCCCTCCCTCACATAACCCCAGACTATGTTCCAACTCAACTCCCTCACTTACATAACCCCAGACTGTCTCAACTCACCTCCCTCCCTCACATAAGCCCAGACTATGTTCCAACACATCTTCCTCTCTCACATAAACCCAGACTATGTTCCAACTCCCTCCCTCACATAAGCCCAGACTATGTTCCAACTCACCTCCCTCCCTCACATAACCCCAGACTATGTTCCAACTCGCCTCCCTCCCTCACATAACCCCAGACTATGTTCCAACTCGCCTCCCTCCCTCACATAACCCCAGACTATGTTCCAACTCAACTCCCTCACTTACATAACCCCAGACTGTCTCAACTCACCTCCCTCCCTCACTTAAGCCCAGACTATGTTCCAACACATCTTCCTCTCTCACATAAACCCAGACTATGTTCCAACTCGCCTCCCTCCCTCACATAACCCCAGACTATGTTCCAACACATCTTCCTCTCTCACATAAACCCAGACTATGTTCCAACTCCCTCCCTCACATAAGCCCAGACTATGTTCCAACTCACCTCCCTCCCTCACATAACCCCAGATGTTCCAACTCAACTCCCTCACTTACATAACCCCAGACTTCCAACTCACCTCCCTCCCTCACATAAGCCCAGACTATGTTCCAACCCATCTGTCACATCCAGACTATGTTCCAACTCCCTCCCTCACATAACCCCAGACTATGTTCCAACTCGCCTCCCTCCTCACATAAGCCCAGACTGTTCCAACTCACCTCCCTCCCTCACATAACCCCAGACTATGTTGCCTCCCTTCACATAACCCCAGACTATGTTCCCTCACCTCCCTCCCTCACATAACCCCAGACTGCCTCCTCTCAACCCCAGACTACCTCCCTCCCTCACATAACTTACATAACCCCAGACTGTCTCAACTCACCTCCCTCCCTCACATAAGCCCAGACTATGTTCCAACTCGCCTCCCTCCCTCACATAACCCCAGACTATGTTCCAACTCACCTCCCTCCCTCACATAACCCCAGACTATGTTCCAACTCGCCTCCCTCCCTCACATAACCCCAGACTATGTTCCAACTCGCCTCCCTCCCTCACATAACCCCAGACTATGTTCCAACTCGCCTCCCTCCCTCACATAACCCCAGACTATGTTCTAACTCGCCTCCCTCCCTCACATAACCCCAGACTATGTTCCAACTCAACTCCCTCACTTACATAACCCCAGACTGTCTCAACTCACCTCCCTCCCCCTCACTTAAGCCCAGACTATGTTCCAACACATCTTCCTCTCTCACATAAACCCAGACTATGTTCCAACTCGCCTCCCTCCCTCACATAACCCCAGACTATGTTCCAACACATCTGCCTCTCTCACATAAACCCAGACTATGTTCCAACTCCCTCCCTCACATAAGCCCAGACTATGTTCCAACTCGCCTCCCTCCCTCACATAACCCCAGACTATGTTCCAACTCACCTCCCTCCCTCACATAACCCCAGACTATGTTCCAACTCACCTCCCTCCCTCACATAACCCCAGACTATGTTCCAACTCGCCTCCCTCCCTCACATAACCCCAGACTATGTTCCAACTCAACTCCCTCACTTACATAACCCCAGACTGTCTCAACTCACCTCCCTCCCTCACATAAGCCCAGACTATGTTCCAACACATCTGCCTCTCTCACATAAACCCAGACTATGTTCCAACTCCCTCCCTCACATAAGCCCAGACTATGTTCCAACTCACCTCCCTCCCTCACATAACCCCAGACTATGTTCCAACTCGCCTCCCTCCCTCACATAACCCCAGACTATGTTCCAACTCGCCTCCCTCCCTCACATAACCCCAGACTATGTTCCAACTCAACTCCCTCACTTACATAACCCCAGACTGTCTCAACTCACCTCCCTCCCTCACTTAAGCCCAGACTATGTTCCAACACATCTTCCTCTCTCACATAAACCCAGACTATGTTCCAACTCGCCTCCCTCCCTCACATAACCCCAGACTATGTTCCAACACATCTTCCTCTCTCACATAAACCCAGACTATGTTCCAACTCCCTCCCTCACATAAGCCCAGACTATGTTCCAACTCACCTCCCTCCCTCACATAACCCCAGACTATGTTCCAACTCGCCTCCCTCCCTCACATAACCCTAGACTATGTTCCAACTCGCCTCCCTCCCTCACATAACCCCAGACTATGTTCCAACTCAACTCCCTCACTTACATAACCCCAGACTGTCTCAACTCACCTCCCTCCCTCACATAAGCCCAGACTATGTTCCAACCCATCTGCCTCTCTCACATAAACCCAGACTATGTTCCAACTCCCTCCCTCACATAAGCCCAGACTATGTTCCAACTCGCCTCCCTCCCTCACATAAACCCAGACTATGTTCCAACTCACCTCCCTCCCTCACATAAACCCAGACTATGTTCCAACTCAACTCCCTCACTTACATAACCCCAGACTGTCTCAACTCACCTCCCTCCCTCACATAAGCCCAGACTATGTTCCAACTCGCCTCCCTCCCTCACATAACCCCAGACTATGTTCCAACTCCCTCCCTCCCTCACATAACCCCAGACTATGTTCCAACTCGCCTCCCTCCGTCACATAAACCCAGACTATGTTCCAACTCACCTCCCTCCCTCACATAATCCCATACTGTGTCTCACATAAACCCAGACTTTATCTCCCTCAGTGTGTATTACCCAAGCTGGTATCCCTGTCTCCCCTGTCTTTCTGTCCCTTCCCTACCTCTCAGTAGTGGAGACAGCCTCTTAGCTCCGGGTGGTTCCCCCCTGCTCTGCTCATTAAGTATTGAGCAGTATGGAGGTAATGGATGAGCTCTAACATCTGGTCTGGCCCAGTCTTTAGTTAAAACAATACCTGTGTTAATGAATCATTGATCACAGGAACCTATCAGGAGAGGCGTTAGGAGGTGCGGTGGTATCTGTGATGTCAGGTTGCCTGGCCGACCTGGAGATAAGATGGGCGGGGGGTTGTGGGTAGTGTTTGCTTGGCTAATCAGTTTGTGATTGGTTAAGTCAGGTGGACCATTGATATAATAGCTTTGAACCAACTTGTGCAAGTGTATGTTTCTACATTATTTGAATGCAAGTGACAACGTCCCCTTTTCTCCAGACTAGCGTGTTGCTGCACCCATCACAAGATACTGGATGTAGCCTCGAGGAGAGTACATTTAATAATGGATGTTGTTTATTGTTTGGTGCCAAATCGGTGTGCCAAAGTGCCATGTCTAACACAATGGTGTATTTACTCTGTGAATTAAGATAAGTACTGGAAGAGTTTGCTGCCGCGTAACAGCTGGAGGAATGCCACTGTAACTCATGATGTAGTGGTCTTCTCTTGTCAACATCCCTGCTTCAACATTCATAGAAGGCCATACGGTTAGAGCGTCCAATGTGTACATCAGACGTCTGGTAAATACATTTATCAAATACTTTTGGAGACTCGAGTTGCATTTTTTTTAGTTTGCCTAGTACACTAGAACCAGTGGACAGTCCTCAAACTTCAAGCTTAACCAAGCACGGTATATTTGAACCAGGTCTAATTAATACAGGAAAGTGTGCTTAAGGTAAATGTGAAGGTTCACTCTGGCTCAACCTGATAGTTAACCTATTGTGAGGTCAAAGGACACTCTCCTGGACCTGCCCTAGCAGCTCTGGACCTGAGCTATGCCTTCATATTACCAGACCTCACACACAATGCATAGGTGAAAGTGCCATTTTCACTGTGGAATGGATTCCTTTTGAGGGAATGAGGCCTGAAGACGCTGTAGCCGCTGTATTCCGAGAATGAAAGACGGAAGCCATTTTGTGTCGACCGGGGCCTTATTGAGTATGCAGAGCACATGTTGTAGCCCAGAGCCGGAGACGGCAAGCACTGGCTGGCTCTGATAAATTCCGCCTGGCCTTGGCTAAACCCACACACTCCCAGCTTCACTTCACTTAGCAGACAGAGAGCTAATTGAAGATGATCTCACAGATAAGTGCCCCTACTGCACTCCCCCCCCCCTCTTCTTCCCTTCTCTTCCCTCCTCCCCACCCTATTTCTTTCATTCTCGCTAGCCTTTCACTCTCTCTTTCTTTTCTTTTGTTTTATTCTTTCTCTCTCTGTCCTCTGACTTTATCGCCGTGTTTCACTCCCTTCACTCTCTCCTGTCCCTGTCTCTCTTTCCTTTTGTCTCAATCTCTCTCTGTCCTCTGTCTTTCCCTCTCGCTTTCTTTTTTTTCTTTCTCTCAGCTGGCATTGATGCCTTCTCTCCTCTGCTCTAGTCTCTCTCTCTCTCTTTCTCTCTCACACACACATTCTCACATTCTTCCTCTCTCTCTCTCACACTCTCTCTCTCTTGCTCGCTCTCACTCTCGCTCCTCTCGCTCCTTTTCTCTCTCCTACCTTTTATCGAATTTAAAGCATAACAGGCCTGCCATTTCATAAGAAATACAAATTCAAGTGGTGAGATTAGGCTTCTGATGATGTTTGACAATAGCTGTGCATGACACTCTCCAATTATATTTGATGGTCACACTGCCCTGAGACCCAGTCTATCCCATATCTCCTCAGTGTTATTGGTGTCTGTAATGGTCCTTTTTCATGTACCTCCCTAAGTGTGTGCTGGTGGTGCTTTTACTGTGTCTTGAGTACATCGTTAAATGTCCTAGGTATCTGGAGAGTCTTCGTTCAAATAAAATACTCTCGGTTCTCAGTTGTGCGTTCTATATTAGGTTCTAACCTCTCCTTTTTCTCTTTGGTTTCTCTTTATCATTGGGTTCTAAACACCTGTTCTCCGCTGTCCGTTCTCCATTGCAGCACGGGAGGAGAACGTGGCCACGTTCCGCGGCTCCGAGTACTTCTGTTACGACCTGTCCCAGAACCCCATCCAGAGCAGCAGCGACGAGATCACGCTCTCCTTCAAGACGTGGCAGCGCAACGGCCTGATCCTCCACACGGGGAAGTCGGCAGACTACGTCAACCTGGCCCTGAAGGACGGGGCGGTGAGCCTGGTCATCAACCTGGGGTCAGGGGCCTTCGAGGCCATCGTAGAGCCCGTCAACGGGAAGTTCAACGACAACACCTGGCACGACGTCAAGGTCACGCGCAACCTGAGACAGGTAATAGTGGCTAGGGAGGGTGAGAGTGGACAGCACTGTGGTGCTGACACATAACGTGTGCAAACATGCAGATATATTCAGGACATTCAGGTCAACTGATACTATAGGATAGGTAGAAGACCCATATATTTTGTTCGTCTTAAATAGATTCGACAGTTCCCAATGCGTTATACATTCTCCTGTTCTTGTAGTTTTTTTGGTCCGTTTCATAAATGAGAAAGTTCACAATAATTTTGACAGTTGTCTTTAATTTAGTTTTTTTCAAGACTGTCTCTATTTTTAACCCCCTTGACTTACTATTTCCTAAAGACATGGTTTATTTCATGCCTACTTTGACCTACTTTCCCCTATTCATTTTCTCCATATGTTCTGAATTCCAAGAACACCAATTTCTGGTCTGATTTTCTTCGGTCCACTGTTTCTTCGGTCCACCCCGACAATCCTCTCTCTCTCCCCTCTCCCCCCTCCCTCCTTCACGTCTTATTGTGGGTGCTGGCAGGGAGAAACTTCAGCCAACCACGACGACTCCTGTTTACCCCAGACTGATCTCTGTTTAGCTGTAAAATCGCCCACAAACCTGCAATACAAAATATTCTAATAGTCAAGGTCCTGTTCCCTTCCACATCCTCAGTGAGAGTTGATGGAGGGTGGGTTCTGGCTCTAGGCAAGATAGACTAGGATTTCAACTATGTAAGGATAAGTAATGGTTTTCCTACAGTTCTAATAATATATTACAAATTATATTTATATTTTTTGTAAAATACAATAATGCGAAATGTTGTCTCTGACATTTCATTGGAAACGTTTTCATATTGCTACTTTAGTAGTGTTTTTAATCTGATCTCTACTCAGTTTAGGAGTAAGCTCAAAGCTGAAATGGATGCTTTTGTGAAGGTGCTGTATGAAGTCTAGCTAGTTACATTCCATACAGCTAATTACGCAATCTGGGAAGGGTGTTTCTTTTAAAGGAGCATTATCTCATGGGAAAGTCGAGCAGCTCTTTGGAATCTAAACCAGGTTGATATTCTATGTAAGTATGTATGTTATGTCATCACTTCATCAAGGTCAACTCAAGGTTCATCCCCCTACCTATGGAATACTCTGGATTTCAAATTGAGCTCTATGCCATAAAATATTTCCCTTTTTCTCTGTTACCCACTTTCTCTCTATTTATTTTTCTTAGCTATTTCTCTCTTTCTCTCTGTCTCTCTCAATCACCCTCTCTCTCTCTCTCTCTCTCTCTCTCTCTCTCTTTTCCCGAGAACAAGCTTTTGTAGAAAATCAGAACTAACCACTCATGGAATGAATCATTGTCCTACTAACTGTTGCCTAACCAGCTATTGTACTAACAACACCTTAACTCTTCATCATTGTTTATTAATTTAATTTATTTTTTATTTTTTATTAACAACCCCTCTGTTCACTATTTAATTTCCTTTCTTCCCCCTTTTCCTCAAAGCAATCAGGCATTGGACACGCTATGGTAAACAAACTCCATTGTCTGGTAGATATCATTCCAATTTTCCTTTTTTTGGGGTTTGCCGTGTGCTCCTTCCTTCCTTCCCCTCTTCCTTTTTCTTTGACTCTTCATTCTAGACACCATTGTCAAAAAAATGTGGAAATGGGGTTGGTATTTCTTGGCTTTCTTTATATTGGATTCTCTCCCTCCATCGTTCATGATTTGATTCTATCGTTCATCTTTCTTTTTCTCACACTAGCTTCTCTCCTCTTCTGCTTTCCTTTCTACAACTTCTTCCTCTCTATTCCAAAGCCCTCCAAATCAAGTCTTTCTTTAGGGCTTACTGTTTGACTAAAACCTCCTTTGCATTCCCTATGTTTTGGCCGATGACTGTCGACCAAACTGCCAGAAGCTTTCCACAACTACAACTACAAAAAAAGAGGAAAGAAAACCCAAAGGTTCACCAATGGGAGCTCTGACAGTTGTTTCCAGTACACAGTGGCGCATGGCATGCCTAAACTTCTCCACCCTTCCCTTCGATCTCACACTATCCTCATCCCTTGCTTTCCCAATAACCTGCCTAACTAACACTGAACTCACCTGCCATTCACGCTGTCATTTGTGTGTGGTGAATGTTTATAGAAGTGGCGATTCTGATGCTACACCTCCCTTGATAACCCCCCCTATCATGGCTTTTGGTGTGGTCTGATTGTGTAGTGATTGGGCTTTGGCATGCTCCATCCAGCTGACTTAGAGGTTAGACCTTGCTTTGTGTTTAGCACCCCATTCACTCAACTCATCTTGTTATTAAGAAAATAACTAACTACAACATGGCTATGATACTCATGGCTTGTTCATATGTAGAATTAGCAGCACATCCCTTTTTGTGCATGCTTGTCAATGTCTCCACTATCCATATATCAACTCAAACTAAAACGAGCACAATCAATTTATCCTTGGTGTTGTTGGCATCCTACTAACCCTTCAAGTCTAACCAAATGTCAAATCCCCAAAGAAACCTCATTTACTAACTTGCATCAAAGTTAAATTAAATATGTCAGTGGGAATATTTTCTTTATCTGCCCTGGTTGAGCGTAAGAGTTGACGTACATGACAGAAACACAGATGAATCCAATGACATGGTCCAGGTTGTGGGACTGGGCCACACACTTGAAGTCATTACACTAGCGAGCATTACTAAGACACAATATCGAGACAAAAACCTAGTCCCTGTTAGATTAACCTGAGCATAAACCTCTGCCTACACCCTGACCCCCGTACCCTCCTTTCTCCCCCAAAACCCAAGATGGTCATGAGTGGACTTTCTCCTTCCTGGTTCTTCCCGTTGTCTAGGTGACGATATCAGTTGACGGTATCCTGACGACCACGGGGTATACCCAGGAGGACTACACCATGCTGGGCTCAGATGACTTCTTCTACGTGGGTGGAAGCCCCAGCACCGCCGACCTGCCTGGGTCTCCTGTCAGCAACAACTTCATGGGCTGCCTCAAAGAGGTGAGACTGCTGCAATATGTACATTTACATTCAAGTGGAACTTACAGGGTTTTAACAACTTTGCAGATATGAAACAAATATCATTAGAAAAAATATCATGTTCCCAGTTTATGCTTCAAAACCAACTTTATAAGAGGTTTTAGAAATAGGTTTTATTTGACTCAGAATGTCATAACTTACATAAAGGCATTGTTGGCAGAATAGATGGATGCAGTTCAAAGCATGATTAATATACAGTGCATTCGGAAAGTATTCAGACCCCTTGATTTTTCCACATTTTGTTACGTTACAGCCTTATTCTAAAATGGATTAAATAAAAAATTGTTCTTATCAATCTACACACAATACCCCATAATGACAAAGCAAAAACAGGTTTTTAGAAATGTTTCCAAATGTATTCAAATAAAAACAGAAATACCTTATTTACATAAGTATTCAGACCCTTTGCTATGAGACTCGAAATTGAGCTCAGGTGCATCCTGTTTACATTGATCATCCTCGATGTCTTTACAGCTTGATTGGAGTTCAGCTGTGGTAAATTCAAATGATTGGACATGATTTGGAAAGGCACACACCTGTCTATATAAGGTCCCACAGTTGACAGAGCATGTCCGAGCAGAAACCAAGCCATGAGGTCGAAGGAATTGTCCGTAAGAAGGATTGTGTCGAGGCACAGATCTGGGTACCAAAATATTTCTGCAGCATTGAAGGTCCCCAAGAAAACAGAGGCCATCATTCTTATATGGAAGAAGTTTGGGCCCACCTAGACTCGTCCTAGAGTTGGCCGCCCGGCTAAACTGAGTAATCGAGGGAGAAGGGCTTTGGTCAGGGAGTTGACCAATAACCTGGTGTTCCCTCTGACAGGGCTCCAGAGTTGGTTAGCTAGCAAGAATTGTGAATTGCTACCGATGCTGAACTTGAATGACTGTTATCCACAGTTAGCCTATCGGTTAGCTGTCAACCGTGCATGACTTGGGCAGGAGCTCACTGGAGCTGAGTACCGACACCTCAAATGTTCTACTGCTTGAGCTCCTGCATCTCTATAGAATATTAGCTCAAAAGTATTGTGGAGCTCCTGCACCTAAATATAAACAGTACCAGCACCAACAATGAGTACTGCCACCTATTTCAGTCCAAGTCAAGCACTGGTTGTCAATCAAATGTATCGATCAAATTGGCTGCCAGGAAGGCAAGTTCCAAAAACAGGCAAGCTGCAGAAGGATGAGCAGGCTACTGTTCCCCATTGTTTCAATGCAATTTTGACGGCCAACTAGCTTAAAAACTTTGAGGGTTTATCTAATTTTCTCTAGTTAGATTTGAGCTTATCTCGCTTTGGCTAGCATTATTTGTTGATCTTGTTGTTGATGTGCATAGGCAAATGAGGGGGAGAGAGCCTACCTATTTATGGTTGTTTGATCAATAGGACTGTGAAATTTCTAAATGTAAGAGGAGAAATCCATTCAGGTGTATTTTGGGGCTTTTGGCGAATGCGTTCTAAAGATCTAAAGTCGCGCTGTTGCTACTGCCTGTAAACACACAGTCCAGTTCAAGGTGAATGATGGCAGGGCCCGTGTGGCAAATGGCTTATTTAGGCCTACTGTAGTTCTGATTGGTTAGGGTGCACCGGTCTGCCTAAACTCTGGTCCTGGACAAGACAGATGTTTTATTTATTCAGAAATTACTGACTATACGTCAATCCCAAACATTCAATGAATTTATGAAAAGTTGAAAATTACCATATCTAAGTGCTCGCTTGTCATAAAATGTAAAAAAAAAAAAAAAGTCTTCCTGGGTGTGTATTTGAACGATTTTAATTTCATGTTGCTAAAACGCTGTCAGTTCCACTTTAATTAACATTTGAGTCATTTAGCAGACACTCTTATCCAGAATGACTTACAGTTAGTGCATTCCTCTTAAGATAGCTAGGTGAGACAACCACACATCACCACTGTCACATTTGCATTTTAGTAATTTAGTAGAAGCTCTTATCTAGAGCCACTTACAATCAGTGCAATATGTGAGTCTGTGCTTTACACCAGTGTTTCAAAAATGGCTGGTTAGGACCAAATGGTCCAGTGGGTTACTGTTCAAGCTTGGGTTGAACGTTTGGGAACCGCTATTAAAGTACTGTGGGTTCGCTAAAATGTGTTGAATGTCATAGGTTACTTGTAAAGAGAGTATCTTGCAATGTGTATTATGCTCTCTGGATCCTATGAAATCAGGGCTAAATTCAATAAAGCCCATCTGGTTTTGAAGAAGGGAGAGATCAGAGCTTTCAGTATCTTCTGGGAGCCATCTGATCCAATTCACAGTGGTTATTCATTTTCACCCGACATCAAATTGTTGCAGGCACATTTAATTTTGTTTTTTTCAATTGTTGGTAAATGATTTGATTACGGCCGCGGACGTCAAGCAGTTGCCTGGATGCAGAGGCTCAGGTGAAGTGATGGGATGGGATTCGTTGACTATGCAGCTGGGTTTAAATCTAACAGGAGAGTAGGAAGCAAAGGGACAGTCTGAAAACGGGTCTGTTTGTTCCATTGGGTCTGTTCCTGCTCAGAGATGTTTTGATTAAGCCAATTTTTTTTAACAGTGTCACAGTTTCCTTCTGAACACACAAACACACACAGTTCCCTTGAGCTGGTGATGTCATCTTTTAGCGCTTGGCTGGAGACGGTTGCTGCAGTGTGGCAGCATGGTCCTGTATCTCTCTCTGGAGCTGTTCCCTACTGGTACACACACACACACACACAAACATACATACACACAGAATATACACTTTCTCCCCCTGCCCAAACACATGTTCCCACACCCCCTGCCACCTCCTCATCACCTCTCCATCAGAGCGTCATGTAGCCCAGGAGATCGGGGGAAATGTGTAGCAGCCATATAATCTCCCTTGCCCTACTTCCTGCTCTGTGCCATGCTGGGCAGGTCTGCCCTTACTGACCCAATCATCACTGTATCACTGGGGCCACTAGCTCACCAACACCATGATGCACGCGTACATGTATGAACACGCGTGTACTTACACAAATGTTCACACACTTTCACTGGTCCTAGGGTCATTGTTCCCTCAATTGTTCCCTCAATGTTGATCAAAATGCATTTAGTCCCTATTCCTTTCATTCCATTTCCTCTCAATACATGGGTCAACGACACACACACACACACGCAAACATGGCGCGGGAGAGAATAGGGGACATTTTATGGGCTCCTGCCCATAATGTTTCTACCATCGTTTCCTATGACTGAAAAGAGTGTCTGGACATCAGAACAGCTATCACTAACCTCAATTTGGACGAGAACTTCTACTTCAATGAGTCGGATGCAAAATACATGCTGATTAGCCCAAATCTCCAACACTATAGAGTCCGGCGTGGGGAATACCTGACGAGACTCTGTCGAAGAGTGGATAAATTACCCCTACACTCCGTTCTATTGGCAAACGTGCAATCACTGGAGAATAAACCGGATGAGCTCCGTTTAAGACTGTCCTGTCAACGTGATCTGAAGAACTGTAATACCCTATGTTTCTGAGTCGTGGCTGAACAAGGATTTGGTAAATATACAGTGCCTTCGCAAAGTATTCAGATCCCTTGACTTTTTCCACCTTTTGTTACGTTACAGCCTTATTCTAAAATGGATTAAAAAATAATAATAATCCTCAGCAATCTACAATGACGTTGAGAAATCTTTGCACATTTATTAAAAATAAAAAGATAAATAGCTTATTTACATAAGTATTCAGACCCTTTGCTATGAGACTCGAAATTGAGCTCCGGTGTTTCAATTGATCATCCTTGAGCTGTTTCTACAACTTGATAGGCACACACCTGTCTATATAAGGTCCCACATTTGACAGAACAAAAACCAAGCCATGAGGTCGAAGGAATTGTCCGTAGAGCTCCGAGACGACAGCATTATGTTGAGGGTTGAAAGTCCCCAACAACACAGTGGCCTCCATCATTATTAAATGTAAGAAGTTTGGAAGGACAACCATCACTGCAGCACTCCATCAATCAGACCTTAATGTTAGAGTGGCCAGACAGAAGCCTCTCCTCAGAAAAAGGCACATGACAGGTTCGAGGTTCTGCTCGCCTGAGTTAGAATAACTCATGATAAACTGTAAACCATAGTGTTTACCATCTATATTTTTTATAGGTGTCTATTTACCACCAAAGGAGCTGTATAAGTAAACTAGAAAATACTCACCCAGAGGTGGCGCTCCTAGTGGCCGGTGACTTTAATGCAGGAAAACTGAAAACCGTTGTACCTAATTTCTACCTGCATGTCACCTGTGCAACTAGAGGTGATAAGTCCTCTTTTTAGACCTGCACAAGGCTGGGATGGGCTACAGGACAATAGGCAAGCAGCTTTGTGAGAAGGCAACAACTGTTGGCGCAATTATTAGAAGGTTCAAGATGACGGTCAATCACCCTCGGTCTGGGGCTCCATGCAAGATCTCACCTCGTGGGGCATCAATGATCATGAGGAAGGTGAGGGATCAGCCCAGAACTACATGGCAGGACGTGGTCAATGACCTGAAGAGAGCAGGGACCACAGTCTCAAAGAAAACCATTAGTAACACACTACAACGTCATGGATTAAAATCCTGCAGCGCACGCAAGGTCCCCGTGCTCAAGCCAGTGCATGTCCAGGACCGTCTGAACTTTGCCAATGACCATCTGGATGATCCAGAGGAGGAATGGGAGAAGGTCATGTGGTCTGATGAGACAAAATTAGAGCTTTTTGGTCTAAACTCAACTTGCCGTGTTTGGTGAGAACACCATTCCAACCGTGAGGCATGGAGGTGGAAACATCATTCTTTGGGGATGCTTTTCTGCAAAGGGGACAGGACGACTGCACTGTATTGAGGGAAGGATGGATGGGGCCATGTATCGCAAGATCTTGGCCAACAACCTCCTTCCCTCAGTAAGAGCGTTGAAGATGGGTCGTGGCTTCGTCTTCCAGCATGAGAAAGACCCGAAACACACAGCCAGGGCAACTAAGGAGTAAGAAGCATCTCAAGGTCCTGGAGTGGCCAAGCCAGTCTTCAGACCTGAACCCAATAGAACATCTTTGGAGCGAGCTGAAAGTCCGTATTTTCTAGCGACAGCCCCGAAACCTGAAGGATATGGAGAAGGTCTGTATGGAGGAGTGGGCCAAAATCCCTGCTGCAGTGTGTGCACACCTGGTCAAGAACTACAGGAAACGTATGATCTCTGTAATTGCAAACAAAAGTTTTTCTACCAAATATTAAATTCTGCTTTTCTGATGTATCAAATACTTATGTCATGCAATAAAATGCAAATTAATTACTTAAAAATCATACATCATACATGTGATTTTCTGGATTTTAGTTTTAGATTCCGTCTCTCACAGTTGAAGTGTACCTATGATAAAATTACAGACCTCTACATGCTTTGTAAGTAGGAAAACCTGCAAAATCGGCAGTGTATCAAATACTTCTTCTCCCCACAGTATATATCCTAACCAGAAGCCATGAGTTACAGGCAACATACGCACTGAGCTGAAGGCTTGAGTTGCCCTCCAACGAACCATCAAAAAGGCAGAGCATCGTGGTCTAAGGCACTGCATCGCAGTGCTAGCTGTGCCACCAGAGACTCTGGGTTCAAGCCCAGGCTCTGTCGCAGCCAGCCGCGACCGGGAGGTCCATGGGGCGACGCACAATTGGCCTAGCATCGTCTGGGTTAGGGAGGGTTTGGCCGGTAGGGATACCCATGTCTCATCGCGCACTAGCGACTCCTGTGGCGGGCCGGGCGTAGTGCACACTAACCAGGTCACCAGGTGCACAGTGTTTCCTCCGACACTTGGTTGGAGACTTGGTTGGGTTGTGTTTCGGAGGATGCATGGCTTTCGACCTTCGTCTCTCCCGAGCCCGTACGGGAGTTGTAGTGATGAGACAAGATAGTAACTACTAACAATAGGATACCACGAAATTGGGGAGAAAGGGGGGTGAAATAAAATATTAAAGGCAAAGCATCAACACAGGACCATGATCGAGTCCTACTGCACCAGCTCTGACGCTCGTTGTATGTGGCAGGGCTTGCAAAGTATTACGGACTACAAAGGGAAACCCAGCTGCGAGCTGTCCAGTGACGTGAGCCTATCAGATGAGCTAAATACCTTCTATGCTCACTTTGAGGCCAGCAACACTGAACCATGCATGTGAGCACAAGCTGTTCCGGAAGACTGCATGAACACACTCTCCGTAGTCGATGTGAGTAAGACCTTGAAACATGTTAACATTCACAAGCCCGCAGGGCCAGGCAGACTACCAGGACGCATGCTCAGAGCATGTGCTGACCAGCTGGCAAGTGTCTACACTGACATTCACTCCCTGACCGTCTGTAATACCTGTTTCAAGCAGACCACCATTGTCCTTGTGCCCATGAACGCCAAGGTAACCCTGCCTAAATTACTATCGCCCCGTAGCACTCACATGAAAGGCTTTGAAAGGCTGGTTGAATGGCTCACATCATCACCATCATCCCAGACACCCCGGACCCACTCCAATTTGCACACCGCCCCAACAGATCCACAGATGACACAATTTCTATGGCACTCCACACCGCCCTTTCCTATCTAAACAAAAGGAACACCTACGTGAGAATGCTGTACATTGACTACAGCTCACCATTCAATGCCATGGTGCCCTCCAAGCTCATCACTAAGGTGAGGACCCTGGAATTAAATACCTCCCTCTGCAACTGGATCCTGGACTTCCTGTAGGCAGCAACACATCAGCCACGCTGACCCTCAACATGGGGACCTCTCAGGATTGTGTGCTTAGTCCCCTCCTGTATTCCCTGTGCACCTACGACTATGTGGCCGTGCACGACTCCAACACCATCAGTAAGTTTGCCGGCGACACGACAGTGGTAGGCCTGATCACTGACGATAATGAGACAGCCTACAAGGAGGAGGTCAGAGACCTAGCAGTGTGGTGCCAGGACAACCACCTCAACATCAACAATACAAAGGAGCTGATTGTGGACTACAGGAAACAGAGGGCCGAGCACTTCCCCATCCACACCGATGGGGCTGAAGTGAAGCAGGTCGAGAGCTTCAAGTTCCTTGGTGTCCACAGTACTAAGGAACTATCATGGTCCACACACACCACACACACTATCATGGTCCACATACCGTGAAGAGGGTACGACAATGCCTTTTCACCCTCAGGAGGCTGAAAATATTTGTCATGGGCCCTCAGATCCTCAAAACGTTCTACAGCAGCACCATTGAGAGCATCTTGACTGGATGCATCACCACTTGGTATGGCAACCGCTTGGCATCCGATTGCAAGGCGCTATAGAGGGTAGTGCGTCAGAGGAAGGCCCTAAAAAGTCTCTTCTCGCTTCTACCGCACAGGAAGTGGTACCAATGCACCAAGTCTTGGACCAACAAGATCCTGAACAGCTTCTACCCCCAAGCCATAACACTACTAAATAGTTAGTCCGGGTATCTATTGGTTAACTATGTAACTATCTGGTAGGCCGTCATTGTAAATAAGAATTTGTTCTTAACCTGTTGCGACGAGCAATCCCGTATCCTGGAGCGTAATTATAGCCTCAAGCTCATTACCATAACGCAACGTTAACTATTCATGAAAATCGCAAATGAAATTAAATAAATATATTGGCTCACAAGCTTAGCCTTTTGTTAATTAACCTCTTAAGCCCACCCGACACGCAGGCGCCCCATCTAGCCATCTGGAAATGCAAATGCGCCACGCTAAATGCTAATAGCACTCGTTAAAACTCAAACGTTCATTAAAACACACATGCAGGGTACTGAATTAAAGCTACACTCGTTGTGAATCCAGCCAACGAGTCAGATTTTTAAAATGCTTTTCGGCGAAAGCATGAGAAGCTATTATCTGATAGCATGCAACACCCCGAAATACCTGAAGGGGACGTAAACAAAATAATTAGTATAGCCGGCGCTACACAAAACGCAGAAATAAAATATAAAACATTCATTACCTTTGACAAGCTTCTTTGTTGGCACTCCTAGATGTCCCATAATATTGCGTCTTTTTTTTCGATTAAATCGGTCCATATATACCCTAAATATCGATCTATGAAAAGTGTGTGATCCAGGAAAAAACTGCGTTTTAAAACGCAACGTCATTTTTTTTAATTAAAAAAGTCGATGATAAACTTTCACAAAACACTTCGAAATATTTTTGTAATCCAACTTTAGGTATTAGTAAACGTTAATAATCTATCAAATTGATCACGGGGCGATGTGTATTCAATAGCTCCACGTCTTGAACTCATGGTCGAAAATTTCTCCTCCAAAACATCCTGTCGGAGACCGGAAGGAATGGGCTCTCTCTTACTCATTTGACCAAGAAACAAAGCCCAGGCAATTGACAAGACTGGCGACATCATGTGGAAGCTGTAGGACTTCCAATCTCAGCCCCATGTAATTTGGTTTCCCATAGACAATACATGCAAGTGGCGCATGGATATTTTTCCCAGTTTTCGGTGATCAGTTTTTCTTGCGCTTTCGATGAAACACAGGCTCTGTTATAGTCACAGGCGTGATTTAACCAGTTTTAGAAACGTCAGAGTGTTTTCTATCCACACATACTAATCATATGCATATACTATATTCCTGGCATGAGTCGCAGGACGCTGAAATGTTGCACAATTTTTAACAGAATGTTCGAAAAAGTAGCAGGTAACCTTAAGAGGCAACACTGTCATCTCAGATTTTCAAAAAATGCTTTTCAACCATAGCTACACAAGCATTTGTGTAAGAGTATTGATAGCTAGCATAGCATTAAGCCTAGCATTCAGCAGGCAACATTTTCACAGAAAAAAGAAAAGCATTCAAATAAAATAATTTACCTTTGAAGAACTTCGGATGTTTTCAATGAGGAGACTCTCAGTTAGATAGCAAATGTTCAGTTTTTCCAAAAATATTATTTGTGTAGGAGAAATCGCTCCGTTTTGTTCATCACCTTTGGCTAAGACAAAACCCCGAAAATTCAGTCATGACAACGCAAACTTTTTTCCAAATTAACTCCATAATATCGACAGAAACATGGCAAACGTTGTTTAGAATCAATCCTCAAGGTGTTTTTCACATATTTATTCGATGATAAGTCACTCGTGGCAGTTTGGTTTCTCCTCTGTTCAAAATGGAACAATGCACGCACCTGGAGATTACGCAATAGTTTCGACGGAGGACACCGAGTGGACACCTGGTAAATGTAGTCTCTTATGGTCAATTTTCCAATAATATGCCTACAAATACGTCACAATGCTGCAAACACATTGGGGGAAAGACAGAAAGTGTAGGCTCATTCCTTGCGCATTCAAAGCCATATAAGGAGACCACATTGGAACACAGCGCCTCAAAAATCTGTCTCACTTCCTGTATGAAATTTCATCTTGGTTTCGCCTGTAGCATTAGTTCTGTGGCACTCACAGACAATATCTTTACAGTTTTGGAAACGTCAGAGTGTTTTCTTTCCAAAGCTGTCAATTATATGCATAGTCAAGCATCTTTTCGTGAACAAAATATCTTGTTTAAAACGGGAACGTTTTTCATCCAAAAATGAAATACTGACCCCAGAGGTTCAAGAGGTTAACTGACTTGCCAAGTTAAATAAAGGTAATTTGTTTTTTTTAAACTAAATAAATCTGCATGGACCCTTTTTGCACTAACTCATTTGACTCATCACATATACTGCTGTTACTGTTTATTGTACCCCTGCACATTGATTCGGTACTGGTACCCCGTGTATATAACCAAGTTATCGTTACTCATTGTGTATTTATCCCTCGTGTTATTATTTTTCTATTATTTCTCTTTGTTTCTCTCTGCATCATTGGGAAGGTCCCGTAAGTAAGCATTTCACTGTTAGTCTACTCCTGTTGTTTACGAAGCATGTGACAAATACATTTGATTTGACACACACGCACACACATGCAAACCCGCACGTACACAGAAACACTGCTATCCTCCACACTGCACTCCCTGCCATTAACACTAATTTGCCTGCTGGCGATGCTCTTGTCCGTGCCATCAAACGCTATTATGGATAAATGTTTTGTTACCATGGCATCAGGTAGGCCCCCACGTCTCCCGCTATTGAAAAAACACACAAACACACACACACACACACACACACACACACACACACACACACACACACACACACACACACACACACACACACACACACACACACACACACACACACACACACACACACACACACACACACACACACACACACACACAGAAGCGTGACTTGGTAGCCGATTATTATGCCTTACATATGTGGACATAATAACAGTCTTTATGCCTCCTTTTTCCTCCATAACACATCTTTGTGGTGTTCCTATCAGAGAAACACTGACGAAGAGACACCTACAGCAGTTCTGTTGAAATAATGTCCAATTCAATCATTGATACTTGTATTTCTATTCATCATAGAATCATATGTATGTCATTTCTGAATGACAGTAAATGTTATTTCGTAGCATAATATAGTTACTGTTTATTTTGTTATTTCAAATCGTTTATATTGTATTGAGTAAAATGTTTGTCATATTCTAAACTGATAAGTGTAATCCAAAAAATGAAATATTTTATGAAAAGAGGTAAAACAATGTAGATGTGATTTGATTCTCCATTTTCATAGCTGTTACACCTGTTTAACATTTAGTGAAGGTCTTTCCGTTTATCAGATTGCCATGTCTGTGTTACCAACAGAGTGGGATATTTACTCTGGAGAAGTTGTCTGATAACCAGTGTGATGTGGAGAAAGGTTGAGTCCTTAGATGACCATGCAGTCACCCTGTCTAAACAGCCCCAGGAAAGACGTGTGTGTGTGTGTCTGCCCTCAGATCAGATCGAGTTGAGATTAGCTAGTCTAGCTATAGCCAGTGGCCTGTGGCTGTCCCCATCCACACTGTCACACTCTTACCCCCTGTCAACAACACACTCCACACATACACACACACACACACGCACAAATGCCTCACACCACTAGGTCCACTAGAAGTCTGACATATAGTACACAATATGTACAAATTAGTGGATTCGGCTATTTCAGCCACACCCATTGCTGACAGGTGTATAGAATTGTGCGCACCGCCATGCAATCCCCATAGACAAACATTGGATGTAGAATGAACTTACTGAAGAGCTCAGTGACTTTCAAGGTGGCAGCGTCATAGGATGCCACCTATCCAACAAGTCGGTTTGTCAAATTTCTGCTCTTCTTGAGCTGCCCTGGTCAACTGTAAGTGCTGTTATTGTGGAAACATTTAGGAGCAACAGCAGGTCAGCCGGGAAGTGGTAGGCCACACAAGCTCACAGAACGGGAACGCTGAAGCGTGTATAGCTCGTAAAAATAGTCTGTCCTCTGTTGTAACACTCATTACGAGTTCCAAACTGCCTCTGGAAGCAAGGTCAGGCCAATGCATAGTGCCAACTGTAAAGTATGGTGGAGGAAGAATAATGGTCTGGGGCTGTTTTTCATGGTTCGAGCTCAGCCCCTTAGATCCAGTGAAGGGAAATCTTAAAGTAACAGAATACAATGACATTCTAGACGATTCTTTGCTTCCAACTTTGTGGAAACAGTTTGGGGAAGGCCCTTTCCTGTTTCAGCATGACAATCCCCTGTGCACAAAGTGAGGTCCATACAGAAATGGTTTGTCGAGATCAGTTTGGAGGAACTTGACTGGCCTGCACAGAGCCCTGACCTCAACCTCATCGAACACCTTTGGGATGAATTGGAACGCAGACAGTGAGCCAGGCCTAATCTCCCAACATCAGTGTCCGACCTCACTAATGCTCTTGTGGCTGAATGGAAGCAAGCCCCCACAGCAATGTTCAAACACCTAGTGGAAACCCTTCCCGGAAGACTGGAGGCTGTTATAGCAGCAAAGGGGGGACCAACTCCATATAAATGCATATGATTTTGGAATGAGATGTTCGACGAGCAGGTGTCCACATACTTTGTCATGCATTGTACAGTTGAAGTCGGACGTTTACATACACCTTAGCCAAATACATTTAAACTCAGTTTTTCACAATTCCTGACATTTAATCCTAGTAAAAATTCCCTGTCTTAGGTCAGTTAGGATCACCACTTTATTTTAAGAATGTGAAATGTCGGAATAACAGTAGAGAGAATGATTTATTTCAACATTTATGTATTTCATCACATTCCCAGTGGGTCAGAAGTTTACATACACTCAATTAGTATTTGGTATCATTGCCTTTAAATTGCTTAACTTGGGTCAAACATTTTGGGTGGCCTTCCACAATCTTCCCACAATAAGTTGGGGGAATTTCAGCCCATTCCTCCTGACAGAGCTAGTGTAACTAAGTCAGGTTTGTAGGCCTCCTTGCTCGCACACGCTTTTTCAGTTCTGCCCACAAATTTTCTATAGGATTGAGGTCAGGGCTTTGTGATGGCCACTCCAATACCTTGAATTTGTTGTACTTAAGCCATTTTGACACAACTTTGGAAGTATGCTTGTGGTCATTGTCCATTTGGAAGACCCATTTGCGACCAAGCTTTAACTTCCTGACTGATGTCTTGAGATGTTGCTTCAATATATCCACAGAATGTTCCATCCTCATGATGCCATCTACTTTGTAAAGTGCCACAGACCCTCCTGTAGCAAAGCACCTCCACAACATGATGCTGCCACTCCCGTGCTTCACGGTTGGGATGGTGTTCTTCAGCTTGCAAGCCTCCCCCTTTTTCCTCCAAACATAATGATGGTCATTATGGCCAAACAGTTCTATTTCTGTTTCATCAGACCAGAGGACATGTCTCCAAAAAGTATGATCTTTGTCCCCATGTGCAGTTGCAAACCGTATCTGGCTTTTTTATGGCGGTTTTGGAGCAGTAGTTTCTTCCTCGCTGAGCGGCCTTTCAGTTTTTGTCAATATAGGACTCGTTTTTACTGTGGATATAGATACTTTTGTACCTGTTTCCTCCAGCATCTTCAAAAGGCCTTTTGCTGTTGTACTGGGATTGATTTGAACATTTCACACATAAGTACATTCTCTAGGAGACAGAACGTGGTACCTTCAGGCGTTTGGAAATTGCTCCCAAGCATGAACCAGACTTGTGGAGGTGTACCATTTTTTTTCTGAGGTCTTGGTTGATTTCTTATTATTTTCACATGTTGTCAAGCAAAGAGGCACTGAGTTTGAAGGTAGGCCTTGAAATACATCCACAGGTACACCTCCAATTGACTCAAATTATGTCAATTAGCCTATCAGAAGCATCTAAAGCCATGACGTAATTTTCTGGATTTTTCCAAGCCGTTTAAAGGCACAGTCAACTTATTGTATGTAAACTTCTGACCCACTGGAATTGTGATACATTGAATTGTAAGTGAAATAATCTGTCTGTAAACAATTGTTGGAAAAATGACTTGTGTCATGCACAAAGTAGATGTCCGAACCGACCTGCCAAAACTATAGTTTGTTAACAAGACATTTGTAGAGTTGTTGAAAAAGGAGTTTTACTGACTGCAGCCTATGTGTATGTAAACTTCCCACTTCAACTGTTTGTACAGGCCTGTGTGAGAGCATGGTGCTGGAGTATGGAAAGCACCCCACCCTGTGGAATAAAATGCACACTGCAACTGCTGAACATTCACCAGAGAGAGAGAGAGAGAGAGAGAGAGAGAGAGAGAGAGAGAGAGAGAGAGAGAGAGAGAGAGAGAGAGAGAGAGAGAGAGAGAGAGAGAGAGAGAGAGAGAGAGAGAGAGAGAGAGAGAGAGAGAGAGAGAGAGAGAGAGAGAGAGAGAGAGAGAGAGAGAGAGAGAGAGAGAGAGAGAGAGAGAGAGAGAGAGAGAGAGAGAGAGAGGAGAGAGATCTCTTGGCAGCGACAGCTTGTCTCAGGATCTGGGCACCATTTGGTGTTTTACAACATCTCGTGTGGTATTTTCTATTTAACATCCGTCCCTGTTTTTATCCAAACACACACTGTGGGAGGTTGGTGTACACCCATAACATGTGGGGGATTGGCATACAACCTCTAGTAGTATTGCTTTTGTAGTCGTGTCGCTAGGTTGTGACCCTAATGGTGTAACAAGGACTCTCGCTAACATTACTGACACAGGGTGACACAACCCTCAGTGCCCACCCCCCACCCCACCTCCACACACACACACTCCAGCTGCCATCCCTACCCTCCAGTCTCAATGTCTATGCAAATCACTCCTCTTATGCCATGGGCTAGCGCCATCCTTGAGCAGTGAGTGGTCTGGTCCCACAGACAGAACACACACACAGTGTTCCCCCATACACACATACATGCATACATACATACATACACCCAGCATGCCAGGGGTGTGTTGCATCCTTGAGTGGTGTGTGTGTGTCGGTGGTGGTCTGTGCACAGTGGGGACCCGGGGCCATTAATTCCTGGAGAGCGGTGGGCAGGGCCGGCAGGCAGAGATTTATGGGAGAGGCAGACAGCTGTGGATGATTAATGTGTGTGTCACCAAGGGCCCCACTCAGCCCAGACACACACACACACACACCAATGCAGGGGCCAGGAGGACGATATGGTGTGTGTGTGATTGTGTTTGAGGGCCAGAGGAGCATGGACTCCTTTTGGAAATATGGAGGCAGTGCCTTAGAATACACACACGTTTGTTTTACTATCCTTGTGGGGACCAAACAATTGATTCCCATTCAAAATCTTAAACCTAAGCCTAATCCTTAACCTAACCTTATCCCCGAACCTTAACTCATAACCATAACCCTATCCCCTAATTCTAACCCTAACTCTAATTTTAACCCTTACCATAACCCCTAAGCCTAAAATAGACCTTTTCCTTGTGGGGACCAACTTTTCCTTGTTTTACTATCCTTGTGAGGGCTTCTGACTGTAAAACCGAAAAACACCCTCTTAGTAAAGCTGCATGATGAATACTGCGAGGAGTGTGATTCCAATGACGGTTGTGTTGAATGGGGTTTGGCCTTGGTTATACCCCTGTGTCGTTTCTCACAGTGCCAGACAGTGTGTTGATGTCCGTCTCTCTCTCTCTGTCAGTCAGTGTGTCTCTCTCTCTTTGAGCGAGTGTCTGGTAGAGGAGATAACAGGCTGATGGAATTCTACTCTCCATATTCAAACACAAGTCATTTTTCATTTCTACATCCACATAGAACACACACACACACACCTTGGTTATACCCTTGTGTCATTTCTCACGCAGCCAGACAGTGTGTTGAAGTCCGTCTCTCTCTGTCAGTTTGTCTCACCCCCCTCCCCCCCATCCCACACACACACAGACACATGCTTCTGAATCAGTCGTGTGGGCACACCTACAGTGTGTCACACAGACAATTTTGAATAGACAGAAGCTCAGTCTGTGTTCGTGCCTTCTTATGTCTGTGCAAGAATCAGAGATCACTCACTCACTATCTGTTTGATTCACTTCTAATGCTGTGATTCAGCTGGGAAACCTGCCCTCTGCATTTGTGCTGCCCTGATAAAATACATACCATGTGGTGATACCGGCAAGATAAGTTACTATGTTTTGTAGATGCCTTGCTAAAAGTGACTTGTCATGTTGTCAAGGTTTTCCCTCCGCGAGCTGATCTTTATTTGTATCCAACAGTAATATATATTCAGCATTTTATCAGGAGGCAATTGGAGGAATGGGATTAGTGATTGTGTAGCTATTGTACTTGTAAAAATCAACTGGTCCCCAAGCGCAGGCTGCCTATTGTACTGCGGCTCAGTTTCAAATGTGCCCGAACAGATTGTCTCGCAGTCATTTCTCTCTGTCAACCTCTGTAATCAGTTATACGGACGGGTCGGATGTTTGAATATGAAAAATGGTTAGAATATGAAAGATGGTAGGGAAGGCTCGGGCGACTGTGTATTATATTGCATAAATCTCACACATTTTGTTGAGCGAGACAGGTGGTATCAAAAGCGAAGGCGGTCTAAGGAGAATACTAAAACAGAGGATCGTTGTGTTTTTCATAATACGTAAATATGAATGTCAAAATGTAAAGTATTTGACATTCAGAGAAGTTACCAGGACAGATAGATAGACAGGCAGACAGACAGACAGGCAGACAGACAGGCAGACAGACGGACAGACGGATAGAAAGAGAGACAGACAGAGAAAAGAGTGAGAGAGGGAAGTTGAAATGTCACCGGGCACTGCCTGACGCCTCATCACCGGCTCGGCAGGAATTAGCTAGCTGACATTTTACGTAGACGCCCGCCACCACTCCAGATGACAACGTCGCCTGGCGACCAAATTGCAAAGTGTCACTTTGTGTCAGACACGGGGAGACGTCTGAGCGTCTCACGGCTTGTGATGTCTGGAAATTACAGAGAAGCCGGCGGTTGAAACTTGATTTAGATAATGAAAAATGCTTCAGGTCGACGTGACAATGCAGATTAAACGACGGCAAACGACAGTGATAATATCGCAAATAATGATAATCACTGTCCAATCAGTGCCGAGGGATTTGCAGTGCTCTAGCTGGGGATCTTCAAGATCGCAGTGAGATGGCCGCGGGTGACAGCTACTGATATCTGACTGAAAGGGATTTAGAGGGAAGCATATGTTGGTTGTTTAAGTCTGGGGACTTCAGGGGACAATTGGACAGCTTTATGTTTTGTTTCTGTCTTCTGTGTTGTGATTTGTAGCACAGTGTGTGTAATATTTGATGTAGCGTGTGCATTAAGTTATGGAGTTTGTCTATTGTTTCGCTAACACCCAGCGTCATAACATGTTATGACACGGTCATAACCATGTTATGATGTCATAACAGCTGACATAACTTGTCAGCACCTGTGATAATATGGTCATAACACTGTCATGACCCATATATCTACAACTGTTGTGACATATATTGTGTTATTTTATAGCTGGTTATGACACCTACATTATTGTGTCAACACCCACATTTATTCAAATCCCTGCCAAGAAGTGTGTTTCTTAAGTCATTTGTTGTAAAAAAAAAATATTTTGACATGTTTTTTTTTCAATCATATTTTACACAGTGTCATAGAGCATTTCGACCATCCTGTGTCACTTTACTTGGAGTCAGAAAATACACTTTATGACACTGTCAAGAAGCATTATGACCATCATAATCATATTAGCCAGATAGGCCTCTCACGTACATACCCTATTTTTGACTGATGACTGCATTAAGGGCATCTGGTCCTGCTCCTGAAATATTCTCCTGCAGTCATCAAATCAAATCAAAAATCAAATGTTATTTGTCACATACACATGGTTAGCAGATGTTAATGCGAGTGTAGCGAAATGCTTGTGCTTCTAGTTCCGACAATGCAGTGATAACCAACAAGTAATCTAACTAACAATTCCAAAACTACTGTCTTATACACAGTGTAAGGGGATATGTACATAAGGATATATGAATGAGTGATTGTACAGGGCAGCATACAGTAGATGGTATCGAGTACAGTATATACATATGAGATGAGTATGTAGACAAAGTAAACAAAGTGGCATAGTTAAAGTGGCTAGTGATACATGTATTACATAAGGATGCAGTCGATGATATAGAGTACAGTATATACGTATGCATATACATTTACATTTACATTTAAGTCATTTAGCAGACGCTCTTATCCAGAGCGACTTACAAATTGGTGCATTCACCTTATGACATCTAGTGGAACAGCCACTTTACAATAGTGCATCTAAATCTTTTAAGGGGGGGGGGGTGAGAAGGATTACTTTATCCTATCCTAGGTATTCCTTAAAGAGGTGGGGTTTCAGGTGTTTCCGGAAGGTGGTGATTGACTCCGCTGTCCTGGCGTCGTGAGGGAGTGTGTTCCACCATTGGGGAGCCAGAGCAGCGAACAGTTTTGACTGGGCTGAGCGGGAACTGTACTTCCTCAGTGGTAGGGAGGCGAGCAGGCCAGAGGTGGATGAACGCAGTGCCCTTGTTTGGGTGTAGGGCCTGATCAGAGCCTGGAGGTACTGAGGTGCCGTTCCCCTCACAGCTCCGTAGGCAAGCACCATGGTCTTGTAGCGGATGCGAGCTTCAACTGGAAGCCAGTGGAGAGAGCGGAGGAGCGGGGTGACGTGAGAGAACTTGGGAAGGTTGAACACCAGACGGGCTGCGGCGTTCTGGATGAGTTGTAGGGGTGTAATGGCACAGGCAGGGAGCCCAGCCAACAGCGAGTTGCAGTAATCCAGACGGGAGATGACAAGTGCCTGGATTAGGACCTGCGCCGCTTCCTGTGTGAGGCAGGGTCGTACTCTGCGGATGTTGTAGAGCATGAACCTACAGGAACGGGCCACCGCCTTGATGTTAGTTGAGAACGACAGGGTGTTGTCCAGGATCACGCCAAGGTTCTTAGCGCTCTGGGAGGAGGACACAATGGAGTTGTCAACCGTGATGGCGAGATCATGGAACGGGCAGTCCTTCCCCGGGAGGAAGAGCAGCTCCGTCTTGCCGAGGTTCAGCTTGAGGTGGTGATCCGTCATCCACACTGATATGTCTGCCAGACATGCAGAGATGCGATTCGCCACCTGGTCATCAGAAGGGGGAAAGGAGAAGATTAATTGTGTGTCGTCTGCATAGCAATGATAGGAGAGACCATGTGAGGTTATGACAGAGCCAAGTGACTTGGTGTATAGCGAGAATAGGAGAGGGCCTAGAACAGAGCCCTGGGGACACCAGTGGTGAGAGCGCGTGGTGAGGAGACAGATTCTCGCCACGCCACCTGGTAGGAGCGACCTGTCAGGTAGGACGCAATCAAGCGTGGGCCGCGCCGGAGATGCCCAACTCGGAGAGGGTGGAGAGGAGGATCTGATGGTTCACAGTATCGAAGGCAGCCGATAGGTCTAGAAGGATGAGAGCAGAGGAGAGAGAGTTAGCTTTAGCAGTGCGGAGCGCCTCCGTGATACAGAGAAGAGCAGTCTCAGTTGAATGACTAGTCTTGAAACCTGACTGATTTGGATCAAGAAGGTCATTCTGAGAGAGATAGCGGGAGAGCTGGCCAAGGACGGCACGTTCAAGAGTTTTGGAGAGAAAAGAAAGAAGGGATACTGGTCTGTAGTTGTTGACATCGGAGGGATCGAGTGTAGGTTTTTTCAGAAGGGGTGCAACTCTCGCTCTCTTGAAGACGGAAGGGACGTAGCCAGCGGTCAGGGATGAGTTGATGAGCGAGGTGAGGTAAGGGAGAAGGTCTCCGGAAATGGTCTGGAGAAGAGAGGAGGGGATAGGGTCGAGCGGGCAGGTTGTTGGGCGGCCGGCCGTCACAAGACGCAAGATTTCATCTGGAGAGAGAGGGGAGAAAGAGGTCAGAGCACAGGGTAGGGCAGTGTGAGCAGAACCAGCGGTGTCGTTTGACTTAGCAAACGAGGATCGGATGTCGTCGACCTTCTTTTCAAAATGGTTGACGAAGTCATGTGCAGAGAGGGAGGAGGGGGGATATGAGATGAATAATGTAGGGTAAGTAACATTATATAAGGTAGCATTGTTTAAAGTGGCTAGTGATATATTTACATCATTTCCCATCAATTCCCATTATTAAAGTGGCTGGAGTTGGGTCAGTGTCAATGACAGTGTGTTGGCAGCAGCCACTCAGTGTTAGTGGTGGCTGTTTAACAGTCTGATGGCCTTGAGATAGAAGCTGTTTTTCAGTCTCTCGGTCCCAGCTTTGATGCACCTGTACTGACCTCGCCTTCTGGATGATAGCGGGGTGAACAGGCAGTGGCTTGGGTGGTTGATGTCCTTGATGATCTTTATGGCCTTCCTGTAACATCGGGTGGTGTGTAGGTGTCCTGGAGGGCAGGTAGTTTGCCCCCGGTGATGCGTTGTGCAGACCTCACTACCCTCTGGAGAGCCTTACCGTTGAGGGCGGAGCAGTTGCCGTACCAGGCGGTGATACAGCCCGCCAGGATGCTCTCGATTGTGCATCTGTAGAAGTTTGTGAGTGCTTTTGGTGACAAGCCGCATTTCTTCAGCCTCCTGAGGTTGAAGAGGCGTGGACCAATTCAGTTTGTCTGTGATGTGTATGCTGAGGAACTTAAAACTTGCTACCCTCTCCACTACTGTTCCATCGATGTGGATAGGGGGGTGTTCCCTCTGCTGTTTCCTGAAGTCCACAATCATCTCCTTAGTTTTGTTGACATTGAGTGTGAGGTTATTTTCCTGACACCACACTCCGGGGGCCCTCACCTCATCCCTGTAGGCCGTCTCGTCGTTGTTGGTAATCAAGCCTACCACTGTTGTGTCGTCCGCAAACTTGATGATTGAGTTGGAGGCGTGCGTGGCCACGCAGTCGTGGGTGAACAGGGAGTACAGGAGAGGGCTCAGAACGCACCCTTGTGGGGCCCCCATGTTGAGGATCAGCGGGGAGGAGATGTTGTTGCCTACCCTCACCACCTGGGGGCGGCCCGTCAGGAAGTCCAGTACCCAGTTGCACAGGGCGGGGTCGAGACCCAGGGTCTCGAGCTTGATGACGAGCTTGGAGGGTACTATGGTGTTGAATGCCGAGCTGTAGTCGATGAACAGCATTCTCACATAGGTATTCCTCTTGTCCAGGTGGGTTAGGGCAGTGTGCAGTGTGGTTGAGATTGCATCGTCTGTGGACCTATTTGGGCGGTAAGCAAATTGGAGTGGGTCTAGGGTGTCAGGTAGGGTGGAGGTGATATGGTCCTTGACTAGTCTCTCAAAGCACTTCATGATGACGGAAGTGAGTGCTACGGGGCGGTAGTCGTTTAGCTCAGTTACCTTAGCTTTCTTGGGAACAGGAACAATGGTGGCCCTCTTGAAGCATGTGGGAACAGCAGACTGGTATAGAGATTGATTGAATATGTCCGTAAACACATCGGCCAGCTGGTCTGTGCATGCTCTGAGGGCGCGGCTGGGGATGCCGTCTGGGCCTGCAGCCTTGCGAGGGTTAACACGTTTAAATGTCTTACTCACCTCGGCTGCAGTGAAGGAGAGACCGCATGTTTTCGTTGCAGGCCGTGTCAGTGGCACTGTATTGTCCTCAAAGCGGGCAAAAAAGTTATTTAGTCTGCCTGGGAGCAAGACATCCTGGTCTGTGACTGGGCTGGGTTTCTTCTTGTAGTCCGTGATTGACTGTAGACCCTGCCACATGCCTCTTGTGTCTGAGCCGTTGAATTGAGATTCTACTTTGTCTCTGTACTGACGCTTAGCTTGTTTAATAGCCTTGCGGAGGGAATAGCTGCACTGTTTGTATTCGGTCATGTTACCAGACACCTTTCCCTGATTAAAAGCAGTGGTTCGCGCTTTCAGTTTCACGCGAATGCTGCCATCAATCCACGGTTTCTGGTTAGGGAATGTTTTTAACGTTGCTACGGGAACGACATCTTCAACGCACGTTCTAATGAACTCGCACACCGAATCAGCGTATTCGTCAATATTTTTATCTGACGCAATACGAAACATGTCCCAGTCCACGTGATGGAAGCAGTCTTGGAGTGTGGAGTCAGCTTGGTCGGACCAGCATTGGACAGACCTCAGCGTGGGAGCCTCTTGTTTAAGTTTCTGTCTGTAGGCAGGGATCAACAAAATGGAGTCGTGGTCAGCTTTTCCGAAAGGGGGCGGGGCAAGGCCTTATATGCGTCGCGGAAGTTAGAGTAACAATGATCCAAGGTTTTACCACCCCTGGTTGCGCAATCGATATGCTGATAAAATTTAGGGAGTCTTGTTTTCAGATTAGCTTTGTTAAAATCCCCAGCTACAATGAATGCAGCCTCCGGATAAATGGTTTCCAGTTTGCAAAGAGTTAAATAAAGTTTGTTCAGAGCCATCAATGTGTCTGCTTGGGGGGGGGGATATATACGGCTGTGATTATAATCGAAGAGAATTCTCTTGGTAGATAATGCGGTCTACATTTGATTGTGAGGAATTCTAAATCAGGTGAACAGAAGGATTTGAGTTCCTGTATGTTTCTTTCATCACACCATGTCTCGTTAGTCATGAGGCATACGCCCCCGCCACTCTTCTTACCAGAAAGATGTTTGTTTCTGTCGGCGCGATGCGTGGAGAAACCCGTTGGCTGCACCGCCCCGGATAGCGTCTTCCCAGTGAGCCATGTTTCCGTGAAGCAGAGAACGTTACAGTCTCTGATGTCCCTCTGGAATGCTACCCTTGCTCGGATTTCATCAACCTTGTTGTCAAGAGACTGGACATTGGCAAGAAGAATGCTAGGGAGTGGTGCGCGATGTGCCCGTGTCCGGAGTCTGACCAGAAGACCGCTACGTTTCCCTCTTTTAAGAAGTCGTTTTTTTTTGGGGTCGCTGCATGGAATCAATTCCATTGACCTGTTTGTAAGGCAGAACACAGGATCCGCGTCGCGGAAAACATATTCTTGGTCGTACTGTTGGTGAGTTGACGCTGATCTTATATTCAGTAGTTCTTCTCGACTGTATGTCATGAAACCTAAGATGACCTGGAGTACTAATGTAAGAAATAACACGTAAAAAAAAAAAAAAACTGCATCCCAGTCATTGGGGTAGGTGCATGTCTGACATCAGCGTGTGCACAATTACAATGATAATTTACTATGGTCAATTTCAGAACATTTTCATAACATAAACATGCTTTTGACAAAGTAGGCTATGGTGTAATGCAGTGGTTCCCAAACTTTTTATAGTCCTGTACCCCTTCAAACATTCAAGAATGTGTGTGAGTTTTTGTCACAACACAGCTTGTGGAAAGTGACAAAGAGCTCTTATAGGAACAGGGCACAAATAATAATAATCAATAATTTTGCTCTTTATTTCGCCATCTTTCATATAAAACCTTATTTGTTCATCGGAAATTGTAACTCACCACAGGTTAATGAGAAGGGTATGCTTGAAAGGATGCACATAACTCTGCAATGTTGGGTTGTGTTGGAGAGAGTCTCAGTTTTAAATAATTTCCCACACACAGTCGGTGTCTGTATTTAGCTTTCATGCTAGTGAGGGCTGAGAATCCACTCTCACATAGGTACGTGGTTGCAAAGGGCATCAGTGTCTTAACAGCGCAATTTGCGAAGGCAAGATACTCTGAGTGCAGCCCAATCCAGAACCTCTTGTTGCAATTTTCGATGAGGTTCTCTTGTTCAGATATCAGTAAGTGAACTGGAGGCAGGGCATAAAAGGGATAACAAATCCAGTTGTTTGTGTCATCCGCTTTTGCGTAATTGCGCACCCAACTCATTCAGGTGCTTCACTATATCACATTTGACATTGTCCGTAAGCTTGAGTTCATTTACACACACAAAAACATACAATGATGAGGGAAAGACCTGTGTATTGTCCTTGTTAATGCAGACAGAAAAGAGGTCCAACTTCTTAATCATAGCCTAAATTTTGTCCCGCACATTGAATATAGTTCCGGAGAGTCCCTGTAATCCTAGATTCAGATCATTCAGTGGAGAAAAAACATCACCCAGATAGGCCAGTCGTGTGAGAAACTCATCATCGTGCAAGCTGTCAGACAAGTGAAAATGATGGTCAGTAAAGAAAACTTTAAACTTGTCTCTCAATTTAAAAAAGGTCAATCCTTTGTCCCTTGATAACCAGCACACTTCTTTATGTTCTGTAGTTAGTCACTGCCCATATCGTTGCATTCTGCAGAAAATACACAAGAGTTCAGTAGCCTTGCTTTAACAAAGTTAACCATTTTCACTGTAGTGTCCAAATCGTCTTTCAAGCTGTCAGGCATTCCCTTGGCAGCAAGAGCATCTCGGTGGATGCTGCAGTGTACCCAAGTGGCGTCGGGAGCAACTGCTTGCACGCGCATTACCACTCCACTATGTCTCTCTGTCATGGCTTTTGCACGATCAGTACAGATACCAACACATCTTGACCACCAAAGTCCATTTGATGTCACAAAGCTGTCCAGTACTTTAAAAATATCCTCTCCCGTTGTCCTGGTTTGCAGAAGAGGATGTCTTCCTTAATTGACCCCCCATAAATGGAACAGACATATACCAAGAGCTGTGCCAGGCCCACCACGTCTGTTGACTCATCCAGCTGTAACACATATAATTCACTGGCTTGTATACGAAGCAGTAATTGTTTCAAAACATGTCACTGATTAGTCGTGAAACGGTGTTGTTTGATGGAGGCATTGTCTGTATAGTTTTTTGGGCCTTTCCCCACAGCATTGTCCCAGCCATATCCGCGGCAGCAGGAAGAATTAAGCCCTCCACAATAGTATGGGGCTTGCCTGTCCTAGCCACCCGGTAGCTCACCATACAGTATAAGACGCTTCTAGCCCCTTCTTATTAATGGTACCTGTTGCTTTTATACATGTCTTACTACTCGAAAGTTGTCTTAATTCTTGCTCAAAAAACTCCTGTGGCTTATTTTTCAAATTGACATGTTTGTGCAAGAGTGAAGGTTTCATTCAGTTGTAAGATAGTACTTTTACACTTATAACACACTGTGGCTGAAGAAAGGCACTACTCCCAATATAAATGAACCCCAAATCAATGTAGTTCTCATCATATTTGCGCCTCTTCGATGGTCCAACGTCCCTGTCTGTTGTTCGGTGCTTTCCCGGGTAAAGGGGCAGTAGGCTGCATCAGAGTCTCAACTGTCAGTGTCCGCTCTAGCTGGGCTAACAACAAATGTAGAATTACTGATGCTAGCATTGGATGTTCTCGTGGAAGCAGTACAACTTGTGTCGTCGACAGATGCAGGTGTAGTACGGCTTGTTGTATCAGTACTACCAGTAAAGCTGGTATGTGTCTCTATGGATGCGGTACTTTTTTTTAACCATTCATCAATTTTCGAGCAAACGAAATGAGCAGCAGCTACGTTAATGGAATTCCTGCGAGAAAGTAACGGTTAATGTGATTAGATGTTAATTATTTGACTAGGCTACCTGTATTTGACATTGTGTTGTTATTTCGCTGAACACTACAGTCGTGGCCAGAAGTTTTGAGATTGATACATATACATTTTCACAAAGTCTGCTGCCTCAGTTTGTATGATTGCAATTTACATATACTCCAGAATGTTATGAAGAGTGATCAGATGAATTGCAAAGTCCCTCTTTGCCATGCAAATTAACTGAATCCCCCAAAAACATTTCCACTGCATTTCAGCCCTGCCACAAAAGGACCAGCTGACATCATGTCAGTGATTCTCTCGCTAACACAGGTGTGAGTGTTGACGAGGTCGAGGCTGGAGATCACTCTGTCATGCTGATTGAGTTCAAATAACAGACTGGAAGCTTCAAAAGTAGGGTGTGCTTGGAATCATTGTTCTTCCTCTGTCAACCATGGTTACCTGCAAGGAAACATGTGCTGTCATCATTGTTTTGCACAAAAAGAGCTTCACAGGCAAGGATATTGCTGCCAGTAAGATTGTACCCAAATCAACTATTTATCGGCTCATCAAGAACTTCAAGGAGAGCGGTTCAATTGTTGTGAAGAAGGCTTCAGGGTGCCCAAGAAAGTCCAGCAAGCTCCAGGACAGTCTTCTAAAGTTGATTCAGCTGCGGGATCGGGGCACCACCAGTACAGAGTTTGCTCAGGAATGTCAGCCAGCAGGTGTGAGTGCATCTGCACGCACAGTGTGGCGAAGACTTTTGGAGGATGGCGTGGTGTCAAGAAGGGCAGCAAAGAAGCCACTTCTCTTCAGGAAAAACATCAGGGCCAGACTGATATTCTGCAAATGGTACAAGGATTGGACTGCTGAGGACTGGGGTAAAGTAATTTTCTCTGTTGAGAATCCCCTTTCCGATTGTTTGGGGCATCCGGAAAAAAGCTTGTCCTGAGAAGACAAGGTGAGCGCTACCATCAGTCCTGTGTCATGCCAACAGTAAAGCATCCTGAGACCATTCATGTGTGGGGTTGCTTCTCAGCCAAGGGAGTGGGCTTACTCACAATTTTGCCTAAGAACACAGCCATGAATGAAGAATGGTACCAACACATCCTCCGAGAGCAACTTCTCCCAACCATCCAGGAACAGTTTGGTGACGAACAATGCCTTTTCCAGCATAATGGAGCACCTTGCCATAAGGCAAAAGTGATAACTAAGTGGCTCGGGGAACAGAACATTGATATTTTGGGTCCATGGCCAGGAAACTCCCCAGACCTTAATCACATTGAGAACTTGTGGTCAATCCTCAAGAGGCGGGCGGAAAAACAAAAACCCACAAATTCTGACAAACTCCAAGCATTGATTATGCAAGAATGGGCTGCCATCAGTAAGGATGTGGCCCAGAAGTTAATTGACAGCATGCCAGGATGGATTGCAGAGGTCTTTAAAAAGAAAGGTCAACATTGCAAATATTGACTCTTTGCATCAACTTCATGTAATTGTCAATAAAAGCCTTTGACACTTATGAAATGCTTGTAATTGTAACGGCATTCTTCTATCTCCTCCTCTGATGAAGAGGTAGAATAAGGATCGGACCAAAATGCAGCGTGGTGGTTACTCATGTTCTTTAATGTAGAATCGACGATACATGAAATAACATAATATACAAAAACAACAAACGAAACGCGAAAACCTATTACAGCCTATCTGGTGAACACTACACAGAGACAGGAACAATCACCCACGAAAACACTCACAGAATATGGCTGCCTAAATATGGTTCCCAATCAGAGACAACGATAAATCACCTGACTCTGACTGAGAACCGCCTCAGGCAGCCATAGACTAATTAGTCACCCCACAACACCCCAAGACAAAAAACACACCACAATAACCCATGTCACACCCTGGCCTGACCAAACAAATTAAGAAAACACAAAATACTAAGACCAAGGCGTGACAGTAATTATACTTCAGTATTCCATAGTAACATCTGACAAAAATATCTAAAGACACTGAAGCAGCAAACTTTGTGGAAATTTATATTTGTGTCATTCTCAAAACTTTTGGCCACGACTGAAGATGGTTTAATTTTATTTTAGGCCGTGAAACAAGGCTACTCATACGAGGGAAAAAAACTCACCAAAATGTATAGCCCTGTTGGAAAATATAAATGGACTGTTTGAAAATGTGAAGAATTTTTTTATTTAAATGTGAATCACATTTTTATTTGGCATACACCCGATGGAATTGTGTGTACCCCAGTTTGGGAATAACTGGTGTAATGGAATGTTTTGCCTTGTGTGGTAGGTTTTGTGGATTTTGACACAACTGTAGTTGTCATAACCAGCCATAAAATAATGCAGTATATGTCACAACAGGTCTAAATATATGTGTCATGGCAGGCTGTTATGAAATATTATGACCATGTTATGACACTGGGTGTCAAGTTTCATTATGTCATAGAGTTGCCAATTGGCTGCTGCTCATTACTTATTACTATTTTTTAACCTTTATTTAACGAGGCACGTCAATATTTTCAATGACGGCCAAGGAACAGTGGGTAAACTGCCTTGATCACGGGCTGAACGACAGATTTTTACCTTGTCAGCTCGGGGATTTGATCTTGCAACCTTCCGGTTACTAGTCCAATGCTCTAACCACTAGGCTACCTGCTGCCCCTTATGTTGCTCCCACCTAAGGCTACATAATATCAGGCTATGTACAGCAGTGTACCATGAATGTGTCGTCATACAGTATGTTAGCGGGGGAGTTGCATTTTTCATGCTCCTGTGTCATCTGTGTGTGTTTGTTCTCTGACCGGAACTAATCTCACAACAATGACATTTCACCCCTCTTTCATCTGTCAACCACTGAAACTTTAAACAAGCTACAGTGAATGTGTCATGGCTCCTATCAACTGAGGCTCATGAAGGGGGAAAAAAAGTTTTCTTCTTGATTGCACCAAATGTCGCAGTGAGTTTGTGAGATAATGTTGCTACTGAATGAAACTGAAGATGACCATATGACATAGTACCGTCCGGATTTTGCCGTAAAGCCAAATCTGACCTTAGATCCAACTATCAACACCTCCAACTTTAAACAGCTCACTGTTCTTATGGACTCTTTACAGAGCAACTCAGGTCACGCTCTCTCACCATGGCGATGTGAAGGTTTATCCAACAAACCCCATTCTCAGTGCGTTGATGAATGGCTAAGGCCGAGTTTGTATTGGGATGAAATCCCGGGCCGGTGGCAGTGACGTATGAGTGTATTAGGAAAGAGAAAATCAGGGGGAAGGGATGGGGGATGGAGAGATCGATAGAATTTCGGGTGTGGAGGACAGCAGATATAAACCTTGCACCAAGGAGGAGATGAAGAGATCTGTGGGCCTCATCTAAAGATCGATAATGGAGCTCTGCTGGCATATGGGACATTTTATTTAGCTTATTTCACTGGAATATTTCTGTGGGATAAACCCACCTTGAGATGAATCATTTTATTGCCCAAGACAACAATAGTTATACCTTCATGGAGTCATTTTAGTCCAAATTTGGATTACGTACAAAGACCCTGTTTAATGAACATCAGTTCTGTATAACAGGTCCTAGGGATGGAGAAAATATGATATTTTAGAGCAATGTCATGTTACTGTGATTCTTCGCTCGGAGTCATCTCTACATTGAACTGTGTATTGACAGATAAGTCAGAGCTTAATATCCACCATGCATGCACATCCCTCTGCATCCCACTATCTTTCTATACATTTAATAGACAGACACTATGGTTCTGCCAACTCCTTAGTGAGAGAAACAGTATGCCTCAGCAGTATTTTACTGTCAGCCCTGGTTAGGAAATGACTGTAGGGACTTTGTCATGTCTGACTGCTTATAAAAACATACTGGGCATTAACTTACAGAAGCACTTCCATAACTTACACAAACTCAATTAGGATGTGGAGGCGTGAGCGGCACAACCACTTATCTTGTGTGTTTACGAGATAGAGGAGCGGAGACTGAATGAGACTGAGCGTCGTAGCCACGGTAATCTGCTCTCTGTCCCTATATGTTCCTCTGGAATGGGGACTGAGGGAGGGCAGCTAATTTGGACCAATTTAAAGCCTTTAAGCTAACGTCGTCACAAAATGGCCACTGTTTACGGTCCTTAGTGTAGCTATTTCTGTTTGTTGACACACACACGCACACTGCTTAGGTTCTACTTAGGCAATCTAATGGTTAAGAGTGTTGGGCCAGTAACCGAAGGGTCTCTGGTCCAAATCCCTGAGCCGAGTAGGTGAAAAATCTGTTTATGTGCCCTTGAGCAAGGCAATTAACTGTAATTGCTCATGTAAGTCGCTCTGGATAAGAGTACTAAATATGATATGTAAATGTTAAGACATTTTAAAAGCATTATTCTAGTTCCTTGGGTGATACTGTATATTAATAACTTTAATAGTCATTATTATTATTATTGGAACTAGCTGCCAATACAGTGTGTGTGTTTTCCTGGTGTTGCTAGGATGTTTGGTGTGTAAAACTGTAACCTCAGTGTGGTTTTGTTTAGGTAAAGCTTCCGCCCTAGGAGGATGGTATTCATGATCGCCGGGATAAACCCTCTAGATTCCGGAAAGGATGGGAGCATGGCTGGCTGGCTGGCAGGCTGGCTGGCTGGCTGGCAGGCAGGCAGGCAGGCAGGCAGGCAGGCAGGGATTTGACATCTCCGGGCCCTTGACCTCCTTTAGAGAGAGAGGAATAAGAAAGATAATCTCCTGGTCGGTGGGTCGGGTGGTGGGACGCGTGTCCTTCAGGCACCAGAGGGAAGAGTTGATTTACTGTCAAATCTGCCGGATTATCAATAATCTCACACAGACCCCGATCTACTCACAGAGAGCTGTGTACTCACTCATGCACCCAGAGAGCGAGAGGTTGTTTGTGTGTGAGCGTGCATGTTCGTTTGTGTGTGTGTGTGCAAAGGTGTGTTCGCATGTTCATACTTTGCTCAAAGTAGGCTACCCAAGAAAAAGAGAAGGGCTTCTGTTCTGCCCAGAGAACTACAAAAAATGCTTCAATTTTCCACTTGAGCAGATTTCAATTTACACACACATCCCCCTCTGTCTCTCTGTCCTCTGGGTTATTGACAGCATTAAGACTGCTGTGATAAAAGATTGGCCACTTAGTGGAACTCAGGCTTTGTTTTTCTCTGCTAAGGACACTCACTCACAGAATGGCAAGGTTGGCTATAGTGAACTGTCAGTGTTGTCACTGGTGGGTGTACCTCTCTGATGAAGGATCTAATGCCCAAATAGGTTGGTTTGTAGTTTATGAACAAACTTTTAATTGAACCCTGTTGCCCTCTAAGAGGGTTCTGGATATTTCTTAAGGGGGTGTGGTGCCTAGAATCATTGTGTTTATGTGTGGCAGACATACTGTGTCTAGGGACAGAGCATTACATCAGCCTCTCAAAGCAGCCAAGGGCAGCCAGCTAGTCAATTCCCCTTTAAAACAGAGCTGGGCCACCACAACTGTGTGTGTGTGTGTGTGTGTGTGTGTGTGTGTGTGTGTGTGTGTGTGTGTGTGTGTGTGTGTGTGTGTGTGTGTGTGTGTGTGTGCGGGCACTACTGCTCAGCTGTGAAGGTGCGCGCGCTCCTGCGTCTCCCACCCTTTTGTGGAGCCATTAGCATTGCTATCAGGACGAGCAGACCCTGATGCATATGTCAGACCACTGAGAGTCAATTACCTCAGCCAGAGACAGCCATTGTGTTTGTCTGTGTGCCCTGGCCTATTGGTATTTAATACAGATATATTAATATAGCCGACTGACTGATCAACATGAACTTTACCTGCCAATTTTGGAGAGACCACACCACCCCGAAAGTCTGACATTAACAAACTGTTATCTTTGAGTGTTTTATTATACACTGACTGTACAAAACATTAGGAACACCTTCCTAATATTGAGTTGCACCCCCTTTTGCCCTCAGAACAGCCTCAATTCGTCGGGACATGGACTCTACAAGGTCTAGAAGCGTTCCATAGGGATGCCCATGTTGACTCTGATGAATCCCACGGTTGTGTCAAGTTGGTGGACCATTCTTGACACACACGGGAAACTGCAGCAGCATTGCAGTTCTTCACTCAAACCGGCATCTACTACCATACCCCACTCAAAGGCACTTAAAACGTTTGTCTTGCCCATTCACCCTCTGAATGGCACACACAACTCATGTCTCAAGACTTAAAAATACTTCTTTAACCTGTCTCCTCATTGCTTTCACCTGGGTCCACCTGGTCAGTCTATTTTATGGAAAGAGTTCTTAGTGTTTTTAATGTTTTGTACACTCAGTGTATATTTGTTTAAATCTGTTAATGATAATGTGGTATTATTTTTTTTACAGTGAAGGTAATGATGAAGACTGGATACAGAGGTTGATGTTAAAAGGTTTGCAATAACTTACTTGACCATACCTTGAAAATGACCACAAGCTCTGTCTCCCTTCTACCAATCTCTCCGTCCAGGTGGTCTACAAGAATAACGATATCCGTCTGGAGCTCTCCCGTCTGGCCCGCATCGTAGACCCTAAGATGAAGATCCAGGGGGACGTGGTCTTCAAGTGTGAGAACGTGGCCACCCTGGACCCTATCTCCTTCGAGACCCCCGAGGCCTACATCAGCCTGCCCAAGTGGAACACCAAGAGAATGGGATCCATCTCCTTTGACTTCAGGACCTCGGAACCCAACGGACTCATCCTGTTCACCCACGGCAAGCCCCAGGAACGCAAGGAGGCCCAACGCAGCCAGAAGAACACCAAGGTAAGCCAATGAATGATGAATGGATCAAACAAACTATTTACTTTAGCCTTTAGGTAAAGCTATGTCTAAAACTGTAAATAATCCATTCAATAGTGTAAGTAAAAAACAAAACATCTGCGTTCAAGGATCTTGGATGTATTTATCCTGTTTTGTAAAGATACAGTGCCTTGCGAAAGTATTCGGCCCCTTGAACTTTGCGACCTTTTGCCACATTTCAGGCTTCAAACATAAAGATATAAAACTGTATTTTTTTGTGAAGAATCAACAACAAGTGGGACACAATCATGAAGTGGAACGACATTTATTGGATATTTCAAACTTTTTTAACAAATCAAAAACTGAAAAATTGGGCGTGCAAAATTATTCAGCCCCCTTAAGTTAATACTTTGTAGCGCCACCTTTTGCTGCGATTACAGCTGTAAGTCGCTTGGGGTATGTCTCTATCAGTTTTGCACATCGAGAGACTGACATTTTTTCCCATTCCTCCTTGCAAAACAGCTCGAGCTCAGTGAGGTTGGATGGAGAGCATTTGTGAACAGCAGTTTTCAGTTCTTTCCACAGATTCTCGATTGGATTCAGGTCTGGACTTTGACTTGGCCATTCTAACACCTGGATATGTTTATTTTTGAACCATTCCATTGTAGATTTTGCTTTATGTTTTGGATCATTGTCTTGTTGGAAGACAAATCTCCATCCCAGTCTCAGGTCTTTTGCAGACTCCATCAGGTTTTCTTCCAGAATGGTCCTGTATTTGGCTCCATCCATCTTCCCATCAATTTTAACCATCTTCCCTGTCCCTGCTGAAGAAAAGCAGGCCCAAACCATGATGCTGCCACCACCATGTTTGACAGTGGGGATGGTGGGTTCAGGGTGATGAGCTGTGTTGCTTTTACGCCAAACATAACGTTTTGCATTGACGGCAAAAAGTTCAATTTTGGTTTCATCTGACCAGAGCACCTTCTTCCACATGTTTGGTGTGTCTCCCAGGTGGCTTGTGGCAAACTTTAAACAACACTTTTTATGGATATCTTTAAGAAATGGCTTTCTTCTTGCCACTCTTCCATAAAGGCCAGATTTGTACAATATAGGACTGATTGTTGTCCTATGGACAGAGTCTCCCACCTCAGCTGTAGATCTCTGCAGTTCATCCAGAGTGATCATGGGCCTCTTGGCTGCATCTCTGATCAATCTTCTCCTTGTATGAGCTGAAAGTTTAGAGGGACGGCCAGGTCTTGGTAGATATGCAGTGGTCTGATACTCCTTCCATTTCAATATTATCGCTTGCACAGTGCTCCTTGGGATGTTTAAAGCTTGGGAAATCTTTTTGTATCCAAATCCGGCTTTAAACTTCTTCACAACAGTATCTCGGACCTGCCTGGTGTGTTCCTTGTTCTTCATGATGCTCTCTGCGCTTTTAACGGACCTCTGAGACTATCACAGTGCAGGTGCATTTATACGGAGACTTGATTACACACAGGTGGATTGTATTTATCATCATTAGTCATTTAGGTCAACATTGGATCATTCAGAGATCCTCACTGAACTTCTGGAGAGAGTTTGCTGCACTGAAAGTAAAGGGGCTGAATACTTTTGCACGCCCAATTTTTCAGTTTTTGATTTGTTAAAAAAAGTTTGAAATATCCAATAAATGTCGTTCCACTTCATGATTCTGTCCCACTTGTTGTTGATTATTCACAAAAAAATACAGTTTTATATCTTTATGTTTGAAGCCTGAAATGTGGCAAAAAGTCGCAAAGTTCAAGGGGGCCGAATACTTTCGCAAGGCACTGTATGTGCTGTACCCCTATGATGAACTAAACACCTTGATGATCTCCCTCAGGTCGACTTCTTTGCGGTGGAGCTCCTGGATGGCAGTCTATACCTACTGTTAGACATGGGCTCTGGGACCATCAAGGTCAAAGCCACCCAGAACAAGGTCAACGATGGGGCCTGGTACCACGTGGACATACAGAGGGATGGGCGTTCAGGTGAGTCCTCTTTACCCTCCTCTCCCACTCTCTACTCCCCTATCCCCATCTCTCTATCACTACCTTCTCTCACTCTCTCTGAGTGCGTGTGTGTGTGTGTGTGTGTGTGTGTGTGTGTGTGTGTGTGTGTGTGTGTGTGTGTGTGTGTGTGTGTGTGTGTGTGTGTGTGTGTGTGTGTGTGTGTGTGTGTGTGTGTGTGTGTGTGTGTGTGTGTGTGTGTGTGTGTGTGTGTGTGTGTGTGTGTGTGTGTGTTGTTGTATTGATGTGAGTATCACTCCCTGCCCAGTGCTGGGCCTGTGAGGGTCTCATAGGGCAGACAGGCTGTTAGACAAGGCTGGGATGGCATGGCCGGGTGACTCACTGCAGCACATATTACTGCTATTGATCTACCACTGCCGCCATACACACATGGACACACACACACACATGGCTGCACACATACACGCACACACAGATGAACACAGAAGCACGTATGCACACTGTTCAAGCTCTCCCATCGCACTCTGGATCTGAGTTAAGGACACACAGAGAGGCCACACACACTCTGCTGCTTGGCTTGAGACGGAAGCAGAGATAAGCCTGCCATACAGCAGGGTCTGCGCTGTCACTGTCTCTCCGTTCTCTCTCCCTCTCTTGTTCTATTCCTCTCTCCCTCTCTCCCTGAGGTATACTATAGTCACAAAGCTCATATATCGTCCCTAAGCTGTGAGACTCTATTTGACAGCGAGGATCAGGGAACACTGTGCCCTGTATCAATACCTTACACAGACAGTGGATTAACCGATACGTTATGCTATGCTCAACATCTTCAGCATCTCAAAGGCTGTCAGCCGTCAAAACTCTGCCATCATTGTGGATGAGTGTGGAAAAGTAAAGATACGCTGGCCTAGTAAAGCGAAGTGACAGCTACTGTAGCTAGCATAGTAACCTTTTTGAAAATGCTGTATTTATTGAGCACACAGATTCCAATTGGGCCCACATAGGCTAGAACAGGGGTATTCATTTCTGACCCTATGAGGTCCGGAGCCTGCTGGTTCTCTTCTACCAGATAATTAGTTGCACCCACCTGTTGTCCCAGGTCGAAATCAGTCCCTGACGAGAGGGGGAAAATGCATTGGAACTGGCATTGAGATCCAGATTTGAGTTTGAGGAGGCTAGTTTGGAAACCCCTGCCCTACTGTGCATGGGATCATTGTCTTATCTTACAATGATAGACATACAACGTAAAAATGTTCTATTTAATTCTGTGGTTTAAAGCCATCTCCTCCTCCTCTCCAGGCACCATCTCAGTCAACAGCCGGCGCACCCCGTTCACAGCCAGCGGTGAGAGTGAGATCCTTGACCTGGAAGGAGACATGTACCTGGGGGGTCTACCCTCGGACCGTGCCAACCTCATTCTGCCCACCGAGCTGTGGACCGCCATGCTCAACTATGGCTACGTGGGCTGCGTGCGTGACCTGTTCATCGACGGGCGCAGTAAGGACATCCGACAGATCGCTGAGGCTCAGAACGGGGCAGGCATCAAGCCGTCGTGCAACAAGGTGGTGGGGAAACAGTGCGAGAGCTACCCGTGTAAGAACAGAGGCGTCTGTAAGGAGGGATGGAACCGGTTTATATGTGATTGTACCGGCACGGGGTACTGGTCACGCACCTGCGAGAGAGGTAGGTGGAAGCGATTGATTTGTGTGTTTTTCATGTGTGCTTGTGGGTGTGTGTTCTGACTGTGTACAGTGCATTCGTAAGTATTCAGACCCCTTGACTTTTTCCACATTTTGTTACGTTACATACATAAAAAACTGAAATATTACATTTACATACAGTGCCTTGCGAAAGTATTCGGCCCCCTTGAACTTTGCGACTTTTTGACACATTTCAGGCTTCAAACATAAAGATATAAAACTGTATTTTTTTGTGAATAATCAACAACAAGTGGGACACAATCATGAAGTGGAACGAGCAGCGATCTTTGATCGGGTTCAAGTCCGGACTCAAAGACTCAAAGACATTCAGAGACTTATCCCGAAGCCACTCCTGCGTTGTCTTGGCTGTGTTGTGTGCTCAGGGTCGTTTGAAGCTGAACCTTCATCCCAGTCTGAGGTCCTGTGCGTTCTGGAGCAGATTTTCATCAAGGATCTCTCTGTATGTTGCTCTGTTCATCTTTGCCTCGATCCTGACTAGTCTCCCAGTCTCTGCCGCTGAAAAACATCCTCACAGCATGATGCTGCAACTACCATGCTTCACCGTAGGGATGGTGCCAGGTTTCCTCCAGACGTGACGCTTTGCATTCAAGCCAAAGACTTCAATCTTGGTTTCATCAGACCAGAGAATCTTATTTGCCTTTTTGGCAAACTCCAAGCAGGCTGTCATGTGCCTTTTTTACTGAGGGTTTGCTTCCGTCTTGCCACTCCACCATAAATGCCTGATTGGTGGAGTGCTGCAGAGATGGATGTCCTTCTGGAGGGTTCTCCCATCTCCACAGTGGATCTCTGGAGCTCTGTCAGAGTGATCATCAGGTTCTTGGTCACCTCCCTGTCCAAGGCTGTTCTTCCCTGATTGACCAGGCAGCCAGCTCTAGAAGAGCCTTGGCGGTTCCAAACCTCTTCTATTTAAGATTGGTGGAGTCCACTGTGTTCTTGGGGACCTTCATTGCTACAGACATTTTTGGTACCCTTCCCCAGATCTGTGCCTCGACACAATGCTGTCTCGGAGCTCTATTGACAATTTCTTCGACCTCATATGGCTTGGTTTTTGCTCTGACATGCACTGTCAACTGTGGGACCTTATATTGACAGATGTGTGCCAAATCATGTCCAATTAATTGAGTTTACTGCAGGTAGACTCCAATCAAGTTGTAGAAACACCTCAAGTATGATCAATGGAAACAGGGTGCACCTGAGCTCGATTTCGAGTCTCATAGCAAAGGGTTTGAATACTTATATAAATAACGTATTTCTGTTTTTTCTTTAATATATGTGCAAAACATGTGCTCTGTCATTATGGGGTATTGTGTGTAGATTGATTCGATTTTTATTTTAGAATAAGGCTTTAATGTAACAAAATTTGGAAAAAGGGAAGGGGTCTGAATACTTTCCGAATGCACTCTATGTGCGTGTGTGTGTTTTTCTTGTTTTGTTGTGTGGATTTGATTTACATTTACGCCATTTAGCAGACACTCTAATACTGAACGACTTACAGGAGTAATTAGGGTTAAGTGCCTTGCTCAAAGGCACATTGGCAGATTTTTCACTTAGTCTGCTCATTTACTGTTTTCTTCCTGGGAAATGGTTTATTAAAACATTAGTGGGCCTTTGGCAGTGGGCCTTTGTCCATGCGCCACGTGTCAGAGGCAGGTTAAGGCTCTAGAGGAGGTTGTGGTGATGGCTGTGTTGTTGACACTGTTGAAAGATTAATGTGGTTTCTGCCCTTTTCCTGTGAACTTTACTCTGCCCAAGGCAATCCGGTTTTAAAGTTTCATGACCAGTTTCCAAATTGCATCGCTTGTTTTCAAAGTGTAAAAGAAAACAGTACTTTTTATTCACCCCCCTCATTTTCCTTATTTTATTGTCAGGACTTGAGGGTGTTGCATGTGTTTCAATACAATGTTCCATCTCTTTCTCGCTCTCACCTTTATCAACTCCTATAGTTACTTGCTGTGTCAAGTCTCTGACCTCTCTGTCTCTCTCTCTCCCAATCACACAATCACAGCCAGAGGTTATACAGTACAAACCCATTACTGGAGATAATATACCACAGTAATTCACTATACTGCAAACCTACTGCTTATTAATGGAAACACATACTTATCGATCCCCTCCATCCCCCCCTCCCTCCTTTTATCTCCCTCCGTTACAGACACATATTGTAATCAGGCCATCTTTGGCGCTATTCTTAGGGTCAACCCGCAAAGACCTGCACTTGTGAGGGAAAACACTTATTGCGAACACCAGCGAAAGGGTTGTAATTACAGCTGTGTGGCCATATCGATAACTATTATGGAATCTATTCTAACGTGGTAGATGAAAGGTTCCGGAGTCTGTGGAACTGCCTGTTTACAAGGTCACCTGTATATGACACCTCTGAAAACACACAGGATAAGTAGGTTTCTTTAAGTATGTGCTCGTATTGCAGTACAATAGATCAGTGAAATGTATTCGGTACGGATCCATTCTGCATGACCAACACTGAGAAATGAGAGGAGATGTCTGACGGATTAATGTGCGAGGGGTATGTCGTTTAGCGGTATGTCTTTTTAGACCTTAGTTTACACAATCTTGTGCAATATAAGCTGTTTTGAAGTAAGTCGTTGGAATTAGCTTTTCTTCCGTAATGTTTTGGCACGGAACAAAGCACTCTGGTAATAAAGTTGAAGAAGACAAGAATATTTTGCTTCAGTAATTTGATTAGAACAGAACGCATGACATGAAGGTACATTCCTCCGCTTCGATTATCTTTGTTGTGTGTGTGTGTGTGTGTGTGTGTGTGTGTGTGTGTGTGTGTGTGTGTGTGTGTGTGTGTGTGTGTGTGTGTGTGTGTGTGTGTGTGTGTGTGTGTGTGTGTGTGTGTGTGTGTGTGTGTGTGTGTGTGTGTGATATCAGTGTGTGTGTTCAGTGTTGATGTTATGAATGGTTATGGGTAGGCAGAGGCCAGGCAGGCGATAGCAGTGCCTGTGCTAGAGCTTTATGTCACAGTCGGCTGGCTACAGCCTTGGAGTTAATGGCTGTTGACTCAGGCATTGTAAAGGTCACCGAACCCAGGCCCTGGGAGAGAGAGGCCATGGCCAGGATCCCATGGCTCCACAACAGCATCGCAGTGCCATGCACACAGCCAAGCACACACATTGACGCACATGGACACACGCTCCTACGCGCGCACACACACACACACATATGGACTCACGCACTCATACACATGCACACACACACTCTTCTCCCCCAGTTTGTCAGATAGCGATAGTGATGTATGTTATTACTCATGCATGGAGAAGTCCTGGGGTTACAGAAAAGTATCTTATTTCAATGGGCTTCAACAGATTCCAGGAGATTTCCTATGGATTGATCAAAAGCATGCCTGAAAACCAATTAATGCATTTGACAAATTATTCCAGACGCTTTTACCATATCTAATAACGGCTTGGAGATAACATCTTTATCCAGCTCCGTTCCACTATTCATCCTCCAGTTTCAGTTTAATCTCATTTTGACTTTGGAGGAAAACTTTGTGTGTGTGAGAGAGAGAGGGAGAGGGGTGGGAAGGAAAAAGAGGCAGAGAGAGAGAGAGAGGGAAAGCGAGAGAGAGGTCAATCAGATATGAAAGCTAACTGTTCACCTCTAATCAGTGTGTAAGGGATATTGGTCTATTGAAATACGAACATAAAGAAATGAGAAATGCAGGGAGGTCTGTATTAGTCAAGTTTATTAACATAATATTATTTTCAGTCATTTCAGGTTAGAAACAATATTGAAAAAGTCTCAGTCTTTTCTCTCCTTAGCTGTCCAGTGAGTACTCTCCCTTTTCTAGTAATACATGTATTAATTGTGAAGGTAAATTATGCAATGTAACTAGTTTACTAAAGCTTCCATTGTCATGACAGCATGCACACACACTTATGTACACACACATACCATCCCTCCACTCCACAGGGCTACCATTTGTCAGATGGTTATCAGATTGGACAGAGGTTATGACACCTCAAGGTCCGACTGAAGTAATGACCCCTGCCACAGCTTCCTGTTTCCTGTTTTGTCAAATCGTTGGCTACACCAGGGTGAGGGATATGCTGACCAGCAGGCTGACACGTTCTCAGTTTACACAACAAATGTTTGTTGTTTTTCATTATCTCCCATATGTATTTTTCTCTATAAACCTCTCTCTACCAAAACGTTCTACTTAGCACTGTCCTTTTCCTAACAGCTAACAACCATGTCACTGCATATAAGGCCTACTTGAAGGCTGACCAAACTTCTTAACTGTATTATTCTGAATATTCTGGGTAATTTTGCTTGATTTAAAAAAACTAAAAAAACAACAGAAGGTTGTGTCTATGCTTTTAAAGTATATTGGTTCTGGTTAGTTTATAGAGGATCATATATCTCTCACGGATCCTGCAGTTTGAACAAAAATATATACACAACTTGCAGCAATTTCAACGATTTTACTGAGTTACAGTTCACATAAGGAAATCAGTCAATTGAAATAAATTCATTAGGCCCTAATCTATGGATTTCACATGACTGGGCAGGGGTGCAGCTGTAACAGTATAATTTTAAACCGTCCCCTCGCCCATACCCGGGCGCGAACCAGGGACCTTCTGCACACAACGACAACAGTCACCCTCGAAGCATCGTTACCCATCGCTCCACAAAAGCCGCGGCCCTTGCAGAGCAAGGGGAACTACTACTTCAAGGTCTCAGAGCAAGTGACGTAACCGATTGAAACGCTATTTAGAGCGCACCGCTAACTAAGCTAGCCGTTTCACATCCGTTACACTCACCCCCCTTTTGACCTTCCTCCTTTTTTCGCAGCAACCAGTAATCCGGGTCAACAGCATCAATGTAACAGTATACTTTTAAACCGTCCCCTCGCCCATACCCGGGCGCGAACCAGGGACCTTCTGCACACAACGACAAGTCACCCTCGAAGCATCGTTACCCATCGCTCCACAAAAGCCGCAGCCCTTGCAGAGCAAGGGGAACTACTACTTCAAGGTCTCAGAGCAAGTGACGTAACCGATTGAAACGCTATTTAGAGTGCACCGCTAACTAAGCTAGCCGTTTCACATCCGTTACACAGCCACCCACTGGAGAGCCAGGCCCAGCCAATCAGAATGTGTTTTTCCCCTGCAAAAGGGCTTTATTACAGACATAAATAATCCTCAGTATCGTAGTGCTAGCTGTGCCACTAGAGAGTCTCTGTCGCAGCCGGCCGCGACCGGGAGACCCATGGGGCGGCGCACAATTGGCCCAGCGCCGTCCGGGTTAGGGGAGGGTTTGGCCGGCAGGAATGTCCTTGTCCCATCGCGCACTAGCGACTCCTGTGGTGGGCTGGGCACAGTGCACGCTGACATGGTCGCCAGGTGTGCAGTGTTTCCTCCAACACATTGCTGCGGCTGGCTTCTGGGTTAAGCGGGCATTGTGTTAAGAAGCAATGCGGCTTGGTTGGGTTGTGTTTCGAAGGACCCACGGCTCTCGACCTTTGCCTCTCCCAAGTCCGTACGGGAGTTGCAGCTTTGAGACAAGACTGTAACTACCAATTGGATACCACGAAATTGGAGAGAAAAATGGGTAAAAAAAATCATTAATTAATGCTCCTCAGTGTCATCAGCTATCTGGTTGGCTAGTTTCAGATGATCAAGCAGGTGAAGAAGCCGGATGTGGAGGTCCTGGGCTGGCGTGGTTACATGTGGTCTCTGGTTGGACGTACAGCCAAATTCTCTAAAATTACATTGAGGGCGGCTTATAGTAGAGAAATTAACATTAAAATATCTGCCAACAACTCTGGTGGACATTCCTGCAGACAGCATGCCAATTACATACTTGAGACATCTGTGGAAATGTGTTGTGTGACAAAACTGCACATTTTAGAGTGGCCAGTTAATTTCCCCAGCACAAGGTGCACATGTGGAATGATCATGCTGTTTAGTCAGCTTCTTGATATGCCACAACTGTCAGGTGGCAGGATTATCTTGGCAAAGGAGAAATGCTCACGAACAGGGATGTAAACAAATTTGTACACAACATTTGAGAGAAATTAGCTTTTTGTGCATATGGAAAAGGTGTTTATATTTTTGTTCAGTAAACAAAAAGCTGTTCTTAAAAAAGACTTTGAGTTGGGGCTTCATCCGCCACTGTTCACCCGAGTTAGAGAGGGGGGGGGGGGGTGTCCACTGCAGAGGGAGGGAGTGACAAAGAGAAGAAGGCAAATATTTGAATAAATTGATTTGGTTTGAGTTGAGGTAAAGTGATTACTGCGGTTGAGTTGAAATTGCTAAAGGAGACACATCTAACGCTCAAGACTGTTCTCGCTCTGTCTTTATTTCTCTCTCTTTTGCTCTTTCCCACCATCTCCGCCTCTTTCTCTGTATTTCTGTTGCTCCATCTTGCTCTTCAACTCTCTTTCTCTCCATCTCGTTCTGTGTCTCTATGCCTTATTCTATCTCTCACTCGCTCTCTCTGCTTCATCTGTTCATCCCCTCAGCTCTGTTTCAGTGACTAGAGCAGGCTAGTCGATATGTGATAAGTGAAGAGGTAATCCCTGTCCTCCTCTATTCCTCCTCTACCCCCACCCCCCTCTCTCTCTCATCTTTTTAGCATCTACAGTAATTCAGTGTCAAGGTTATTTTCTGATGTATTACATGGACCTATTATCAGGCAACGATAATTGTGTGTGTGTGTGTGTGTGTGTGTGTGTGTGTGTGTGTGTGTGTGTGTGTGTGTGTGTGTGTGTGTGTGAGCGATCATGTGGGTATGTCAATATGGGTGTGACTGGTGGTGTTGTGTATTGTTATTTGTGGCTCCAAAGATTCCCACACAGCTGATGTGTGTGTAGGACGCAAACAGGGCAGTCTCTTCATTGTAGAGTGGGTAAAATACTGCTTCGTCAATGTGTATCGACCCTGTAAAAGGAAATGGACCTGCCCAAGAGAGAGAAACATGCCACACATAAATCTGGGTCTGTGACGCACACACAAAGGCGCAAGGATGCACACAGACACGCACACACACACATGCATGAATGCACATGCAGACACATTGACAAGCTTCCTTTACCAGTTTAGGGCCATAATAGACCTAGCAACCTTGGCATGTTTGTTTTAATACTGGTTGGATACAGGTTTATTTCTGGTGGCTGAAGAAGTCTTGTGCAGTGTTATTCCAGTCTCCATAATCCTGCCTTTGTTGTGTGTGTGTGTGTGTGTGTGTGTGTGTGTGTGTGTGTGTGTGTGTGTGTGTGTGTGTAGCTGAACGTGTGTTTCGGAGCCAGTCCTCCAGTTCGTTACATAAACACCACACATTTCTCTGTGTTGCCCGGGGAACGGGAGCGTGTGGGGGAGGATGCGCCTCTCTCCATCCCTCCCTTCATCCCCTAAACATCTCCCTTCATGCCCTCTAAATGTCTTCTTCCCATTCCTTTATCCAGTCTTTTATCATCTCCTCTGTCCATTCCAGTGTCTTCACTGCTCTTTCTTCTCTGTTTCCGTCTCCTCATCCCTCTCTCTCCATCTCTCTTCCTCTCCCTCTCCAGGGTTCGACAGAAACATTCCTCACCTCTTTCAGTTGGTGGCACCAGCACATGATTTGGTCACACACATTTTTTTTTGGGGGGGTCTCATAATGTCTCATCATTCCATACATAACCAGGCAAATAAATAATGACTAGCCAACATTAGCATGCCCTTGTGTTTTTACACTGAGCTTGATAGATTTACCATAACAGCAAAGAAAAGAGACTGTTAAACATAAAGTGCAGACATGGATTTATTGCACATTTCAAATTGCCATGTGGTTTTTTTCTGCAAAATCCTCTAGAGGGCAGAATTAGAAAAATAACTATACTTGATACCAAAACGACAGCATGATTTACCTGTTTTTTTTCTTCAGGTTTTGTCTGTCAAAATCACAAATTGTCATAGAAAAACAAAAAAAATGTGATGTCTATGCCAACAACAAAGCTTGAACCACATTAGGGGACCATTTCTACGGTCTGGAAAAAATCTGAGTAATTTAGATTTTTTTTTTTGTGTAGTTACCCTTTAATTCAGATGAACACCAGCCAGACTAGTGTTTAGCTTGCAGTGCTTCTGTAGTGTAGAGCACTTGTGAGGGAGTTATCAAAACAAATGGCCTCTGGATTTATGCAAATAATTATGATTCCCCCAGAGAAGACATGGCGCCGCCAGAGATGGTCACCTCGCTTTGCGTTCTTAGGAAACTATGCAGTATTTTGTTTTGATCATATCACCTCAAGCCTACCTGACACCCTAGACCCACTCCAATTTGCTTACTGCCCCAAAGGTCCACTGACGATGCAATTTCCATCACACTGCACACTGCCTTATCCCATCTGAACAAGAGGAATATCTATGTAAGAATGCTGTTCATTGACTACAACTCAAAATATAACACCATAGTACCCTCCAAACCCATCATTAAGCTCGAGACCCTGGGTCTCGACCCCGCCCTGTGCAACTGGGTCCTGGACTATCTGACGGGCCGCCCCCAGGTGGTGAGGGTAGGAAACAACATCTCCACCCCGCTGATCCTCAACACTGGGGCCCTACAAGGGTGCATTCTCACCCCTCACTGTTCACCAATGACAGCGTGGCCATGCACGCCTCCAACTCAATCATCAAGTTTGCAGACGACACTACAGTGGTAGGCTTGATTACCAACAACGACGAGGCGGCCTAATAACCTCACACTCAACGTCAACAAAACAAAGGATATGATCATGGACTTCAGGAAACAGCAGAGGGAGCACCCCCCTTTCCACATCGACGAGACAGTGGTGGAGAAGGTGGAAAGTTTCATGGCGTACACATCACGGACAAACTGAAATGGTCCACCCACACAGACAGCGTGGTGAAGAAGGCGCAACAGCGCTTCTTCAACCTCAGGAGGCTGAAGAAATTTGGCTTGTCACCAGAAACACTCACAAACTTTTACAGATGCACAATCAAGAGAAACCTGTCGGGCTGTATCACCGCCTGGTACGGCAACTGCTCCGCCCACAACCGTAAGGCTCTCCAGAAGGTAATGAGGTCTGCACAACGCATCACCGGGGGCAAACTACCTGCCTCCAGGACACCTACACCACCCAATGTCACAGGAAGGCAAAAAAGATCAAGGACAACAACCACCCGAGCCACTGCCTGTTCACCCCGTTATCATCCAGAAGGCGAGGTTAGTACAGGTGCATCAAAGCTGGGACCAAGAGACTGAAAAACAGCTTCTATCTCAAGGCCATCAGACTGTTAAACAGCCATCACTAACATTGAGTCGCTGCTGCCAACATACTGAATCAAGACTTTAGCCTCTTTAATAATAAAAAATTGGATATAATAAATGTATCACTTGTCACTTTAAACAATGGCACTTTATATAAAGTTTACATACCCTACAATACTCATCTCATATGTATATTCTGTACTCTATACCGTCTACTGCATCTTGCCTAAGCCGCACGGCCTTCGCTCATCCTTTACAAGGTCTTTGTTGTGAAATTGTTAGATTACTTGTTAGATATTACTGCATGGTCAGAACGAGAAGCACAAGCATTTCGCTACACTCGTATTAACATCTGCTAAACATGTGTATGTGACCAATACAATTGGATTTGATTTGAGATAGGCATAGGCTACTTTGAAGTTACCATTTAATTGCCTTTCCATCTACCCGAGAACGGAAAACATTGCTAACGGCGATCACAAGGAGATAGACATATAGGCCTTACGTGAACGTCAGATCTGACGGGAAAGCCGATGATGCGTCCATCATTTCAATAGCAGGTGATTTTATCTTTCATTTGCGGCCTGAGCAAGTAGCCTATACAGGGTTCATATAGACATTGGCAAGTCAAATGCAAGTACTTTCAGGGACTTTTTCAAGCACTTAATTGTCATTTTCAAGGACTTAAATGTTATATTTAATTGTTGTACTGGCCTGTAGGGGGGGGGAAACGTGTGCATTACCACTTTAAGAATAATGTATTTGTTTACAGAACTACGTAATGAGATTTATGCATTGACATTCATAATGGATTTTTGTATCATGTTTTCAAACGAGACAGAGAGCAGAAACATGGTTCCTTTGTAATGGAACGCATTGTATGGAAAACGAAGATGAAGGCAAAATTTGATGTTATAACCGCTCATGATTTTACACAACAAGCACAGCAGATTCTCGTAACACCCTTCAATTGAAACGACCGGTAACAAACGAAAGCGGCTACATCGCTCATAAAAACTGATTAGAAATGAAATAAACTGAATCATTATATTGGAGCAGTAGAACTTCTACATCGGCTACCATAACTTCAATTAATTCAATTTTCAAAGACCAAATAGCCTAGAGGAAATGTCTGATTTTCAAGGTAGCCTATTCCACGATGCATTAATTTTGCATTGCAAATATTCAACCAAGACTTTGAACGTTTTAAATACCTGGTTTGCGTACCCATTCTTGCCTTTATATGTACTGGTAGATACCATAATTTGGAACAACTTCCCTACGGTTTTCCCAACCCTGCCGCTCTCGGTCTTCGGATAAACTGTTCCATAAAACAACCAGTTGTTTGAGAGCTGCGCTCTCTCTCTGCCCAGCAGATTATCTATAAACTACAGGCCTGTGTGTGCAGCTCGTGTGTGCTAAATAATTCATTATAAAGCCTAGATTAAAAATAGCATTATTTCTTAAGTAATAATACAGGCCGAGTGGTGTAGACGACCACAGCTATGATACAATGCCGTAACACATGGCCTCAGGTGTATTATTGCTTTTATACAATGGGCTACCAGCATAAAAAAGGTAGATTATTTCCAAAACGATCAATTTTTAAACAAAACATGACGCGACATTCATTTTAGGCGTTCTCTGGTCGTTAGTTATTTTTGTATTGACTGCCATGTAAAGCAAAACTACCCAAACGCTGGTTGATAGTTCCAGAACCTTAGTTTCTAGGGACGTTGTCCATGGTTTTGAAACAGTCTGGTTTATGCATAGAAACATTTAATGTCGTTTCGAAACGTTGTATGGGTGCACTGTCCATGGTTCAGAATAGAAACCACAATGACCATTTTCCCCCCAGATGGTCACAGCATCAACAGCTTTTTAATTTGTGATACACATTGAACCGCACATTTCATTCCAGTGTGCAATTAGTGAAGTAGCTGTCTAACGCCGGGGTCTCAAGCACAGCTGGGCGCCATTTCTCAGGAACAAATGTTGTCGCACACAGCTGTTAGAATGTTAACCCATCTCCTCCTGTTTTCCGTGGACGGCTTCCAATAGCTCCTAAGAGAGCTTTCAGCAATGCGCCCGCTCACACTCATTATCTCTCTGGCCTACAGACCTGCATCGGAGAGCTGCTGGATGGTCGTCATCCGGATGCAGTGGTTGGTATACCTACGGGATGTGCCAGCCTCATAGAGAGCGAGCGGGCGATTAATAAAGATAATACGACAACGATTCTATTCATGTTTATTCTATTCATATACTATATAGCAGCCTTGCTATTTGAACAAAATGTTATACCTTGCACAGACGGGGCAGCATTGATGAAAGGGTTTTGAGTTCCATTGACTCCATGGTATACCACACGTTGTCATCATCAGAGAGCTTTCCTCTGGGATGAAGATAAAAGACTAGGGCATGTTCGGGTAACCCGTTGTATAAAAAAAATGTTTTCCACTGGCCCAAGCAACGATCACTGGCCCGGAGGGTTTCCAAAACCTCACCCTTTATGTCGAGCCCTGACACACACAGACAGGGGCAAAAAGTTTGTTTATTTTTGCTTAATTGCACGTTACTGTTTGAGCTGACTGTTTTTTTTGTGTATCCCCAGGACAGAGTACCTCATTATAAGCTATAGTTCCACAATATCTACCAAGAGAGTTCTCATCTATATTATGTGTAGCCATCTATATACCACCACAAACCAATGCTGGCACTAAGACTGGACTCAACAAGCTGTATAAGGCCATAAGCATTAAAGAAAATGCTCGTCCAGAAGCGGCGCTCCTAATGTCCAGGAACTTTAATGCAGACAAATTTAAATCTGTTTTACCTCATTTCTACCAGCATGTCAAATTCTAGACCACCTTTACACCACACACAGAGCAGAGCATACAACACAACGCTCTCCCTCACCCTCCATTTGGCAAATCTGACCTTAACTCAAACCCTCCTGATTCCTGCTTACACGCAAACTCTAAAACCGGAAGTACAGATCTACAGATGACGCAATCTCAATCACACTTCACACTGTCCTTTCCCACCTGAACAAAATTAACACCTATGTGAGAATGCTGTTCATTGACTACATCCCCACCGAGCTAAAGGCTTGAGCTGCTGCTTTCAAGGAGCTGGACACTAATCTGGACTCTTTCAGCAACTGGACTTGCTGAAAGAGTGGACTAACCTTACCTCCAGGTGGTAGGGTTAGGCAACATAACATCTGTCACACTGATCCCCAACACCGGTTCCCCTTAGGGGTGTGTACTTAGTCCCCTCCTGTACTCCCTGTTCACCCACGACTGCGTGGCCAAGCACGACTCCAACACCATCACTAAGTTTGCTGATGACACAACAGTGGTAGGCCTGATAACCGACTATGCTGGGAGAGCCTATAGTGAGGAGGTCAAAGACCTATCAGTTTATTTAGAGTCCAACAACCTCTCCCTCAATGTGAGCAAGACAAAGGAGATGATCGTGGACTGCAGGAAAAGGAGGACTGAACAGGCCCCTATTTACATCAACAGGGCTGAAGTGGAGCGGGTCAAGAGTTTCAAGTTTGTTGGTGTCTACATCACCAACAAACTATTATGGTCCAAATACACCAAGACAGTCATGAAGAGGGCACGACAACACCCTTTCCCCCTCAGGAGACTGAAACAATTAGGCATAGGTCCCCAGATCCTCAGAAAGATCTACAGCTGCACCATCGAGTGCATATTGACTGGTTGCATCACCGTCTAGTATGGCAACTGCTCAGTATCTGACCGTAAGGCACTACAGAGGGTAGTGCTTACGGCCCAAAACATCACTGGGGCCAAGCTTCCAGCCATTCAGGACCTATATACCAGGCGGTGTCAGGGGAAGGCCCAGAAAATGTCAAAGACCCCCAGTCACCCAAGTCATAGACTGTTCTCTCTGCTACCGCATGGCAAGCGGTACCGGAGCACCAAGTCTTGGTCCAAAATACTTCTTAACAGCTTCTACCACCAAGCTATAAGACTGCTGAACAATGAATCAAATGGCCATCTGGACTATTTACATTGACCCCCCTCCTCCCCATTTGTTTTTACACTGCTGCTACTCACTGCATAGTCACTTTACCCCTACCTACATGTACAAATGACCTCGAATAACCTTTAACCCCGCACATTCACTCAGTACTGGTGGCCCCTGTATATAGCCTCGTTATTGATATGTAATTCTACTGTGTTACTTTTTATTTGTACTGTATTTTTATTTAGTAAATATTTTCTGAACCAACAGTGCAGTTCAAGAAATAGAGTTAAGGGCTTGTAAGTAAGGTTTGAAATGTCAAAGTGTTTAATGTTAAGTTTAGGCATTACCTCCAAATTTGTAAGGTTAGGGTTAAGTTTAGGCATTAACTCTGAATTCTTAAGGCTAGGCACTAACTCCTGTCTTGTGGACTTGCTTCTTTGGGATCGGTGTCCCTTCCACGGGACGGTTGAGCTAGCGTAGGCTAATGCAATTAGCATGAGGTTGTAAGTAACAAGAACATTTCCCAGGACATAGACATATCTGATATTGTCAGAAAGCTTAAATTCTTGTTCATCTAACTGCACTGTCCAATTTACAGTAGCTATTACAGTGAAATAATACCATGCTATTGTTTGAGGAGAGTGCACAATTTTGAACATAAAAAGTTATTAATAAACAAATTAGGCATATTTGGGCAATCTTGATAAAACATTTTGAACAGAAATGCCATGGTTCATTGGACCAGTCTAAAACTTTGCACCTGGGCTGGAATAATACTGAAATAATACATTATGGCCTTTCTCTTGCATTTCAAAGATGATGGAACAAAGAAAATACAAAAGAACGGTTGTTGTTTTCTTTGTTTTATCTTTTACCAGACCTATTGTGTGTTATTCTACTATATTCACATTTCCACAAACTTCAAAGTGTTTCCTTTCAAATGGTACCAAGAATATGCATATCCTTGCTTCAGGGCCTGACACCCAAATCTAACTGCCTTGTATATGTCATTTCAGGTGAAAAAAAATGGGCGGATCCTTAAAAACTGCTCCAGCTCCTTCAAGTAGGATGGGTTCCGCTGGCGTACAGCAATCTTTAAGTTGTACCACATATTCTCAATTGGATTGTGGTCTGGGCTTTGACTAGGCCATTCCAAGACATTTAAATGTTTCCCCTTAAACCACTCGAGTGAAGCTTTAGCAGTATGCTTAGGGCCATTGTCCTGCTGAAAGGTGAACCTTCGTCCAAGTCTCAAATCTCTGGAAGACTGAAACAGGTTTCCCTCAAGAATTACCTTGCATTTAGCTCCATCCATCATTCCTTCAATTCTGACCAGTTTCCCAGTCCCTGCCGATGAAAAGAATCCCCACAGCATAATGCTGCCACCACCATGTTTCACTGGGATAAGGTTCTCGGTGTGATGAGAGGTGTTGGGTTTGCGCCAGCCATAACGTTTTCCTTGATGGCAAAAAAGCTACATCTTAGTCTCATCTGACCAAAGTACCTTCTTCCATATGTTTGGGGAGTCTCCCACGTGCTTTTTGGCGAACAACGTGTTTGCTTATTTATTTTCTTTAATTAAGCAATGGCTTTTTTTCTGGCCACTTTTCCATAAAACCCTGCTCAGTGGAGTGTACGGCTTAAAGTGGTCCTATGGACAGATACTCTAATCTTCGCTGTGGAGCTTTGCAGCTCCTTCAGGGTTATCTTTGGTCTCTTTGTTGCCTCTCTGATTAATGCCCTCCTTGCCTGGTCTGTGGGTTTTGGTGGGCGGCCCTCTTTTGGCAGGTTTGTTGGGGTGCCATATTCTTTCAATTTTTTTATCATGGATTTAAATAGTGCTCTGTGGGATGTTTAATGTTTCAAAATAATTTTTACAACCCAACCCTGATCTGTACTACTCCACAACTTTGCCCCTGCCCTGTTTGGAGAGCTCCTTGGTCTTCATGGTGCTGCTTGCTTGGTGGTGAAGCAGACTCTGGGGCCTTTCAGAACAGGTGTATATATTCTGAGAACATGTGACAGATCATATGACACTTAAATAAAGTCCACCTGTGTGCAATCTAACAAATCATGTGACTTCTGTAGGTAATTGTTTGCATCAGATCTTATTTAAGGACTTCATAGCAAAGGGTGTGAATACATATGCACGCACCACTTTTCCGTTTTTAATTTTTATAATTTGTTTTTGTTTTTGTTCTTTTTTTCATTTCACTTCACCAATTTGGACTATTTTGTGTATGTTCATTACATGAAATCCAAATAAAAATCCATTTAAATTACAGGTTATAATGCAACAAAACAGGAAAAATGCCAAGTGGGATAAATACTTTTGCAAGGCACTGTACATGTGGAAGTGGGTGGCAGATGGGAATAATCATATGTCTGAATCCAGTGATAGAATGTAGTTTTTGATATTTTTATTTTAAGCCTATCCCAAACCTCAACCCTTCAAGAATGGGCAAAAATCCCAGTGGCTAGATGTGCCCAAAATATGGTAGGCATGTTGTGTAAATCATATGATACAAACCCCCCCCCCCCAAAAAAAAAAAAAAAAAAAAACCATTTTAATTCCAGGTTGTAAGGCAGCAAAATAGGAAAAATGCAAAGGGGGTGAATACATTCGCAAGCCACTGTACTACTGAAAAGCTACTCAATTACACTAACGAGAGTAGTTGAGTACAGTATTACATATTAAATAGTATTTAATATTACACATGTATACATACAGTGGGGCAAAAAACACTTCAACTATGACAGACAAAATGAGAAAGAAAAATCCAGAAAATCACATTGTAGGATTTTTAATGAATTAATTTGCAAATTATGGTGGAAAATAAGTATTTGGTCAATAACAAAAGTTTCTCAATACTTTGTTATATACCCTTTGTTGGCAATGACAGAGGTCAAACGTTTTCTGTAAGTCTTCACAAGGTTTTCACACACTGTTGCTGGTATTTTGGCCCATTCCTCCATGCAGATCTCCTCTAGAGCAGTGATGTTTTGGGGCTGTTGCTGGGCAACACGGACTTTCAACTCCCTCCAAAGATTTTCTATGGGGTTGAGATCTGGAGACTGGCTAGGCCACTCTCGGACCTTGAAATGCTTCTTACGAAGCCACTCCTTCGTTACCCGGGCGGTGTGTTTAGGATCATTGTCATGCTGAAAGACCCAGCCACATTTCATATTCAATGCCCTTGCTGATGGAAGGAGGTTTTCACTCAAAATCTCACGATACATGGCCCCATTCATTCTTTCCTTTACACGGATCAGTCGTCCTGGTCCCTTTGCAGAAAAACAGCCCCAAAGCATGATGTTTCCACCCCCATGCCTCACAGTAGGTATGGTGTTCTTTGGATGCAACTCAGCATTCTTTGTCCTCCAAACACGACGAGTTGAGCTTTTACCAAAAAGTTATATTTTGGTTTCATCTGACCATATGACATTCTCCCAATCTTCTTCTGGATCATCCAAATGCTCTCTAGCAAACTTCAGACGGGCCTGGACATGTACTGGCTTAAGCAGGGGGACACGTCTGACACTGCAGGATTTGAGTCCCTGGCGGCGTAGTGTGCTACTGATGGTAGGCTTTGTTACTTTGGTCCCAGCTCTCTGCAGGTCATTCACTAGGTCCCTCCGTGTGGTTCTGGGATTTTTGCTCAACGTTCTTGTGATCATTTTGACCCCACGGAGTGAGATCTTGCGTGGAGCCCCAGATCGAGGGAGATTATCAGTGGTCTTGTATGTCTTCCAGTTCCTAATAATTGCTCCCACAGTTGATTTCTTCAAACCAAGCTGCTTACCTATTGCAGATTCAGTCTTCCCAGCCTGGTGCAGGTCTACAATTTTGTTTCTGGTGTCCTTTGACAGCTCTTTGGTCTTGGCCATAGTGGAGTTTGGAGTGTGACTGTTTGAGGTTGTGGACAGGTGTCTTTTATATTGATAACAAGTTCAAACAGGTGTCATTAATACAGGTAACGAGTGGAGGAGCCTCTTAAAGAAGAAGTTACAGGTCTGTGAGAGCCAGAAATCTTGCTTGTTTGTAGGTGACCAAATACTTATTTTCCACCATAATTTGCAAGTAAATTCATAAAAAATGCTACAATGTGATTTTCTGGATTTTTTTTCTCATTTTGTCTGTCATAGTTGAAGTATACATATGATGAAAATTACAGGCTTCTCTCATCTTTTTAAGTGGGAGAACTTGCACAATTAGTGGCTGACTAAATACTTTTTGCCCCACTGTATATACTTAATGCTACAATATGACTTTCTGCCCTCGTCAATGCTTGGGCTGGCAGTCTTCTTTCCAACTCTCTACGCTGGTTGTGGGAGAAACACTCTCAGGACCATGTTATCTTTAGTATCTGAGGGACAAGAACATAAAGGTTTTACAGGACAGACAAAATTGATAAACGTGGATGAACATTTCAGACTACTTTCATTTCAATATGTAGCTACCTGCACTCAGTACACTGGTGGTGGGCAAATTACTCTTCGGGCCATGCAACCTCTCGTATCTGAGGGACGAAGACATAACATTAACACAGTTTAAGTGTAGAGTCAAAATGGATAACTTTAGTCTAAACTTGGATGAACAATTGAGACATTCCTTTATGTCATAGAAACTATTAGGCTAGAAAACATATCTACAGTTTCTGAACCACAATAAAAGTTTGAGTTATAAGCTTGCCAACTAGCTACAAACAGGGAATAAGCCTAGCTTAGTAAAATCTGGTCTAGCTAGCCAAACCGGTTGAGAAACCTAGTTTGAGCTAGCAAGCTAAGCTAAGTTATCTAGTTAGCTAGCTACCTGACATGAAAGTCATCGCACCACACAGTAAAGTTAACGTTAGGCTTACAGAAAATAAGCATTCTAGCTACAGGCACTGATATAGCTAGCTAGCTAGCAAAACTTCAACAAAAACTTTACATTTTTGCAAACACACAGCACAGGAAACTAGTTTGCTAGCTAGCATGCATGTGGTTGTTTACTTGCTAGCATGCTAGCTAACATTGTCTAAAATTGTCAATGACTGAGATAGCTATCATAATTACATACTATGTCTTTTTAACCCGAATGGATCATTAGTAATGTTAGGCAGCATTTTATTCACAGTTTTTGGTCAGCCACAACACCTTGCCCATTTGTCCGTTGAAAAGTAATTTCACTCAGCGCTGGCTGCACTGTCTTGTGGACTTGCTACAGTTGCAACAATCCTAATTCATGACCTTGCTGGATCACTTTGATCTTCTGCATTTGGCGGGATAATTAAACCACCCACTTGGTCATATTTCCACAACCCTTCCCCAATGCTTGGAAGTCTGCTGCATTCCTCCTATCCCTTAATGTGTCCACTGAAGTTATTAGTTGGAGGTATTCCTATCTGACAAACGCAGGGTTTGTTTGGGGGACACTTAGTCGGACTCTCTTTATTATAACATTGGGGTCCCACAAGGGTCTATATTAGGCCCCCTTCTGTTTACCATCTTTATAAATGATCTCCCACTTGCTTGCCCGCAAGTTAACATGCAGATGTCTGCAGATGGTACAGTTCTGTATGTACCCTCAAAAAATAGACAACTAGTTGTTAAACAAGTTAATTGAAAACTATGGTACATGTTACTAAATGGATGACTAATTCTTGCCTGCATTTAAATATTGACAAGCCGGTTTGTATGTACTTCTCTAAGAAATCCATTGATTCTTCTCAACAAGCTGTTCTTGTTAATGGGGAGAATCTGAAAGTTGTGTCTAACTTCAGGTATCTCGGTGTCATTTTGGACTCCAACTTGACATTTAAGAAATATGTGAAGAAGAAAGTGCGTATTATACAAATGTAGGTTTGTCAGACCTTTCCTTCCTCTGGAGGCCGCCAAACTATATATGCAGGCTATGATCTTCTCACATGTGAGATATTGCCTCACATGCTGGTCACAAGCAGGAGCTACTATTCTGAAACCAATTGAATCACTCTACAAACAAACACAATATATTTATTTTAATGTTATTAAAGTTACCACCATTGTCATATAATTTACATACATATTTTATTTAGTCTGGATTGTTTCAAGCAGAATGTAGATGCAAGCCTTGTTTTAAAGATCCTGAATGGTCTTACCCCTCCACCCCTATGCCGGCATACCAAGCTCAAGGAAGGCGGCTCCAGGAAAATAGGGCAGTAACTAGAGGGAATTGTGTTGTCCCTCTTCAACACAGTGAATCCAGTCAATCTGCCTTCTCTGTTAGAGCTACAATATACTGGAATGCAGTACCCATGGACTTGAGAAGCTGCACCGATTATTGTACTTTTCAAATGAAATTGAAAACATGGCTCAAATCTATCCAACCCTGTACACGAGTTATCTGTGGTTCCTCGTATGTAAGATGGCAGTTGATGATGGTGTAGTTAGAATGATATATTATTGGATGTAATGTATTTGTATTTTGTATTGTTTTAGTGAGTATTTGTATAGTGGCTGTGTAAAGGCCATTACCTACCCTGAAACCCCCCGGTGAAAATGAGCTTTTGGTTACCTCCGGCACATTTAAGTGGATGTTGCATTACAGTAATATTGATGCTGATTAATGTGCATTGTCCCCTATAAATAAATAACCCAGCATTAACAACCCTCTTTTTAAAGAAAACTACCCAACTAAGTGACCCAATGCCTGCAACCTAGCAAATGGGTCATCCAAAACAGCCAGCATGTTCTAGTGGACCTACAAACCATGACTAGATTGATAGTCGTTTTTAACTTTCTCTGGATGCATGAACATCTCTCTTACTTTTATTTGCTTCACTCACTCACTCACTCACTCACTCACTCACTCACTCACTCACTCACTCACTCACTCACTCACTCACTCATTCTCTGACTTTTCTCTCCCCCTTCAGACTGCAGTGTAGTCTTGTGACTGTGGACTCTGCTGCAACCATGTGGTTGTTTGTGAGAACCACAGTCTCTCTCCACCGCACAGCTGAGAGACTCAGAGGACATTTTGAGGGCATGTAACGTCTCTACGCATTATGGGTCCATTTATCATATTTGGTTCTCTGTGGGCGCTGCGCCACAAATAATCACCACGGGTTGACATCAACTGAGGGGGATACAATGGTACAATGACTGAGAGAATGTTTATCGCGATATCGTGGTGAGAATGTGTATCATGGTAGAAGACTTCAAATCAGACTCTGATTCCAAGGCAATTGAATATGGATGAATGCAGTTCCATTTCATAAAAACAATTAGTGAGACATTTGTCTCTTATGACTGCCTCTGCAGTGGTTTGGAACTATGTCTGTTCTCTAAATGTGTCTTATTTATTGCTGTGTGTGTGTCGGGGGGGTGGGGGGGGGGCTGGTTTGTTCTTATTTCATCTCCGTTAATTCACTGGCGGGCACTCAGGACTGGGGCCTTGAAATAGCTGAGGCGTTTCTCTGTTGCTTGGAAAAGCTGACACTAAGGGAAGGCGCTCCAGCTAGATTCCCTTAGAGGTTAGACTAGAGGAGAACAGGAGAACAGTTACAGGCACTGTATAGTCTGTGTGTGTTTATGTGCGCACACGTGTGTGTACGTGTATATGCGTGTGCGTGTGTTCCTGTGCGTGCGTGTGTTTGTTTTGCTAGATAAATGTTAGATGAGCACACCTGTTAGATCAACCTCATGCTACTCCTCGGCTGTATTCACATCTGCTAGTAGATTGCAGCAAAACTCTTCCCTTTTCAAGTGAAATCCTCCAATCTTTCATCCTAATGGCACCTTCTCTTTCCTGTGTAATTTGTGTGGTAATTATGCAAAGTGGAGCTGACTTTAAAATCAGTCAGCCTTCCCCTCCTTCTCATCTTCTTCATCAGCAATTACAATGAGCTGCGCCGAGTTACTGATTCACTTTCACACTCTCAGACGAACACACGCATATGCACACACACACACTGGCGTGCATATACACACAGGCGCGCATGCAAGCGCCAATGCACAAGCACACACAATCGCACGCAGATACACACACACACACACACAGGCACACACAGGCTTACACAGTTTGTGTGTACATTTGTGCAGGTGCGTATGTGTGGAATTGAAAAATGCAGTGTGGTTCAGCAGAGCTGAAGGGGACATCTGAGATTCACTCAGCTGTTTGCTTCACTATCAGGAGGGGGAGGAGGAGGAGGAACATGGTGAAATCACAGTTGGTATGCTTTTGTCAATGTCAAAAACTCTCCACACATCTCACTCCCACCTCCATTTCAAACCAAGCAAGGATAAAGAGTGTAATAAAGAATCAAACCAAGGACAAAGGTAATAGAGAATCAAAGCAGAATAAGTACCCTGGCTGAGCCAGGGGAAACAAGTGTTTACCAGGTCCTGTTGAGGTGTCAAAGCAAGGACAAGGAACCCAATGCAGTGTACAAGCATAACTCAGACAAGGAAACAGAGGTGTTATGTGTCCTCAGCAGGTGTCATAACAAACAGAGCACAGTGCAGGGTGTGGATACTCCTGTCCTATTCTCTCCGTGGTTATAGAAGATCAAACTGAGATGGTTTACGTGCTAGTACACTCTGTTCAAAGCTTTTGTCACTGCACGCACACTCACATGCACACACACACACACACACACACACACAAGCGGTCGACAGGACAGTGTAGTCAGTGGGAACAGAGGAGTGTAGTCGTCATGGCGTCAGTGCCATGCCTTTGTCATTGGGAGATAGCAGCTCTTTATCTGTTGGGGACTGACAGTATAATGAACATTGATTGGCTCTTAATGCATGCCAAGCTTTTTCATTACTGGAGAGCACGGTGGAGGCAGTGTCCTTTAAACAGAGCAGGTCATCTGAATACATATCTCGGAGAGGCTGACTCACAATGACACGCTCACAAAACAAAACACACAAACACATACAGTACCAGTCAAATGTTCATACACACCTACTCATTTGACTTAAAAGTCACCCAATCACATCCTCAGATCCATTCTCCAACTTCCTGATTAAGTATTCCATCCTGGTCTACCTCATCATCGATAGGTCAGATGGAATGTCAATTAAAGCTCTTTGTTGATTAAAGTGCCCAAATTCCTGGCGGTAGGGCAGCTTTGTCACCTCATTACTGGCGTTATAATGAACACTTTCAGTCAGCCGCGGGATTGGATACGCTTTGTGTTCATGATGTTTATTATGGTTCATTTAATGGGACTATAATATTCAGGATGTAACATGGACAGTAACTGTGAACAGAGAAAAGCAGAATAACAAAACATTATGCTAGCTATAGTAGAATATTGTAGTCGAAGAGTTTCCGTTGTCCATGCTCTCCAATCACATCCTCTCCCTACACTACATCCTTTCCTTCATATTAAATAGATGTTTTAACCATTTGTTTAAGCCAAGATTATGGCCCCTTTTCACAAAGAATCTCAGTCGGGGGTGCTGATCCAGGATCAGGCCCTTCCCTTTTATTTATTATGTTTTAAAAGGCAAAACTGATCCTAGATCAGCATTCCTATTCTGAGATGCTTTCTGAATACCGGCCTAGTTGTGATAAATTAAAAGATTAAATTGAAGGGACTAATCCCTGACTATTGTTTGTGGCTTGCCAGCGGAAGACAACCTGCCACCACGTCTATGTGAACACACTATAGTGACATGTCTGTCTGTCTGTCCCTCAGGGCTCTGTCGCTCTGTCAGTTAGTATCAGCCTGACAGTCACTTACTGGGATATTAAACCTTCCTGATCTCTCTTCACACCTCACACTCAACCATAGACATTCTGTCTGGAGGTGTTCCATCTCTCTCTCTGTCTTTATCACCCTCTCTTTCTCACTATCCACCTTACTTCTTTCCTTCTCTCTCCGTTTCACTACATCTTCCTCTATCTTTCACCCTCTCTTATCCCCACTTTCTCTCTCTCCTCCCTCTTCTCCTCTCTCTTCCTGGTTCTGGCTTCATTGTACCCAGAGGTGTTCCCCCTGTCCTCGGCCAGCCTATACCTGTTATGCTGGGTATATATTAGGCCTTGGCAGAAGCTTGGAGGGGAGGAGGGAGATAAGCATCTAATCGTACATAATAGCATATTGATTGGGATGTAATTGCAGAGTTTGTCAGCAATTTCTTTGCTTCTGCGTCAAAGGAGGGTGTGTGTGTGTATTTTCCGGATGGAGTCTTCACAGCTGTGAGGACTAAAAGAGTGTTTGTGTCTACTGGCTGGATGCCGGGAAGCAAGAAATGGAGAGAGAAATGGAGAGCAAGAGAGAGAGAGGAGGAGAGCGAGCAGAGTAGGCTTGTAATATCAGTGGATACAGATTCCAGCAGATGTAGGGTAGCACAGTCTGTCTCCTTTTGTTTCCCCCTCGTGTTCTTCCTCTCTGCTTTAAACCCGGCTCTGCCAGAGTAGCTATTTCATGGCCGATTTAACGCATTTTCATACAACGCTCTCCCCCTCTCATCTCTACTGTGAGACAGGAGCGGGCTGTGAGGTATAAGAGTGTATGTGTGTATTCCATCTTGAACCCTTCCCTTGTACCTCAGCCATCATCTGTGTGTAAACGAATACAGTTGGATACGCTATAGGGGAGTCCACAGCATGCTGTAGGTACAGTATGTATTTAACATTTGTTATGGCAGATAAATGTGTGTGAAAGTGAAAAAATACAGAGGCTCACCTGAAGAGAGCGGTGATGGAAAACCAGCAACTGACAATAGCATGGGGAGCATGTGTGTGTGTGTGTGTCTGTGTGTGAGCATGCACGTGTGCTGAAAATGAAGTTATGATTTAGATTTCTCCACCTAAACAAGATGTGTGACAGCAGATGTTGTGACTAACAAATGTATCTCTCTCTCTCTCTCTCTCTCTCGCTCTCTCTCGCTCTCTCTCGCTCTCTCTCTCTCGCTCTTTCTCTCTCTTTCTCCCCTCTTCCATCTCCCCCTGGCAGAGGCATCCATCTTGAGTTATGACGGCAGTATGTACATGAAGGTGGTGATGCCCCAGGTGATGCACACAGAGGCTGAGGACGTGTCTCTACGTTTCATGTCCCAGCGGGCCTACGGCCTGCTCATGGCCACCACCTCACGGGACTCGGCCGACACGCTGCGTCTAGAGCTGGACGGGGGCCGGGTCAAGCTCACGGTCAACCTAGGTATCGTATGACATTACAGACTACGCCACGTGTTAAAAAATGTGGCACTCTCTTTCTCTCTTCGTTCAATGTCTCTATCCCTCCATCATTATTATTTAACTTTCTTATTTAAACTCGTAGTTTGGTTTGGTTCTTAGAGTAAAGGATCGCAATAATGTAAGGAGTAATGATTCCAAAAATATATTTATACTTTTATTTGCATGGACTTTATTGTGATATGTGTCATTAGATATAGATTGATTAACACTCTTTATAGAAATTACTATACTTTTTAACTAGACTTTTGGGGCTTTATTTAAGCTATTTCATTCTGAAAGTTCTTGTCATTGATAAATATGCTGTCTGGCCCATCTTTTGAACAGATAAACCATAGCCATTGTCATTTTGAGACAGTCACAGCACCAGTAGATATAATTAATTATAAAGTATATCTTAAATGTTCATTTAAAGTCTGAATAGCGCACTATTTTTGAATATGACACTATGGCTGATTTGCACACTATTGTTATTATAGTATAGTATATCAAATATATCTTTATAAGCATTGTGCAGTGCTGTGACTTTCTAAGAGGTGACTTACTCCAACTGATTCTCAGTTCATCATCTACAGGAAATTGAGAAAGAAAAAAATCTCAACTTTACATTTTCAACTAACATCATCTTCTTGTCTTCAAGTTGAGAATTCTTGGCTTTTGATTTTGGGTTTGTTCTCCTTCTATTTGTTTATGGTGTACACATACTATATACGCTCTCTATGTACATCTAGCTATCAACTCCATTTTCCCATCATGCTTTGTCAAAAGATGGTATTCACCCCTTCAAAGGCCTTAAGCCTGCGGCCCGTCAGGCGAACAGCCCGAGAACAGAGCCCAGCCAAACCTGCAGCTGGCTGCCCCCCAGGCAACCTTCCTTCTCTCTTTTTTTTTTACAAACACACCACTGTGTTGCAAAAAGGAAAGAAGCACTAGTATACATAACCTATATTTACACACTATTTGTCTTTAACGTTGATTAAAGCATTAATAAAAGCTGGATATTTGTCATAATAGTTTGTAGTGTGCTTCGTTATTATAGTACCCACAGTAGCAATTGATAGACTATATTATGCACACTAAATATTACTTTAGTCATCAAAGTATTTTATTAAGAAGAAACTGCATTGCAACTACAAAAATTGGCTACACAAAACTACCCTACACAATTCACTTTTTGTATCAAATACAATATCAATAACAAGCATCACATATCCACATTTAAATGTTAAAGAGATACATATCCTTGATATGTTTATCTAAACCCATATTTTACATTGTTTCATAGAAACAACCTACATTGTGTATAATATTTACGCATTTTAGAAGATGTTTTTTTTTAATCCAAAGCGACTTACTGTCACGTGTGCATACATTTTACGTATGGGTGACCCCAGTGGGAATCGAACCCACACCCCTTGTAAGCGCCATGCTCTACCAACTGAGCAACACAGTCTCTGTGCTGTACTGTTAGATATGAGGGTCTTATGCCTCTGCATGGTGCTGGTGCTGATTGGATCGCGGCTGTTCGCTCCCACTTTTCTGTTGCGGTTGACGACACATGAACCCACCAGCCACATGGTGACCAACCCAGAATGTCCCTTGCAGGATCCCATAGGCCGACTCAAAATGGCCGTCACAAAAACCTGTAGGCCTATAACAGGTAGGAATTTGTTGTCAGCGAAGGAACTAGTCAATTATCTTTCACTAGTCCATTCGCTTTTTTAAATTGAAAATCTTGGAAATATTGCTCCAAAATAATAAGTGTTGTAACACTTGTTTAAATATTTAAGTTTATTCAACTGTCAAGTAGAATAGCATTGCACTGTTTCAAAGATCTGTGGCTCCAATATGAATAGCTAACACCACCTTCTTGCTAATATCAGATATATGATTTTAATTGCCTGTTTAGTCAACAAGTTGGTGTGAAGGCTTCGGAGCTGGAGACTTTGTGTTTAAAATCAAAATGATAACTATTCCAAAATGGAAGTTTATGCTGGGTTGGAGAATCTATGTGGTTGGTAAAATAAAAGCGGCCATTTTTAAAATGTTGACAACCAGTGTCCTTGTTATGCAGCTTTAAATAAATTACGTTTTCCCATATGTGTATAATCTAAGTGTTATAGCGGTGGTCACAAAACTAAGTTAATTTCATAACTTAAACAAGTGCTGCAAAAGCGCTATGTACATTTTACCATACAACACCCAACTAATCCCCATGTCAGCCATAACTATTGTATATGGACCAAAGATTTGACATTTGTGAATATATTCATTCTACCTCATACTTATTGATACATTACCAGTTATTACAATCATATTGCAATTGCAGTCACACTTGTAGAATTCAAGCCAGCCATTTGTAATCTAAGCTAACAGTCTAGCACCTGAAAGTCTATATAGGACCCCCCCCACCTCCCCCCTACAAAATGGCCGCCTCTCTGCATGTGGACGTCCCCGGAAGGGTGGAATTCTTGTTTTTGGATGTCTGCAGCTATAACCTTGAAGGATGCAATTTCATCTGTCATTTATTCTTCCCCATCTAGACTGTATCAGGATAAACTGTACTTCCAGTAAGTTAACACTCAAGTTTCATTTTGCTCTTGTATTATGATACTCTGCTGTTTAAAGGAATGTGTTATTTTAAGTGTGTCTTTCTCTTATCCCTGTGGTGTTGGTTGGAGAAGGGGTGTGTCTGTCAGTTCAACTGGTCAGACCATCAATAGATCACGGACAACAGAAACACTCAAACTGGAAACAGACAGTCAGGGTGGTGATTTGTTAATCTCTTAGGTTTTAGTTTTATGTAAGGCCATATTGTCTTAAATAAGAACATTTCATGTTATAATGTCCTGTGACTGAATTTCTTTTCCCCCGCATGAATGTATTTTAGTTACAGTATATAGGAAGTTCTACTGTAATGAAGGTTTGATTTTGCGTTTTTTTTGGCTGCAATATAACTCCCTTTTTAGAGATGGATAATTATATAACCCTTTTCAAAAATCATATATGGCAGATACAATGTTTAGCGTTTTGGTTTTCAGCACGAAGTTGAGATTAATAAATCACCACTTGTTACATAACTAAACATTTGAAAATTCTTACATGAAAGAGCTTCATCGTAGGTGGACAACGTAGAATACATAGACTTATTCTACTACAATATATATTTGTTGTAGAATAAGTAACTTGAATATACAAAATGATAAACATATATATATGTAAAGATGTTATACTATTCATATAGTGTAGGTCCTCTTCAAGTCAAATGCGACAAATTAGTTAATGGTTTTATTATGATTATATCAGTGTCATGATACTGTACGATTTCTTTTAATGTATCAAATTGGTTAGCTCTGTTTGCTTCTAAACGTGTGTCTCTAAGTCAGAGCTTTAGTACGACACTATAATACACTCAGGTATATTAAGTGTCCATACTGTTGGGGAGAAGGTCAACATTAACTGCTTTTACTCATGAATAGGGCTCGGAAACCTTTAGTGTACAGTACTGTATGTCTGTCTGTCTGTCTGTCTGTCTGTCTGTCTGTCTGTCTGTCTGTCTGTCTGTCTGTCTGTCTGTCTGTCTGTCTGTCTGTCTGTCTGTCTGTCTGTCTGTCTGTCTGTCTGTCTGTCTTTTTAAATTGTCAGACACTAGAATGAAAAGTACATTTTAAGTGCTGCACATTAGTTTCAAAGCTCTCAGCAGGCTAAGAGTATGTGAGGACTGCAGTGTTTTATGTAAGAGACGCGTTCAGTGTGTATGTATGTGTGTGTGTGCACGTGTTCCTGCGTGCGTGTGTGTCCACGCGTCCCTGTGTGCATGCTTGTGTGTGTGAGTGACAGATATGATTACTGTTATTGTACATTCGGCTCCTATAATGTCTGATGCTAATTGCTGCAGTAAATTGCTGTGGCATTTCAGGACAAAGAGTGGAATCCAGATTTGACATAATGTCTTCTGCTGGGTAGCCTACCTGGAAAAGAAAATCAAGATGGTCTCAGAAATAAACCCACAGTACATTTCCAACCACTTATATTTTTACCCCCTTTGTAATATTGTGTAAAATGAGGCCTATTTTGTGATTTAAGAGCTAATAGTCTTAGTTATAAAATAGCGGTACAGTACATCTTAGTTATGAGTAACATTACGAGCATTACCCGAAATGATGCGATGACATTACTGGGCCCAATAACCGCCACCTTCAAAACTAAAAGTCAAGATGTTAACACTCCCAAAATGACAGCGCAAGGAAACATGAAACTGTCCAAATCAATGCAGCATCCCTCCAGGGGTTCTGAGCTCATGTGGTTGTGTCTGCCAGACTCTGTTTGTGTCGGCTGTTGTAAATCAACAGCACACCCATGACAGGGTGAGAACACACAGAAGTGTCCCGGAGAATATCGCTCCTGCTGAAACTCCTGTATCTCCTGCCGTTACAAAGGCCAGAAAAGTACTGTCAGACACGCGCGCACACACACACACACACACACACACACACACACACACACACACACACACACACACACACACACACACACACACACACACACACACACACACACACACACACACACACACACACACACACACACACACACACACACACACACACACACGGTAGTGCAGTAGACTGTCTAGATCACTGGGCTTTACTGGTGCTTAGAGGGATTCTGGCTAAACCAAGCTGAAGTTCAAGCGATCAGCTCGGGGGCGTTACTTGGCTGTGAAAGATACAGTAATAACCTAGTGTACGTGTAGGTAACACTACAGTCCTCTTTGAACTACGTAGTATTCATCTATTAATAACAGATTTTGAAAGTATTTGGAAGGTATTTCCAGACCCTATGATGAGTAAAAGCTGTGTAATTGTTACATTGACTGCAGTGGTTTTTCTGCTGAGTACATATTTAAAGTCGTACGTTTCCGCAGTGAAGGTGCTATTCCAGTGTGCAATCACAATTTAAGAAATATTGTTGTAGAAAAATGTATTCGTTGTTGCTTTTTACCAAAATAACCTAACCTTTGTTTTCCACAGTAACACCCAGTACACGTGTAATTTGAAAAGTGAACAAAGTGAAAATGCCAAAATGATCCCAATTGACAATGAATCAGAATACAAATCAACTTGACATGCTCAAGGTGCTCTGCTGTCATCATCCCCAATATATGCCTTGTATTACACCTGCTCCTTTTGAGTCGTTACAAATAAGACCATTATATCACCTCCTTCTATTGGAAAAGGCCCAATATGACAGCCCCTATTGGAAACTGGAAAGCAAAGGTTTGGTTGGGGAGGCAGGACAACTTTAACTTTGTGACCAACCATCGTTCTCAGGCAAGGGACCCGAGACCCTGTATGCTGGGCAAAAACTCAATGATAATGAGTGGCATACGGTGCGCGTGGTCCGCCGGGGAAAAACCTACAAGCTCACGGTGGACGATGACGTAGCAGAAGGTACTATACTAGCTACAGTCTGAGAGAAAGTTCCTCATCAGCCACTGTTTGTGTGGGTTGATGTGTCTGGTGTTCTCATTTAGTTTCAGGCTTAGGGGAATGACAGAATTAGCTCGTTAACGTGAACTGTCCTTCCGGTGGTTTTAAATGTTTATTTTAAATAATTATTTGAGAAAGGTGACTAAACTGTTGCCATCTATTGATATGTCTGAAGTGTTCTTGCTGAGCTTATTCAGTTGTACTATTACATTGTATTTACCCGTATCGTACCGGAATTTCACCACCTCTTTAAATTCAGCCCTTTTGTGTTAGTATCAGACAGTTTTTTCTTTTTTTCTTTTTTCTTTTTTCTTCTTTTTCACTTCATCCCCTACTCCAGGCCAGATGGCGGGTGACCACACCCGTCTTGAGTTCCACAACATCGAGACGGGCATCATGACGGAGAGACGCTTCGTCTCGGCCATCCCCTCTAGCTTCATCGGACACCTGCAGAGCCTCAGGTTCCTCTTCTCTCATATACTTTGTTATGAACTTCCTGCCGTATACTGTTATGAACGTCGTTACTCCACCCAGAAAGACATAGCAGTATACAAGATACAAGCTCTTTACAGGCAATGCGAACAGATCTGAATGTGAGTACTACGCCATCGCATTGGATATGTTGACATGGTTGACATATGGTGTCAGTTTTGGTGAAACCAAATCTGAACCAGTTAACATGGCTGTTTTGTTTTGCTTCACTTCAGCAGATCTTGTTGATACGTTTGCCGCTAGTGAATGACAAGTTCTTCCAGTTGACAAGAAAGTGGTTTACTTTATCTGTTTTAATGCATCAGATAATATCTTTTTTTCAAATAGAACCTTATTCCCATCTATTGACTCCAGGTTCAACGGGATGCTGTACATTGATCTCTGTAAGAACGGCGACATCGACTTCTGCGAGCTAAACGCCCGGTTTGGCATGCGCTCCATCATCGCTGACCCTGTGACCTTCAAGTCCAAGAGCAGCTACCTGAGCCTGGCCACCCTGCAGGCCTACACCTCTATGCACCTGTTCTTCCAGTTCAAAACCACCTCCCCGGACGGATTCATAATGTTCAACAGTGGAGACGGAAACGACTTCATCGCTGTGGAGCTAGTCAAAGGGTGAGTGGGATCCGACCTGGTCTTAGACTTTGTTGTTAATTAACGCTTTTTGTTTGTTTTTGTCACCACAATTACGAAGGCACACAAGGATGGTATTACAGTAGCATATAACAATAATAATCACAATAAGTGACAAATACTGTAATTCATATGTATGTGGACAGCCCTTCAAATTAGTGCATTCGGCTATTTCAGCCACACCCGTAGAGAAAAATTGGCAGTAGAATGGGCTGTACTGAAGAGCTTGCAACATGGCACCGTCATAGGAAGCCACCTTTCCAACAAGTCAGTTAGTCAAATTTCTGCCCTGCTAGAGCTGCCCCGGTCAATTGTCAGTGCTGTTGTTGTGAAGTGGAAACGTCTCGCAGCAACAACGGCTCAGCCGTGAAGTGGTAGGCCACACAAGCTCACAGAACGGGACCGCCGAGTGCTGAAGCGAGTAGATCACCATGCTCAATGCCAAGCGTTGGCTGGAGTGGTGTAAAGTTTGCCGCCATTGGAGTGATGAATCATGCTTCACCATCTGGCAGTCCAACGGACAAATCTGGGTTTGGCAGATGCCAGGAGCACGCAACCTGTCCGCATGCATAGTGCCAACTGTTATTTTTGGTGGTGGAGGAATAATGGTCTGGGGCTGTTTTTCATGGTTCGGGCTAGGCCCCTTCGGGAAATCTTAACCTCACAGCATACAATGACATTCTAGACGATTCTGTACTTCCAACTTTGTGGCAACAACTTGTGGATGGACATTTCCTGTTTCAGCACGAAATGCCCCGGTGCACAAAGCGAGGTCCATAGAGAAATGGTTTGTCGACCTCTTGTGGAAGAACTTGACTGGCCTGCATAGAGCCATGACCTCAACTCCATCGAACACCTTTGGGATGAATTGGAACGCAGACTGCGAGCCAGGCCTAATCTCCCAACATCAGTGCCTGATGCCTCACTAATGCTCTTGTGACTGAATGTCCCCGCAGCAATGTTCCAACATTTAGTGGAAAGCCTTCCCAGAAGAGTGGAGGCTGTTATAGCAGCAAAGGGGGGACCAGAAGTTTGACGAGAAGGTGTCCACATACTTTTGGCCATGTAGTGTATAACTGCAGTGGTTATATGTCACCATTTTGACATATTCCTGTAGTTCCCATACTCCACTCACAGAGGCCTAGAAGTCATCTCCTCTGCTGCGCCACTCCTATTGGTCAAACAGGTGTTCTATTCAGTGACCAGATTGACTTTTGACCTCCCTCAGGTACATCCACTACGTGTTTGACCTTGGCAATGGGCCTAACGTCATCAAGGGTAACAGCGACCGGGCTCTCCATGACAACCAGTGGCACAACGTGGTCATCACCCGTGACAACAGCAACATCCACACGCTGAAGGTGGACGCCAAGGCAACCAGCCAGGTGGTCAATGGAGCCAAAAACCTTGACCTGAAAGGTAGAGTATATAGCAGAGGTGGTTCAGTGAACCATGTGGGATGACTAACCTTGCTTGAGACCTGAATACCCATGTCCCAGAGCTAATGCCTGGGCTTTAGCTCAATGGGCTATTGTGGTTTTGAGTCGCACACGTCTACCCTGGTTGCTTATGTAGAATTTTTACAATGATTTATCGTAAAACACTCTTTAAAAACATAATGTATTTGCAAATAGCTTAAACGGGACAGTAAAACAAAGCATTACCAGGATTGTAAAATAAAACATTACCAGGACTGTAAAATAAAGCATTACCAGGACTGTAAAATAAAGCATTACCAGGACTGTAAAATAAAGCATTACCAGGACTGTAAAATAAAGCATTACCAGGACTGTAAAATAAAGCATTACCAGGACTGTAAAATAAAGCATTACCAGGACTGTAAAATAAAGCATTACCAGGACTGTAAAATAAAAGACTTAATGATAAAGCTCGACTCTGTCAGTACATGTCGGTGTCCTCTCTTCTCCTCCCTCCAGGTGACCTGTTTATTGCTGGACTGGGCCCTGGTATGTACGGTAGCCTGCCCAAGCTGGTGGCGTCCCGGGATGGCTTCCAAGGCTGCCTGGCCTCTGTGGACCTCAACGGCCGCCTCCCTGACCTCCTCCAGGACGCGCTGTTCCGCAGCGGGCAGATTGAGCGAGGATGCGAAGGTACACCCTCCCTCAAAACCATGTCCGACTCGGACTTCAGCTCAAACTCAAACTACAACCCAAACTACAACCCCAGAAACAACAAAAACGTCAACGACAGCTCAGGGAGCCCATTCTTCCTCCTTAACTCCAACAGTAGCTCCACCTCCCTTGTACCTTACGCTCCCTCGTCCATCCTACTAACCCTGCTGGTCACCTCACTCACCACCCAGACAGCCCTCAGTTAGAGCAGGGCTGGACATTTACAACCACCACCAACTGCCATTGTTACAGTAGGTACAGTAGATGTTGACCCCAACCAATGGTGAAGGGTCCGTATTAATTCATCCTAATGTATATGGTCAGGGTTTGAAGTTAGGAAATTATAGATATGTTGTGATGGGTAACTTCAACCTCGAGGACCAGACCTAGCTCATATCGGCCACATTGGTCGCACAATGATGATGTCACATCATCACAGCTCAAAGCAGCATTACAGTAACATTAGTACACATTAGCACAAACACAACCAAGCGCTCCATTGTTGACTTTGTTGTTTTGAGATGTTTCCCTTTTTTTATCGGTGTTTTAGGAGCTCGTCATGATTGATAACAGTCATGTTTCAGAAAGACAAAAAAACAAAACATAAAGAAAACATTTGTGTAGAAGGGTGTCTGTACATACAGGACAGGGAGCTACCGGTATGTTGATTATGTCCGTTTTGTATACAAAACTTTTGATTGTGTGGGCATGTAAGTGTTATGTGATCAATTGCTATTTTGTGCTGTACAATAAGTCCTTATCATACATAGCTACGATTGGCTATTTGTTGATTTAACGCACTATACTGTACAACCCAAATTTACATACAGTTTGCACTGATGTTCAGATTAGAAATGTAATCGGCTCTTCTTGCCCAAGCAACAATGCAACTATAGAGAATAGAATAAGAATTGTAATATCTCTATGGAGCCATATGGAAAACCCCAGATACGATACAACAGCTTGTATGCAATGTGCGCACAAAACTAGAATGCCAAAAGTTTCAGTTTGTTTAGCGTTTATTTGAAATATTCCATGCATATCAACGAGCCGCCGACGGCCTATTGAAACATTTTTGCACTAGCATCACATTTCATTCAGATTAAGAATCGTCGCTGCAAATACTCTATGCTCTTTTGACTACTCTTCAAATATCATTTTTGGTTTATAGTTTATAGTTTTTGGTCAGTGGGCAAGTTTCCCGAGTCTTAAGAGTTTTTGCACCGTGAATCCCTTTGTTTTTCTGAACATTTATTTTCCTTTTTCTTTTGTGTGAGCGTTTTCTCATCTTGTTTTAAAAAAAAATGTATTTCAATCTATCTGTTGTGCATTTGTTCTTCTTGTTTCTTTTGTTGTTCTTTTGAAAAGACCGTATCAGAGAGCCACATAATGGTGCAGTATATACACCTAATATACCTTTAACATTATGACTATTGTACAGGATATCTATAACTCCATATTTATATCCCCCATAAGTCTTCCTCTCATTACAAGTCTGAATGTTACTTTGGGAGACACAGTATACACCGTGATGTGTGTTTTGAAATATCTGTTTATTTATTTTTCGCAATAAAAGCTCATAAATCATGTTTATTTGGTCTTCCGTTGTATCACATCCATGACATTTCTTCTTTGTTGTCATTTGTTTGTCTGTGAGTGGCTGTGAGGATGTGTGCGCACATATTTGCATCGGTGTGTGTATTTTCACTTATTCTTTTGCTAAATCATTGTCACGTAATGAACTTTCCTGTCAAGAACAATGGCAGGGTAGTCAGTTGGGTTTTGGAGCACATAGTTCAACAGCAGATGGAGCAGCATGATAAAAAAAGTATGATTTTATGAACAGTGTTGTCAGCACACCAAAAAATGACAGTCCAGGAATTTGTTGTTCAAAAGTTTCAAGTTCAAAAATGAACCAAAGTAGCCTAATTACTAGCAACCAATTATTTTATTCAGCGGATGGTGGTGGGGGGCATAGTTACCATTAATTAATTTGTAGGCTTCAAATTGACCGCAAAAAGCCCAAACAGATATAATATTTAACACAATCATTTCAAACCTTGCTTACATTTGTATACGATCACATGTTATTCTGCTTTTTATTCATTTTTTATTGTTGGACATAAAACACCAGGAAATCAGCTCTGAGTGATTTGAATTTTGGAAATCTGTTCCCAAGTATTCCCAAAATTCATATCACTTGGAGCTGATTTCCTGGTGTTTTATGTCCAACAATTTTTTTTTTTTTAATCGTAAAAACATTTGCTCAGAAAACCTGGGTGGGGGAAATAAATCCACCAGCAAGCCAAATACAGCCTGCTGGCCACCAGTTAGGAAACCCTGGTCTATAGCATACCTGAGACACTAAAACAACTTAACATTGTCCATACACAACCAACCACACTATCAGAATGAATTATCCCAAACAGTCCGTGGGAGCTTCAATGGGCCCGGTTTCCCATAAGCATGTTTAAAGGCTAAGTTCATCTTAGAACCTTCCTAGGAGCATTGTTAAATCTCCGAGCTGTTTCCTAAAACCATTCTTACTAAAGTTGTGCTTACTAAATGTTCCTGTTTACGGACTGCCCCAGACCACGTGTACATAAACGCCAACGCCTCCATCACACTCACATTGATTTACATTTCGGTACAATAGTGCATCTAAATCTTTTAAGGGGGGTGAGAAGGATTACTTTATCCTATCCTAGGTATTCCTTAAAGAGGTGGGGTTTCAGGTGTCTCCGGAAGGTGGTGATTGACTCTGCTGTCCTGGCGTCGTGAGGGAGTGTGTTCCACCATTGGGGAGCCAGAGCAGCGAACAGTTTTGACTGGGCTGAGCGGGAACTGTACTTCCTCAGTGGTAGGGAGGCGAGCAGGCCAGAGGTGGATGAACGCAGTGCCCTTGTTTGGGTGTAGGGCCTGATCAGAGCCTGGAGGTACTGAGGTGCCGTTCCCCTCACAGCTCCGTAGGCAAGCACCATGGTCTTGTAGCGGATGCGAGCTTCAACTGGAAGCCAGTGGAGAGAGCGGAGGAGCGGGGTCACGTGAGAGAACTTGGGAAGGTTGAACACCAGACGGGCTGCGGCGTTCTGGATGAGTTGTAGGGGTTTAATGGCACAGGCAGGGAGCCCAGCCAACAGCGAGTTGCAGTAATCCAGACGGGAGATGACAAGTGCCTGGATTAGGACCTGTGCCGCTTCCTGTGTGAGGCAGGGTCGTACTGTTAAGGTGAATGTTTCACTTCTGTCGCACACGTGTCCAGATGATGACGCGTACATTCCATTTTGTGCAATGGTACAGTAGGTGTGATTGAGGTCGTATGCGATGCCCTTTTGCATCACTTTATACACAGAAGACTTCCCTGCTAAACATAAAATCAAGCTGTTTATCTGTGTCTCTGTGGCCGACGATATCTTTGGAATGAAGTTCACCACACGGTTGCCAATGTCTTTGCTATTGTTAACAAACAAGACAAGGAAAAGAAATATGCTTACAATGAAAACCCGAGATCACTGCATAAAAACTTAGGGTAGTCCGATCGATTAGGCTATGTAGTTCCTGTATGGTTCAGTCAATTGGGTTCTGTTCGGCTAATTCTGTGCTCCACTATGTCAAATGTTTGCCTCAATTTAATACTGTGTGACAACATGTGCACAATTATGATTTTAGTACATTATTATAGGGTAGGCCTAAGCATTATAATGCCCTTCCTCAATAATTGCTACTATAGGTTGTAATCCTAATGTGAGTTGATCCGTCGTCAGTAGTAGCCTATAATGTAGGTTTGAATGGGGAAAGCTTATCCCGAGACTATCCGTATCTACCCATGCTCCAACAACTCACTGAAAAGGAGGTGCATGGTCAAGCTGACGTCTGCATTGGCCGTGCAGCATTTACTGTGATATGGTCTCTGCAGACGTTCATACTTATTGCGCTTCGTGGAGCAGCGCAGAGCCGCTGTGGAGTGGGTTTGTTAACACAGGATCTCCCGCACTCACCTATCGTCAACCATTCATGTCAATGAGGGCCAAATGGAGCCCCCTCCGCACGAGGTGGCCTATGCGTGCCTCGAAATTGCACCACACAATTCAGATCAAGCATAAGTTGGCTCTTAGTGAAGTTTTTTTCTTCTTCTGCGCGGTGTCTTTTTGAAAAGATGCATCATTAAAACACTGGTAAAAGCCTAAATTCCATCACTATGGGAAACTTGGTCCAGGTAAAGGAATGCATGAGATGGGCGTCTCTGTAACGCCCAACATGAAGACCCAGAAGCATGGCGAGTTGACCGAAGTGTTACAAACGGAACAGTGGTTGTTATGTACGATAAGCAACGTGATGACTTGCATGTGTGTGTAAAGGAGCACTTTTGCGAACGCATGCGATTGTGAGCTTTCATCAGAACATTAATAAATAGTCCGTTCTATCCGTGTGCCTTGGGACATCCATACCCCACTAAAGTTTACATTTGAAATAGCTAAGATAAGGGTTAGGTTTTGGTAAGTTTAATGGTTAGGAGGGTGTTATGGTTAGGGACTTCCCAAGGATCCTTGATAGCATTGACAATGAATAAATAGGCAACTTCAATTACAAATGAACAAACACAAATAGGCCCGAATCTGCTTCATTACTTTAAGGCTCCTCTATTCACAGTTAATCACAAAACAATGTGACAGTTTAATTATAACATTGTCATGCAGTTTTAATCAGGGATCAGCAATGGACTTTTAGTAGGCTATGTTACGTCAAAGTCGGTCAGTCAACAAAGTTACAAATCGATTTGGGGAGCATTATAGTCCTGAACTTCGAATGTAAGGCATGGTTTATTGTAATTGAATCAAACCCTCACTAGATGGCGCTAATGCCTCGACCATTGGGGTACTGAGCTGAAAGCTCAGAACTCGAGGCCTTGAAGAGCACTCGTACCTAATTGTCCATTGCAGCTCTCATTCATTACTGTCGGCAGCAATGGGTTTAAGTTCAATCTGAAGGTAAACAAAATTAGTGTTAAACTGTATTTCGTTGTTTCTATGACTCACATCATCCCTGAACCGTCTTGTCCTCATTCCTTCATTTGTAAAACATATGCATACTAACCTTTGTGTTTTCATCACTCTTGAGCAGCAATGGTCCCATATGCTTTTAAGTATACTACACAATGTTTAAAAATCCTAATTGGGTTTGATTAAATACCTTATTCATGTCAAATGAAAATATTGCTTGCGTCATATTCCTTTGCAGGTTTCCATGCAGATGTCTGTTTGTTATTTCCTGTTGTCATTTTCACTTGAATATGAATATTTTAGTAAAGTGTGTCTGAATTATGTGCAATGACTAAACAGGTAAACATGTAGCTAATCCGATGGTGCAATGCCCTTCCAAATAGGCCTTCATTTGTTTATGTGACAATATACAATGTGGTTCAATAGGCCCAAAAATCTCCAATCCATAACCATCTTCACCTACATGTTTTCTCTGTACTGTTCCCATCTGTTTCATGTCTCCTTATAGTTTGGTTGTCATGGTAGTGTAGCCCTGACCCCTGACCCCTTCCTTAGAGAGGTTAAAGGGCATGTCTATGTTAGTAAAGCGCTTGCTTTATTAACCGACAGTCATTGGCCACCTACTAACCTTATTTTATCGTTTTTCACTTTCTGTTCTTTTCGCTAACAAAGTTGGTTTCACCAAAGCTGACCTACAAGGTAGAAGGTTCAAATTCCATTCTGAGCTTGGCCCAAAGATGCTGTGTGTAATGTTATGTGTCACCACTCACTAAAGAATAATGCCTTGGCTTAAAGATACTCTCAGCAAGATGATGTCATCATATACAGCGGGGTGACTTCCTGTTTACACAAATCAACAGCAAAAACATTGTAATTTGCCAAGATTCCACATTTTGGCATGCCTCAAGGTAGAGCGCAATTAGGTCGAGTCAATAGCAGTCTTGGTTGATTTAAAGTCTGATGTCGTTGGTGGTAAAGCAAGAAGTCTCTCCGCTGTATATGATGATGTCACCTTGCACAGTGTACACTTAAGCACAATCCACTGCAAACATGGCCAGGTATTGAAAGCTTCTCTGTGGCTGGCTATGTGCTTGTTATAAAATGGTTCACTTCTGGAGAATAATAGGTAGCGGTTGCTAGTGCTACGGCGTACCCTCACTTCACAGGCAGGCGGGCAGGCAGGGAGACAGACTAATGATTGCGATGGAGAGCTTTTGCATAAATAAAACATTAGCCGGCCTGTATAATTATGTCTGCAGATCTTGTTTTTCTGTATCGAGCCGTGTACTTGTTTTATGCTAATGTTGTTAGACGGAGAGCGTTGCTGTTCCCGCCTGTCTGGGCAGCGTCATAGAAGAATCCATTAAGTCTCGCACCGTGGGTCGCCGCACGCACGCACACACACACACACACACACACACACACACACACACACACACACACACACACACACACACACACACACACACTCTTGTATACACCAGAAAAGCAGACCCGCATGTACACACACACACACACACACACACACACACACACACACACACACACACACACACACACACACACACACACACACACACACACACACACACACACACACACAATCCCCCTTCTGCCTCAGATGCTTTTAGTCCCAGAGTGTGGATGCTCCCTGATATACCAGTGTGATTAGCACACTAATTAAAGAAACGGTCGCCTACATTCAATCTGAGATTCCGACAGTCTGACAGCTAATTTCATTAGAATGCGGCAGCAGCTTTTTACATGCAATAAATGCAGGCCGGAGACTGTTGGTATTTTAGAGACATTTATACATATCAAAAAGTCCACTCCGAGGGGTTTTAGGCCGTATTTTGGGGAGAAAATTATTCCCACCCGGCTGAGCAATATTAATATATGTTTCCCCTGAGAATGTGTTCAGGTTGATTAATAGAATATAGATTTAAAGTGGGGAGCTGACTTGCCATAATGCTAACAATCATCACTTATGACTTTGCTTGTATTATTTCTACTATTTATGGATAGATTTATTTCAGGTTACTGGAAAAAAAATCGATGTCTGTAGCTAATTTGGTGCCTGTAGAAGAAAAAAAAACATGAAGTGAATCATTTTATCTTGCATAAATCTAAGTTCCGCTGCACTTTGCATTACACAATAAATGCACTTTTAGCCTACTATGATTTTGTTCTATTTCTACTACTTTTTTTGTTTCATTATGGTCTTGCACAAGAAAATTGCACTTAAACCCAGTTTATTTGCAGTTATCTTTTTTTCACATGGTTTTCCGTTTCCGGTGGGAATATTGTCCCGATTCCCACTGAATTGGTTTTGCACTACTGCACAGTAGAGACTGCATTCCCTTTTAAATAAACGTGCAAAAACATGGGATGAGTCTGTAGAAGGTGGTGAGCCTCAAGTTCTCCTTTAGGCTGCGTTTTCATTCCACATAGATTGCATCCTCCGATATTCCCTCGCTCACTCCCTTCGACAGAACTGGATAGGGTCTGACCCGTTGTCTTGGTTCCGTGAAGGGCGAGGGCAGAGGGGAAGGGGAACACCTTTCTGGAATGAAACACAGCCCTGGACTTATCTGGACACTTCCACACCAACATTTATATAACAAAAACACATATCCTAGCTATGTGCACCACTTTGCTATAAAATGTTTTGTCTCTTATCTCGGATCTTCTTTCCTGTCCATGTTGTTCCCATGTGGTAACTCTTCCCCAGTGTCTCTGTACATTAGACTGGTTTTGGCTAGAGCAAGGAGCGGGAGGAGGGAGAATGTGAGAGCTTACACCCGGGTCGCACTTCATATTAACCTCTGGTGGCTCTAAAACTGTGTATTCACATGGGGCTGACATGAACAGGCACAATGGATTTACAGTGTATAGCTACATCTTGTTCCACAGTATTTACATATTGAATAAGGTTGTGGCTTGCACAATGTAAAAGACTGGCAAATACACTAACAATTCCTCACATATAACTAGAATCAAATAACATTGTTATAGTCATTGTAACTACTATTTAAGAACATGTACCTACACTGTGGACAGTGCCTGTGTACAGGTAGTACTTACCATGTAATAGCACTGTTACAGAGCCACTCAATATGAGAGAACGGGACCCTAGTCAGTTTGTCTGAATCCGCCAGTTCTCTCTCATCAACCAGCCATGTTGAAAACACGTCCAGTACTCTGTTCAATGTCTGTGCACTAAAAGTCTTACTAAAACCTACTTGGAGGGAATGCCGTGTGGTTTTTATTTTTCTTCAGTTTGGTGTACTTCTACGGTACTATAATGCCTTTGGAAGTAATGTAATGTACTGTTACCTATACTAACCTGACTAGTGCATGGCCCACTGATGTGCACTGACACCCTCTGCATGGCACCTGTTGGGGAGCTGTTGGCTAGTGCTCACACCTGTGCCTGGGTATCACATGGCTCTGCTCTGCCACCTGTAGGTCCTAGCACCACCTGCCAAGAGGACTCATGTGCCAACATGGGCGTCTGTATCCAGCAGTGGGAGAACTACACCTGCGACTGCTCCATGACCTCCTACACCGGCACTCAGTGCAATGATCGTGAGTGCTGTTCATTGTCTATCTATACACACAAATGCACAGAAACGCATGCACGTTAAACACACACACACACACACACACTGTACATCAGTGGAGGGATGGCTACACAGAATAATGGCTGGAATGTGATATTAGCTCCACTCCAGTCATTATTATGAGCCGTCCTCTCCCCTTAGCAGCCTCCACTGCTGTACACACACACACACACACATTTTGGAGGATCCTCTGAAGACGTCTAAAGGTAATCGCTGTTTCTTTCCTTTCTGGGGTGTTTTCAGAGATTTCACAGCCACTAGTGGTGCTAGAGACAGTCCCTCATATTCTGACTAAAAGGGCTCAATTCAATCAAATCAACCATTGTAGTATTTACACAGTAATCAGAATTATTTAATGGAAACAGTTCTACCCAAGATGCCCTCTGTGTCAGGTAACCTATCAGGTGACCATAAGCTGACCTGTCACCTGACCTTAGAAAGATGCCCGACAAGCACACGTAATAGCCATTTTCCCAAAAGGTGTGTTCGAGTGGGCAGTAACCTTATAAACAGATGTTACATAAACATCCAATCTGATTGAATCCAGACCCAAGTCTTCTTAGAAAGTAGCGCACACTAAATGCCTCAGATGCAAATGTGAATACAAGTCCACCAGAGAGGCTCGGAGCGTTGAGCTTTACCTCGACATCGAGCTTCATAACGGGTGAGTCATTTACATTTCGTTGGCCTGCGCAAATCCATCGGTTTATCCATTAAATGACTCTCAAACATACACGAGAGGAATCTCTGTATAATGCAGCGCCAAAGGCCCCGTGGAGGCCGTGTGTTATTAAGTATAATATATTGTTGATGTTTGGTATTAGTCGGACTGTATCTTACTTAGATAATGGTTTCATCAAGGCTTGGGAAAGGCTTTTTAGCTACAAGGTCATGTTGGAGTAACACTAAGTCACCGATTCTGCCTCTGATGTCTGTGTCCCTCTAATTAACAACCGACTCAAGTGACAGTAAGTCTCAAGGAGGTTAAACGGTGTCTTTGAAAAGACGTGGGAAGAAGCCAAGTGTCATCTTCAAGTGCTATTATTTGGCTTACTATACAGTGTGTGTTGTATCTCTCTCCCTCATACCCTCACACTGACACTGACACTCTCTCACACTAACAATCAAACTGACACACACACTCACACTCACACTGACACAGACAGTCACTCACACTGACAATCAAACTCACACTGACACACACACACTCACACTGACACTCACTCACACTGACAATCAAACTGACACACACTCACACTGACACTGACACTGACACTGACACTCACTCACACTGACAATCAAACTCACACTGACACACTCACCCTGACACTCACTCACACACACTGGCACTCACTCACACTGACAATCAAACTCACACTGACACACACACTCACACTGACACTCACACTGACAATCACACTGACACACACACACACTCACACTGACACTGACACTCACTCACACTGACACACACACACACACTCACACGGACACTGACACTCACTCACACTGACAATCAAACTCACACTGACAATCACACACACACACACACACACACACACACACACACACACACACACACACACACACACACACACACTCACACTCACACTCACTCACTCACACTCATCACTCACACCCACACACACACTGACACAGACACTCACTCACACTGACAATCAAACTCACACTGACACACACTCACACTGACCTGACACTTACACTCACTCTTGCTGACAATCAAACTCACACTGACTCCCACACACACACACACTCACTCACACTGACACTGACACTGACACTCACTCACTCACACACACTGACAATCAAACTCACACTGACACACACAGACTCCCACTCACACTGACACAGACACTCACACACACTGACAATCAAACTCACTCTGCACACACACACACACTGACACAGACACAGACACTCAACACACACACTCAAACACACACGCACGCACGCACACACACACACACACACACACACACACACACACACACACACACACACACACACACACACACACACACACACACACACACAACCTCAGTCCTATGAGCTATGTCCACAGTAAAGCAGAGAGATGGTTATAGGTGATTGGCCTTTCTCTTTGGTTCTGTAGTGCACATCAGCCAAGTTGACCTTCTTATGATTTAAGACTGACAGGTGGAATTGTGCTCATTTGTTGTCTCTGTCCCATCCTTCCATCCCTCCCTGCTTCCCTCTCTCCTCCCCTCCCTCTTCTTTCCCTCTCTCCTCCCCCTCCGCTTCTTTCCCTCTCTCCTCCCCCCTCCACTTCTTTCCCTCTCTCCTCCCCCCTCCCCTTCATGACAAAGAGGTTTTGCCTTGTCGTATTTCCGCCAGCCACTGTATTAAAAGTGCGTTAGTGGAGATATGGAGTGACTTAATTAAATAATGCGAGGAGAGTAAATGCATGTGTCAGGTCTGCCAGTCCGCACAAATATCTGTCTTTCCCTCCGCTCTCCACTCTATCGGATAAGATGGGAAATTACCGGGAATGACAGGAAAAGACGTTGCCATGCTATTGCTGGGCACACACGCATGAACACACATACCACACACACATATGGTGTAAGCATGGTTGTGTGTGTTTGGCTGGGCTGAACCATTGATCTGAATGCCTCTGACAGTGACTAATGGGGGCCTAGTGAGCCAATTGACTGTTCTTTCTTTCATAATTACAACTCAAAATGCTCCCAATGATTTTAAGAGGCCATTTTTTTACTGGGCAGCCACAATGTTTCACCACCAGGTGGCATTACAGTATCATCCTGTTAGAGGTAGGACTGGGAAACAGAACCAGAGGACAGAGTCCAGCTGGAGAGAAATCAAACAAGCTCCCCTCTCCCACAGGCTTCGATAGATCTGAGTAATTCTCCCAGAATTCCATTGGATTGACTGAAATTATTCCACATTTAGATTTATTTTTCTTTCTTATTTTACAAACAATGTGTTTTTTTTCTCTTGTCCTTTTTGGATTTCATTTGTAAATGTACTGCAAAGGTTTCCTCATAAAAGTATGGCTAAATTTTGATTGATTTGTATTTTTATGTGTGAGAAAGTCGTAAGCGATGGATAGGTGGTTAACCTATTTACTTTCCCTTTTTTAATGAGCCTTTGGATTGAACATTCCAGTGGAGGATTAGCTAGCAGGTTTCTCCATTGTCTTTATTCTGTGGGCTATTGCTAATCCTGCTATTGTAGCGCTGCTGTTAATCTAAGAGGTGTGGGGTTTTAGACCTAGGGCCAGCTTATTCACCCTGGTTTGACCTGGAACCAGAGGTGTCGGGGTTACACACACACATATACACACATGCACGGATGCACACATGCACACATGCACTCGCAACCACACACTTTCTTTGTAAAAATCACAATACACATTTTATTTCAAGGACTCCTGTTCCTGGGCTGTTGTTGTGAGAGCTAGCCAAGGCCTCAGGCCCGTTGACAAGTCTCATTATTCAATGAATGTAATTAAATTAGTAGCTTGGCTTGTTATCATTTACCCCTCAAAGGTCACACTGGCATTGTTAATAGATAGGACAAAAAACACTCAGAAACCTGCACACAACCACACACACACACACACACACACACACACACACACACACACACACACACACACACACACACACACACACACACACACACACACACACACACACACACACACACACACACACACACACACACACCGCATGCATGCACATACACGCAAATATTTAATGGCATTCGAGTTTTCATCGTTTAATCACTTAGATTCTTTGTTGTGTTTGATAAGAATGCAGTTTGTATGTGTGCCTGCCTGCCTGTGTACAAACCTGCAAGGCGCTATGTCTATTTCAGATCCCACCATCATCACTTTACCTTCTGGCGACTCCACTTAGAATCTGTCGTTCCTCTGTGGGGGAAAACAACAAGCACAGATTCTCATTCCTTCTCGCTCTCTCTCTCTCTGTCCATCTTTCTCTCGTTCTCAGAAATGGTTTTGTATAATGGAGGCCATACTTTCTTGGAAGGTCATACATGACAAACTATGACACTTAAAGAGAATGTCACATGACGAATGTACAGTACACAGGCGCATGCAGGCACGAATGCGTGCGAGCACAGACTAACACACGTCTACCCATCTCTTCCTGACACACACAAGCGGTCTGTTGTTGCGGTGTCTATTGACAGAGAAGTTGCATCATCCGACAGTCCAACAACAGGAGATGTGTCTTCCCCTGCATTACCAGACACATCAGTCATGTGTACCCAGTCCCTACATAGCTATAGTAGCTAGCTACAGTACACCAGGCTAGGCAGTCACGTTGATTGAGCTATACTAATAAAAGAGTTGTTAGCAGCTCCATTGCCTGTTAAATGATCTTGCTGTAAATGAATGCCAGTACATTAGAGAGGGAACGGGCAGGGAAGTTGTGGAGACTGTGCGTGTGTTGCTGCCTTAGGTCTAGTTGGTAAGCGTGTGGCACTGGAAATGGCAAGGTTGTGGGTTCAATAGCGCTTTCTCTCTCCTCTCTCTTTCTCTCGCTGAGAGGTAATTTGAGGTGTCTGGACTCTCCGTTTGTGTGTTGAGTTCCCATTGGGACCAGACAGATATTGTAAGATGGCTGTAATTTCCTCTTCCGAGAAACAGGATTTCTGGGAAACTCCTCTCTCTTCCTCTTCCCCATGACCTCTCCTCTCTCTCTCTCTTTCCCTACTCTCTCTCTCCCTCTTCTCTGGTTCTCTGTTTAGACCATGATTACAGAGTTCAACTCCTTTAAAGATGGGGGGGGGGGATACATGATATGTAAAAACGTAGATTAATTCCACGTATAAGGTGGGAGAATCAATTTAAGGTTAATATGAAATAGTACTTCTTACAAAATTTGCCTTTGGGTGTTTTTTAATAGTTCTGTGTTTGGAATAAATAATATAATAAGCAAATAAACAGAAACAAGCTGCAGGGATGGGATATGTCTCGCTCTATTTCTCTTCCTCCATCTTTCTGGTATCTATTTATATTTTCTCTCTCTCTCTCTCTCTCTCTCTCTCTCTCTCTCTCTCTCTCTCTCTCTCTCTCTCTCTCTCTCTCTTTGTGTCTCTGTCTCTGTGTGCGTGTGTGTGTGTTTATGCTTTGTCTAAGATCTCCGTTAGATCTAGCTGTCTGAGCACATCTGAATGAATAGGGCCGTTTGGCTGAAGGATGGAGGGATAGAGAGATGGAAGAGTTGAGAGATGGAGATGGATCCCTCGTTTGGCTTCATATCCATCTTGCGGCTGTCGGGGCCTTATGATGGACCCTGACAAAAGATGAAGAGGTGTGATACGCAAGCAATGACCTCGTCTGAAAGGCCCGGAGAAAAGCAGGAAATGGATTTGAATAGGAGCAGGAATTATGACTGGGCATCTTATTCATGATGAGTGTTATGGGCTCCACCCAACAGAGAGAGGGGAGGGTGGGAGACAGAGATGGAGATTGGAATTGTTGACTATTTTATTTTCCTTTATGATTTGAGTAAGGGAGAAAGAGCCAATCATAGGAGGTGCATTGAGGGATGTCAGAACCCCTCTCTCAAAAATATATATGGCTTAATAGATCGATGAGAGTTTTCATTTATTCCAATCGACCAAGCAGGGCCTCTTTTTGTCAGTGGCGTAATATGTTATATATGGTGTGTGTGTGTGTCTGTGTGTGTGCATGTGTGTGCAAAGTGTCCAGATTTCGTCTAAAATCTTAGGTCGTTAATGCTCTCTTTGTCCTCCGTTATCTTCTACGATAAAGTGTCAGCTGTCACGCTCATTAAAATGGCCGTTCTCCAACCATATTGAATTAGCCCTATGTAGAAAATATTAAACAGCCATTTGTTTGCGGTGGCAAGGTGACCTTGGAGCAGTTAGAATGGTCCCTTCTCTGTGAGGCTGCAAGTTCCTCCATCCATCACCACAGTGTTTCTAGGAAGTAGAGAACGTAGAGAAATGATGAGATGTCTGGGTCCATAAACATGGCATATCGATATCTCTGTCCAGCCTGCCATAAAGTGATTTTAGATCATTTCTAATCACCACTGTGTGTATATATTGTCTTGTGTTTATGTGTGTGAATGACTGTGTTTAAGTACGCGTTGTGTGAATGCCTGTGTATATGTACGCGTTGTGTGAATGCCTGTGTATATGTACGCGTTGTGTGAATGCCTGTGTATATGTACGCGTTGTGTGAATGCCTGTGTATATGTACGTGTTGTGTGAATGCCTGTGTATATGTACGCGTTGTGTGAATGCCTGTGTATATGTACGCGTTGTGTGAATGCCTGTGTATATGTACGTGTTGTGTGAATGCCTGTGTATATGTACGCGTTGTGTGAATGCCTGTGTATATGTACGTGTTGTGTGAATGTCTGTGTATATGTACGTGTTGTGTGAATGCCTGTGTATATGTACGTGTTGTGTGAATGCCTGTGTATATGTACGTGTTGTGTGAATGCCTGTGTATATGTACGTGTTGTGTGAATGCCTGTGTATATGTACGTGTTGTGTGAATGTCTGTGTATATATACGCATTGTGTGAATGCCTGTGTATATGTACGTGTTGTGTGAATGCCTGTGTATATGTACGTGTTGTGTGAATGCCTGTGTATATGTACGTGTTGTGTGAATGTCTGTGTATATGTACGCGTTGTGTGAATGCCTGTGTATATGTACGTGTTGTGTGAATGCCTGTGTATATGTACGTGTTGTGTGAATGCCTGTGTATATGTACGTGTTGTGTGAATGCCTGTGTATATGTACGTGTTGTGTGAATGCCTGTGTATATGTACGTGTTGTGTGAATGCCTGTGTATATGTACGTGTTGTGTGAATGTCTGTGTATATGTACGCGTTGTGTGAATGCCTGTGTATATGTACGTGTTGTGTGAATGCCTGTGTATATGTACGTGTTGTGTGAATGTCTGTGTATATGTACGCGTTGTGTGAATGCCTGTGTATATGTACGTGTTGTGTGAATGTCTGTGTATATGTACGTGTTGTGTGAATGCCTGTGTATATGTACGTGTTGTGTGAATGTCTGTGTATATGTACGTGTTGTGTGAATGCCTGTGTTTGAAACTCTTCTTTCTCTGACTGAAATAGATTAAGCTGGTGTGACTCAAGAGTGTTATCAGATTTCACCAGTCGCTCCTCGTCCGAGTTTGAAAGGCTGCTCTCTGTCGATAATGAGGTGTTTTTGTGGGGTTCGGTTGTTTTTTTTGTCAGTCTCTAGCTGTGGTTGTTTCGCTTCAGTTCATTTGTTTAAATGGAATTGAAGCCGCCGCGATGGCATGGTGTGGCATGAAATTAATTTGAGCAAACTCTCTGAAAGCGATCGCCGATGTCAATACCGGCCAGATGAATTCCGAGTGACATTCACAGAATTACACATGGATTATAATTACGAATAACATCGATTGAATCCCCCCTCCACACCTCCCACTCCCTCCACCATTGCTTAAACTGTGGAAATTAATTTACAGATGTCACAAACACATTGTTGAAATATGTTGTTAAACCATGGTGTTGATGCAGTCAAAGCCTTTCTTGTTTTCACTCAACGATTTCCCATACATACAATGTACAGTTGAAGTCGGACGTTTACATACACTGAGGTTGGAGTCATTTTTCAACCACTCCACAAATTTATTGTGAACATACTATAGTTTTGGCAAGTCGGTTAGGACATCTACCTTGGTCATGACACAAGTAATTTTCCAACAATTGTTGACAGACAGATTATTTCACTTATAATTCACTGTATCACAATTCCAGCAGGTCAGAAGATTACATACACTAAGTTGACTGTGCCTTTAAACAGCTTGGAAAATTCCAGAAAATTATGTCATGGCTATGAAGCTTCTGATGGACATCATTTGACATCATTAGAGTCAATTGGAGGTGCACCTGTGGATATATTTCAAGGCCTACCTTCAAATTCAGTGCCTCTTTTCATGGGAAAATCACAAGAAATCAGCCAAGACCTCAGAGAAAAAAATTGTAGACCTCCAGAAGTCTGATCTATCCTTGGGAGCAATTTCCAAATGCCTGACGGTACTATATTCATCTGTACAAACAATAGTACACAAGTATAAACACCATGGGACCACGTAGCCATCATATCGCTCACGAAGGAGACGCGTTCCTTCTTCTAGAGTTGAACACACTTTGCGAAAAGTGCAAATCAATTCCAGAACAACAGCAAAATACCCTGTGAAGATGCTGGAGGAAACAGGTACAAAAGTATCTATATCCACAGTGAAACGAGTCCTATATCGACATAACCTGAAAGGCCGCTCAGCAAGGAAGAAGCCACTGCTCCAAAACCGCCATAAAAAAGACAGACTACGGTTTGCAACTGCACATGGGGACAAAGATCGTACTTTTTGGAGAAATGTCCTCTGGTCTGATGAAACAAAAATAGAACTGTTTGGCCAAAATAGAACTGTTTGGCCATAATGACCATCGTTATGTTTGGAGGAAAAAGGGAGAGGCTTGCAAGCTGAAGAACACCATCCCAATCGTGAAGCACGGAGGTGGCAGCATCATCTTGTGGGGGGGGTGCTTTGCTGCAGGAGGGACTGGTGCGCTTCACAAAATAGATGGCATCATGAGGGATGGAACATTTTGTGGATATATTGAAGCAACATCTCAAGACATCAGATGTTAAAGCTTGGTCGCAAATGGGTCTTCCAAATGGACAAAGACCCCAAGCATACTTCCAAAGTTGTGGCAAAATGGCTCATGGACATCCAAGGTACTGTATTGGAGTGGGAAATCCCTGACTCACAAAGCCCTGACCTTAAATTTGTGGGCAGATCTGAAAAAGCATTTTACGAGCAAGGAGGCCTACAAACCTGACTCAGTTACACCAGCTCTGTCAGGAGGAATGGGCCAAAATTCACCCAACTTATTGTGGGAAGCTTGTGGAAGGCTACCCGAAACATTTGACCCAAGTTAAACAATTTAAAGGCAATGCTACCAAATACTAATTGAGTGTATGTAAACTTCTGACCCTCTGGGAGTGTGATGGAAGAAATAAAACCTGAAATAAATAATTCTCTCTACTATTATTCTGAAAGATCTGAGTTCAAATGTACTTGGCTAAGGTATATATATGTGTTACGAAAAACTAAGAGTGGTGGATGGAATCAGGCGCAGAGAGCAGGGTTCTGTTGTTTATCAAATTTATTACACCGGTGCAACCGAAAAATGAACACGCCAACACACAGGGCGTATATAGGTTGCCAGTCCAAAACAACAGGACAAAATAGACCTGAGAATAAAGATAAGAAAACAAATCACACCATCAAACACAGAGTAACAAAAAACAAGCCCGCACAAAATACCCAGCGGGCCTAGTGCCCTTAAATACCCTACAAACAAACCCTAATACAAAACAGGTGTACCCAATTAACCACTTACCAACACAAACGGAAAAGGAATCGATGGCAGCTAATAGGCCGGTGACGACGACCGCCGAGCCCCGCCCGAACAGGAAGAGGCACCCTCTTCAGCGAGGTTCGTGACAATATGTAAACTTCCGCTTTCAACTGTATTTGAAAACAGTTATATTATATATCATATTCTGTCACCTACAGTACCAGTCAAAAGTTTGGAGACCTACTCATTCAAGGGTTTTTCTTTATTTATACTATTTTCTACATTGTAGAATAATAATGAAGACAGCAGAACTCTAAATTACATATATGGACTCATGTAGTAACCAAAAAAATGTTAATCAAAAACATGATAATATTTCAAATAGCCACCCTTTGCCTTGATGTCAGCTTTGCACACTCTTGGCATTGCCTCAACCTTCTTCTTGAGGAATACTTTTCCAACAGTCTTGAAGGAGTTCCCACATATGCTGAGCACTTATTTTCTTTATATTGGGGTCATTTAGTAGTGGTTTCTTTGCAACAATTAGACCATGAAGGCCTGATTCACACAATCTCCTCTGAACATTTGATGTTAAGATGTGTCTGTTAGTTCAACTCTGTGAAGCATTTATTTGGGCTGCAATTTCTGAGGCTGGTAACTCTAATGAACTTATCCTCTGCAGCAGAGGTAACTCTGGGTCGTCCTTTCCTGTGGTGGTCCTCATGAGAGGTAGTTTCTTCATAGCGCTTGAAGGTTTTTGCTACTGCACTTGAAGAAACTTTCAAAGTTCTTGAAATGTTCCAGATTGACTGACCTTCATGTTTTAAAGTAATGATAGACTGTCCTTTCTCTTTGCTTACTTGAGCTGTTCTCGCCATAATATGGACTTGTTCTTTTACCAAGGTAGGGGTGTATACCACCGCTACCTTGTCACAACACAACTGCTCAATCACATTAAGTAGGAAAGACATTCCACAAATAATTTTTTATATAGGCACGCCTGTTAATTGAATTGCATTCCAGGTGACTACCTCATGAAGCTGGTTGAAAGAATGCCAAGAGTGTGCAAATCTGTCAGCAAGGCCAAGGGTGGCTACTTGAAGAATCTAAAATGTAAAATAAATTTGAATTTGTTTAACACTTTTTTTGGTTACTGCATGATTCCATATGTGTTATTTCATCATGTTGATGTCTTCACTATTATTCTACAATGTATAAAGTAGTAAAAATAAAGAAAAACTTTTGACAGGTATATTATCCCAATCTATTTCCTGGTTTAATTTGTAAGCCTAAGTCGTCAATAAACTGGCATTGTTACAGCATTGGATTGCTTACAACACCTCCACCAACAAGCATGCTGTATGTGTTTGTCTCTGTCTCCCAACTTCCCTCTATACACCACAACAGCCTGATGACTTTGCTGCAGAGACGTGTGTGTTTGCTCCCTTCGCCATTGTCCTGCCATTGTGTGTGGCAGTGCAGTGAGAAAGGGTTTTGGGAAAATAAAGGCAGCAGGACTTTTGGAAAGCAGTTAATTAGTGTAGAAAAGAGACCATCAATCGAGGGGCGGACAGATTGAGAGATGGTTGCTGTTGCGCTCCCCTACTGTCTCTCGCTCACCTTCTCGTTCGCTTTCTCTCAAGCTCCCTCTTTCCAACTTTGCTTTCTCTATACCTTTCCTTCTCACTCTTTTTCTTGCGTTTTCTCTTTCTTCTTTTTTTTGCTCTACATTTCCTTCTCTCACTCTCTCCCATATCTCTCTCCTCTTCCTCTCTCGTTCTTTCTCTCCTTGTCTATTTCTCTCTCTTGCCTTCTCTCTTTGTTTCGCTTCGTTCACATGCACTCGTTCCCCACAGCACACAAAGCCAATGCCACTAAACTAGGACACAGATATAATTAAGACAGATAGGGTTTGGGGAACGGTACACACTTAGAAACAAGGGTTCCGAAAGTTTTTTTTGGCTGTCCACATAAGGGAACCCTTTTTGTTTCCAGTTGGAACCATTTTTGGTTTTAGGGAGAACCCCTTTCCATGTAGTACCCTCCGTGGAAGGGTTTGTACATGGAACCCAAAAGGGTTATTCAAAAGGTTTACCTATGTGGACAGCCAAAGAACCCTTTTAGGTTCTAGATAGCAGCTTTATTTCTGAGAATGTAGTATTATTGTATGTACCAGCCGACAACAGATTGGGAACGGCTGAGAGCTTCAGCGTTCATATGTGCGTCTCTCTTCCTATTAAGTAATTTCATGTCAATAGGAGCTGAAGGCATGACATGGCAAGAAGAGCAAGTGACTCTGTAAACGGTGTGCGTAAACATTGTTCCTCTGTGGGGCCTTACATCAAGTGGATACACATGTACACTTTCTTCTTCTTAGAAATATTCATCAAAACGTCTTCCGTCTTCCTTTCTGTGATCTCAATTGGCTTTCATTTTATACAGTAGTACACAGTAGCCACTCCTTGCTGACAGCAACCGCTACTAGTCCCGGTACACTGTTATGATGACTGTGTAGGTGAGGGGTTGATGAAGCACCTCTATACAGTCCCATATTGAGCCACTTGCCCTTCCTTAGTCACTCTAAAGCCAATTAAGTTCCCTGATGCGGTCCCTGACACCACACCAGTGCTATGCCTCTTTGTGCTCGCTACACAGTCGGGCTCCGTCTTCCTTTATAAATGCCTGTCTCCACCTGAGCCATCCACGCTGAAGACTCTCTCAGGACTCTTCTTCTGCCCCTATCGCTGCTTCAGTTAAACAGTATACTACATATGTATACTGGTAACTAATGAGGTATATCTCCTTCAGTTATACAGTATACTACATATGTGTACTGGTAACTAATGAGGTCTATCTGCTTCAGTTATACAGTATACTACATATGTGTACTGGTAACTAATGAGGTCTATCTGCTTCAGTTATACAGTATACTACATATCAGCTCAGTGTGGTACAGGTTTAATCTTGAAGTTTAGCTGTTTTGTCCTCTGCTCCCAGGAAAATAATGTATTCTAGGACAGCCATTCATGTATACTGAACAAAAATATAAACACAACATGTAAAGTGTTGGTCCCATGTTTCATGAGCTGAAATAAAAGATCCCAGGAATGTTCCATACGCACAAAGAGCTTATTTCTCTCAAATAATTTTCTGAAATGTTGTTTACATCCCTGTTAGTGAGCGTTTCTCCTTTGCCAAGATAATCCATCCACCTGACAGGTGTGGCATATCAAGAAGCTGATTAAACCGCGTGATTATAACACAGGTGCACCGTGTACTGGGGACAATAAAAGGCCACTCTAAAATGTGCAGTTTTGTCACACAACACAATGCCACAGATGTCTCAAGTTTTGAGGGAGCGTTCAATTGGCATGCTGACTGCAGGAATGTCCACCAGAGCTGTTGCCAGAGAATTTCATGTTAATTTCTTTACCATAAGCCGCCTCCAATGTCGTTTTAGAGAATTTGGCAGTAGGTCCAACCCGGCCTCACAACCACGTGTAACCACGCCAGCCCAGGACCTCCACATCCGGCTTCTTCACCTGTGGAATCTTCTGAGACCAGCCACCTGGACAGCTGATGAAACTGAGGAGCATTTCTGTCTGTAATAAAGCCCTTTTGTTGGGAAAAACTCATCCTGATTGGCTGTGCCTGGCTCCCTAGTACAATTGACGGATATCCTTATATGAACAGTAATCGTTGAAATTGTTGCATGTTGCAATTTATTTTTTGTTCATTATATTTATTGTTGTCATTTAATGGTAAATGTGTAACTGTACAATATAAACTTCAAAGCTGAAACACAAAACAGGAATACACATAAAACTGGCGAATCTACTACTTTCACTTCTTTGCTTTAGGTTTTTATTAGATTTTTAAGCGAAGAAATATATTCCAAAATAGTGTAGACTAAGCTTTGGTTCAGAGGCTTTACAGTACTTTACCATGGAAATTGTTCAATACTAATTTCTGATTGGCTTGAAGGGTATTCTAGAGGTATTCTAGAGGTATTCTAGAGGGACGCGTTGTGTATTCTAGAGGGAAATAATGCACAGTTTACTGTATCAGCATGGCAGAATTCAATAGCTGTAGTTAATTCTTACATGTTCGATGTTTGAGCTGCTTTTGAAAGAAAAAGTCCAAATTGAAAACATTATTGGCAGTGGCATCATTAGGCCTGGGCTTCTGGGGCTTCAGCACTGGAGGATTTTCATCCATCCTCAAACCTTTTGATAGGCTATCTAAAGTCAAAAGCAGGTTGCACACCAGCTGGCTGAAGCTAATTGGCTAAATAATTTGACTAAGTCTTTCCACCTGCAAACACACACACACAAGACACCCACATCAAACCACACCCCGAAACAACTCACGTTGGAGTTCAGTCATGTCCGCTAGCATTTCTTGATGAACCAAATCTAAAACGAGGCCAAATCAAGAAGTGTAGTTGCCCTTTAAAATGAACTAATGCACCTCTACCTTGCTAACTTACAGATGAGCCAAGGAGGACAGATGAGAACAGTAGGCCAATGGAGCTCTTAGAACAATGGTAGGGAAGAGGATGATTTAGGTGACCCAGTCACAGGCCCAAAACAAGTTGAGTTACTCCTGTATCCCCTTGACCGTATTGGATTGCAAAACTAAAGAAACACACCAGACAAGACACAGAGACAGCAACAGAGATGTAGGATATGATGGAGAGAGACACCAGACAAGACACAGAGACAGCAACAGAAGAGTTTGATATGGTGAAGAGAGACACCAGACAAGACACAGAGACGGCAACAGAAGAGTAGATGATAGAGCGAGACACCAGACAAGACACAGAGACAGCAACAGAAGAGTAGTATATGATGGAGAGAGACATCTGTCTGTTCACGACGTTGACATCAGAAAACCGCTCGGGCCACACAATGCCATACACATGGTCTGCGGTTGTGATGTCGGTTGGGCGTATTGCCAAATTCTCTAAAAGGACATGGAGGAAACTTATGGTAGAGACATGAACATTCAATTCTCTGGCAACAGCTCTGGTGGACATTCCTGCAGTCAAGCATGCCAATTGCACGCTCCCTCAAAACTTGATACATCTGTGGCATTGTGTTTTGTGACTAAACTACACATTTTAGAGTGGCCTTTTATTGTCCCAGCACAAGCTGCACCTGTGTAATAATGATCATGCTGTTTAATCAGCTTCTTGATATGCCACACCTGTCAGGTGGATGGATTATCTTTGCAAAGGAAAAATTCTCACTAACCGGGATGTAAACAAATTTGTGCACAAAATTTGAGACTAATAAGCTTTTTGTTTGTATGGAACATTTCTGGGATCTTTTATTTCAGCTCATTAAACACTTTACATGTTGAGTTTATATTTATATTCAGTGTAGCTTTATTTATTTGCACAAATTTTAAGAGGTGAAATTCAGACAGTGAAAAAGTAAAACATGGTTTACAAAAAAATTGCAGGTGACGTAAAAAAAGCCTGTGAAATTACTAAATAAAAATAAAATGTACTTTTCATTTCATTTTACTTGACTTACTTTTACAACCAGGACAGGACGAGAGAGGAGAGTAGACAAGAGACTGCAACATGTAATACTAAGAGACAGCAACATATAATACTAAGAGACAGCAACAGAAGAGGGTAGACAAGAGACAGCAACATGTAATACTAAGAGACAGCAACATGTAATACTAAGAGACAGCAACAGAAGAGGGTAGACAAGAGACAGCAACATGTAATACTAAGAGACAGCAACAGAAGAGGGTAGACAAGAGACAGCAACATGTAATACTAAGAGACAGCAACAGAAGAGGGTAGACAAGAGACAGCAACATAGAATACTAAGAGAAAGCAGCATACAACCCTGCACCCCACTGCTGGCTTGCTTTTGAAGCTAAGCAGGGTTGGTCCTGGTTAGTCCCAGGATGAGAGACCAGATTCTGCTGGAAGTGGTGTTGGAGTGCCATTAGGAGGCACCTTTTCCTCTGGTATAAAAAAGTAAATATCCAAATGCCCCAGGGCAGTAATTGCCCTGTGCAGGGTGCTGTCTTTCGGATGGGACGTTAAACGGATGCCCTGACTCGCTGTGGTCACTAAAGATCCCATGGCAATTATCATAAGAGTAGGGGTGTTAGCCCCGCTGTCCTGGCTAAATTCCCAATCTGGCTATCATACCATGATGGCCACCTAATCATCCCCAGTTTGCAATTGGCTCATTCATCTCCTCTCCCATGTAACTATTCCCCAGGTTGTTGCTGTAAATGAGAATGTGTTCTCAGTCAACTTACCTGGTAAAATAAGGGTAAAAAGGAAAGAAGAGGGCAGACTAGAGAGGCAGCAACAGATGATACAAAGGAAGCGATGAAGAGGCATTGGGACTGTAACCGAAAGGTCACTGGTTTGAATCCCTGAGCCATCTAGGTGAAAAATCAAAGTGCCCTTGAGCAAGGCACTTAACCCTATTTGCTCCTGTAAGTTGCTCTGGATAAAAGCATCTGCTAAATGTAAAAAATATGAGAGAGTTGGAGGGAGGGTGTGTGGGTACTGTGGGATTCTTAAATCAGTTTGCTCATTTAACAGGTCAGAATTTGTTTGAAGTTGTTGAATGGTTTTAGGCAATACACTTTAGATGTATGTGTTCCAGAGTAGAGAGACCCACAGTAGCTACTGTAATTGAGTACTGGCAGTGGCAGGTGGGAAGGTGCAAGTTACCTGAAGACGATATCATCTCTTAATGTTCTAATCTCGCAATGTTCATCTCAATGTGCACGATATTCATGCATTTAGCTGTTGAAATTCCTTTTTTTTTTTCTTGTGGGGAGAATGCCCCCGGACGCCCCTACTGGTTTTGGGCTAAGCCCCTAACATCTTCAAATGCTATAAACGCTTACATAGCAGAGGTCTTGAATGTTACAGTGATTTATATTAAGCAGCCATGGAAACCAGTGGAATACAGACAATGTGCGTTGAAAATCAAACACTAATTTCCCGCACTTGTATTTTGTCTTTGCATTGCGATTTATGACTTCAAAGGATTTAAAGATGAGTCATTGATATGGTTTTGCACGGTGATGTAGTCCTTTTGTTATATATTTTACTGTAACATGGGCCTAGACCCATAAAAAGTCAGAGTAAAGAAAAGATAGTGAAAAAAACTATAAAACTCCAAACATCCCATTCCATGCAACTGTTTTCTATTATCCATCCAAGGACCACAGTGTTCTTCACCAATTGGAATAGAAAGCCCATATATTTCTTCCACAATGTGCCTGTAGTGTTCAGTTTGGCTGTGTTTAATGTTGCATCTTCCCTCTGCTCCTTATTATGGGGCTCTCTTTCTGGCCTGGCTTGATTAGTCTGCTTTACGTCCTCCACAGGCTAATTAGCAGTTTAGTGTCAGAGCCTCTGAAAACTGTGTTTGGGCTTAAACATGACTCTTCAACGAAGCTCTAGAAATACATATAATTTGAGTCCAAATACTTACACTGTAACAGAACTCGCAGTTTCTTCGATTTGAATGTTATAGATATGGTGTTAAAAGTGATTGGGCTACTTGTAGGGAAAATGATCAGAAAATATACTTTTAGAGACTTTAGGTAAATGCAAAACAGCGAACAGAGATATTTCTTCATTCAGAGAGAGGACAGGGTTGATCCTTCTTATTTGGCTATCTGCTTCCTTGCCTGTTCCAGCTCTGCGTCAGTCCCCACTGAGGACAGATTTACTTCAGACAGTTTAACGGTCACCCGTTCTGTGCCGGGTCCTGATAATGAGTGTGCTGTCATTAGTAGAGCTCTACTGAGCTCGCTCACTAAAAGGCCAACTGCTCTGAGTAATTAAGAAGGTGTTCATGCTCTTTACAGCATCTTACCTTTTGATCTCGCCCTATACTACTTAACCTGAACAAAGGGGCCATCAGAACCTCTCAATGGCCTCAATGGGTTCCTTTACTACTTCCCCTGACAAGGACAGCGGGGTATGGATACCCTTTGCATAACAATGGCAGGGTTCTATTAAGCTATATGGAATTGTTTTAAGAAGGTCATACCAAGGATCATTTAGCTATTTGATTTTGAATTTTAAGACCCCTTGAAGTATATAAAAATATATATTTGATGAAACATTTTATTTGACCTTACCAAACCTATTGAATAACAGATTCACTACATGGAACAATGGATAGTCCCCAAAACATAATCTAAAGGAAGTTTGTTCTGAAGTGTCTGTCCTATATCTTAGAGATATAAGAAAGATCAATAAATATATATATTTTTAAACCATATATTTATAGATGTGAAGTTGGGAGTTGAAAGATTAAGAAAGATCAACGTGAGCTCCTCAGAGCTCCGGTTTACCTAAGCAGAGTGTGTTATAACAAGTCTATTTGATACTTATGGACCCTTCTAGAGGATGATGTAATATATATATATATATATAATCTCATTGATATCAGATGTCACAATATCAATATATTTAGCTGTTAACATCATCCACATGCCAGATAGCCGGTCTTCAGACCTCGTCAAACAGGGATGAATTATTGTATAAATAATCATTTAGCATCCATTGACAGCCTACTCTTTGTTAGACACAGAATATATGGCTGAGTTCACATGTTTTTTTTTCCAAGGATGTAGTGGAACAAGTTAAGATGAAAGCGGCTCTTCCCCCTCCAGTATCATGTCACATTAATAATTGAGGAGGCAAAAAAGGGAGCTTGATTCAGTTAACCTCGTGAGTTATTTATTGTGTTTATAAGATGACTGTCATGTTTGCTAATATCTCGTTGAGCCAGCCATGGCAAAAAAAAGGGGGATTTCTTCAGAAGTTGCTTTAGGGATGTGGGTTGAGGTTCAAACTGACAGTGAGTCAGGGAATGCTGGACTGTTTTTTGACTCCAGTGCACTTGAACATTTCCTATCCTGGTAATTCATCTCTTTAAAGGGGCAATCTTCTTACAATTACAAAGTTCACCCCACCACTGTTTCTGTAAACAGCTGAGGGTTGAGGCTGGAGAAATGTAACCAAATCAAATTTTATTGGTCACATACACATGGTTAGCAGATGTTAATGCGAGTGTAGCGAAATGCTTGTGCTTCTAGTTCCAACTATGCAGTAAAATCTAACAAGTAATCTAACAAATTCACAACAACTATCTTATACACACAAATACACACACATGTAAAGGGATGAATAAGAATATGTACATATAAGTATATGGATGAGCGATGGCGTGCAGCATAGGGAAGATGCAGTAGAATACAGTATATACATATGATATGAGTAATACAGGATATGTAAACGTTGTTAAAGTGGCGTTATTTAAAGTGACTAGTGATACCTTTTTTAAGTCAGTTTATTTAAGTAGCCAGATATTTGAGTCTGTATGTTGGCAGCAACCTCTCCATGTTAGAGATGGCTGTTTAACAGTCTGATGGCCTTGAGATAGAAGCTTTTTTTCAGCCTCTCGGTCCCAGCTTTGATGCACCTGTATTGACCTCTCCTTCTGGATGAAAGACAATACTGTGCAGTCGTATTCATCGACCTGGCCAAGGCTTTCGACTCTGTCAATCACCGCATTCTTCTCGGCAGACTCAACAGCCTTGGTTTCTCAAATGACTGCCTCGCCTGGTTCACCAACTACTTCTCAGACAGAGTTCAGTGTGTCAAATCGGACACACTGTTGTCCAGACCCCTGGCAGTCTCTATGGGGGTGCCACAGGGTTCAATTCTCAGGCCGACTCTTTTTCTGTATGCATCAACGATGTCGCAGACGACACCATTCTGTACACTTCTGGCCCTACTTTGGACACTGTGTTAACAAACTTCCAGACGAGCTTCAATGCAGTACAACTCTCCTTCCGTAGACTCCAACTGCTCTTAAATACAAGTAAAACTAAATGCATGCTCTTCAACCCATCGCTGCCCGCACCTGCCTGCCCGTCTCGCATCACTACTCTGGACGGTTTTGACTTACAATATGTGGACAACTACAAATACCAAGGTGTCTGGTTAGACTGTAAACTCTCCTTCCAGACTCACATCAAGAATCTCCAATCCATGATTAAATCTAGAATCTGCCTCCTATTTCACAACAAAGCATCCTTCACTCATGCTGCCAAACATACCCACTGACTATCCTACCGATCCTTGACTTTAGCGATGTAATTTACAAAATAGCCTCCAACACTCTACTCAGCAAATTGGATGCAGTCTATCAAAGTGCCATTCTTCTTGTCCCCAAAGCCCCATATACTATCCACTGCTACAACCTGTATGCTCTCGTTGGCAGGCCCTCGCTTCATATTCGTCACCAAACCTACTGGCTTCAGGTCATCTATAAGTCTTTGCTAGGTAAAGCCCCGCCTTATCTCAGCTCACTGGTCACCATAACAGCACCCACCCAGAGCACACGCTCCAGCAGGTATATTTCACTGGTCACCCCCAAAGCCAACTCCTCCTTTGGCCACCTTTCCTTCCAGTTCTCTGCTGCCAATGACTGGAACGAAGCTGGAGAGTCATATCTCCCTCACTAACTTTAAGCTGTCAGAGCTGTCAGCTGTCAGAGCAGCTTATCCCCAGATGTTTTATTTTCTTGCTCCATTGCACCCCAGTATCTCCACTTGCACATTCATCCTCTGCTCATCTATCACTCCAGTGCTGAATTGCTAAATTGTAATTATTTCACCACTATGGCCTATTTATTGCCTTAACTCCCTAATCTTACTTCATTTGCACATACTGTATATATACTTTTCTATTGTGTTATTGACTGTACATTTGTTTATTCCATGTGTCACTGTGTTGTTTGTGTCACACTGCTTTGCTTTATCTTGGCCAGGTTGCAATTGTAAATGAGAACTTGTTCTCAACTGGCCTACCTGGTTAAATAAAGGTGAAATAAGTAAATAAATAACACATAGCAGGGTGAACAGGCAGTGGCTCAGGTGGTTGTTGTCCTTGATGATCTTTTTGGCCTTCCTGTGACATCGGGTGCTGTAGGTGTCCCGGAGGGCAGGTAGTTTGTCCCCGGTGATGCGTTGTGCAGACCGCACTACCCTCTGGGGAGTTGAGGGTGTTGCAATTTCCATACCAGGCAGTGATACAGCCCCGACAGGATGCTCTCGATTGTGCATCTGAAAAAGTTTGTGTGTTTTAGATGACAAGACAAATTTCTTCAGACTCCTGAGGTTGAAGAGGCGCTTATGTGCCTTCTTCACCAAGCTGTCTGTGTGGGTGGGTCATTTCAGTTTGTCCATGATGTGTACGCTGAGGAATTTAAAACGTTCCACCTTCTCCACTACTGTTCCGTCGATGTGGATGGGGGGGGTGTTTCCTGAAGACCATGATCATCTCCTTTGTTTTGTCGACATTGAGTGTGACTTTATTTTCCTGACACCACACTCTGACGGTAACCAGGCCTACCACTGTAGCCTACCACTGTAGTGTCGTCTGCACACTTGATGATTGAGTTGGAGGCGTGCATGGCCACGCAGTCATGGGTGAACAGGGAGTACAGGAGAGGGCTGAGAATGCACCCTTGTGGGGCCCCAGTGTTGAGGATCAGCGGGGTGGAGATGTTGTTTCCTACCTTCTACACCTGAGGGGCGGCCCGTCAAAGTCCAAGACCCAGTTGCACAGGGCGGGGTTGAGACCCAGGGTCTCGAGCTTATTGACGGTTTGGAGGGTACTATGGTGTTACATTCTGAGCTGTAGTCAATGAACAGCATTCTTACATAGGTATTCCTCTTGTCCAGATGGGATAGGGCAGTGTTCAGTGCCATCTGGGCCTGCAGCCTTGCGAGGGTTAACACGTTTAAATGTTTTACTCACATTGGTCAAGGAGAAGGAGAGCTCACGGGCTTTGGTAGCAGGCCGTGTCAATGGCAATGTATTGTCCTCAAAGCGAGCAAAGAAGTTGTTTAATTTGTCTGGGAGTAAAACATTGGTGTCGCGACGGGGCTGGTTTTCTTTTTGTAATACATGATTGACTGTAGACCCTGCCACATACGTCTCGTGTTTGGGCCGTTGAATTGCGACTCTACTTTGTCTCTATACTGACGCTTTGCTTGTTTGATTGCCTTCTGGAGGGAATAGCTGCCTGCACTGTTTGTCATGGCAAGGCACTGGTCGCCTTGCCATGATTAAAAGCAGTGGTTCGCTCTTTCAGTTTTTCACGAATGCTGCCATCAGTCCACGGTTTCTGGTTAAGGAAGGTTTTAATGGTCACAGAGGGTATGACATCTCCGATGCACTTTCGAATAAATTCGCTCAGCGAATCAGCGTATATATCAATGTTATTGTCTGAGGCTATCCGGAACATATCCCAGTCCACGTGATCAAAGCAATCTTGAAGAGTGGAATCCTATTGGTCAGACCAGCGTTGTATTGACCTGAGCACGGGTGTTTTCTGTTTTAGTTTCTGTCTATAGGCTGGGAGCAACAAAATGAAGTCATGGTCAGATTTGCTGGAAATTCGAGTAGCAATGATCCAGAAAGCTACCAGCTCTTGTAGCGCATTCGATATGCTGATAGAATTTAGGAAATATGGTTCTTAGGTTAGCTTTGTTAAAATCCCCAGCTATAATAAATGCAGCCTGTGTGGTTTCCAGTTTACATAGAGTCCAGTGAAGTTCTTTCAGGCCCAACGAGGGATCTGCTTGGGGGGATATACATGGCTGTAACTGTAATTGAAGAGAATTCTCTTGGAAGATAATAAAGGAATTCTAGGTTGGGTGAACAAAAGGACTTGAGTTCCTGTATGTTGTTGTGATTACACCATGAGTCGTTAATCATAAGGCATACACCCCCACCCTTCTTCTTACCAGAGAGGTGTTTGTTTCTGTCGGCATGATGCGTGAAGAAACCGGGTGGCTGTACCGACTCTGACAACATATCCCGAGAGAGCCATTGTTTCCGTGAAACAGAGAATGTTACACTCGTGCCCTGATTTCGTCCACCTTGTTATCTAGAGATTGGACATTGGAGAGTAATATGCTCGGAAGCGGTGGATGGTGTGCTCGCCTTCTGAGTCTGACCAGTAGGCCACTCCGTCTGCCTCTCCTGCAGCGACCGCGTTGTTTTGGGTTGGCCTCTGGGATAAGATTGCATGTCCAGGGTGGTGGTCCGAACAAAGGGTCCGCTTCGGGAAAGTCGTATTCCTGGTCGTAATGATGGTAAGTTGACATCGCTTTTATATTCAAATAGTTCTTCCCGGTTGTATGTAATAACACGTTTTTTTCTAGGCTAACAACGTAAGCAATAATACATAAAAAACAAATAACTGCATAGTTTTCTAAGGACCTGAAAGTTTATAAGCATAAAAATGGATGTAGAAATCACAGATTGACCCTTTTTTTTAAATAATCAAGGGTGGGGAATATTGAGTGTGGTATTTTCTCCTGACTATGTTAAATTTCTAGATGCAATAAGGGAGAGTGGGGTAAGTTGAGGTTTTACATTCAGCATCACTCCTTTAAGGGAAATGTAGTATTCGTCCTAACAAATATATCTACATATATTTCAGGATGTTGTGTATCCCTGGAAATAATCTGAATTCATGTAAACATTACAGTTTGAAAACATATCTTGTCCATCAAAAGTGTTCTCCTTGGCACAACTTATCCTGGGTACAAATGTCTATACTGAATGAGATATATGACCGACATTCTCGATTCATGCTCGATTCGGTCTTATGTAGCAACATTTGAAATTGTGTTTTTTACATTAGATAAAAGTAAAGACTCAAAACTAGAAAATTGTATATCATACACTACAGTTGAGGAACGATATGTAAAGTAATGCTGCTTTGAAAGTTGATATACTTGAGATATACCTTGAATGTTTTGGTACACTTACTGGAGAGCTCTTATTTGTCTACACCCATTCAGCATCGTTCACACCCTCTAAACTCTTAGCCCCATCCATATTGTTACGATTTTCACATGAGTCCGTGTACTAAACAACCAAAGATTTCAAGACTAATGTCTGAGGTGCCAGAGTGCGAAACCAGCTAATTTTCGGTTACTGATCCAAAACTCTAACCGAAGGCTACCTGACGCAATACTAATGATGGCTCTCTTGGTCTTGTATACTTGACGACAGTATAGTCAACTCATCGTTCAAAGGGTAATATGAATTATTGTTTATGTAGCCCCAGATTGTGAAGTGCGCATCCCGTACATTCGATTTCTATGGCTCGTATCCACTTCTTCCAGACACTGTTTACCTAGCCAGCATGTCATCATTGTCAGACAAACTTTATTGGACACTACAGTAGCCAATTACATTAAGGGGTGTAGGCAGGATACTGGAAAATACAGTTGGAAGGGTGTCATTCGGTATTTATTTTAATCTTAGACAGTAATATAAATATCTGGTGAGTAATATTAGCCAAAACACTTCCCATTTGGACTGTCAGGTGTGGCACGTTGTTTCCAGTTGATCCTGGGCATTCTGAAGAAAGTCTCCAACACACCAGGATTGATAAGCGACAAGACATCGGAGTGTTTAGTTACGCACGCGCCATCTTCTGCTGCATCGTCAGTCTGATGTTCTACCTCCATTATCGGAATAAGCTGGTCCCATTCTCGACAGCCGAGACATTCACTGTCTGTCGGTAGAGATAGGTAGGCATCTCCCGCAACTGCACCACCAGTCACCATGCGTTCTGGGAAGTGTCTGTGTTTCCTCAACATCTGTTCTGTCCAGTCTCTCCAGCTCTTTTTCTCTCAGTCAGCTCGCAAATGGAACAACTCTGCCGTAGGATACCCTGGTTCAAACCAATATGGCACAACAGTTCCATTCGGAAAATAAGGCAGGTCTCAAAAGTCCTCTTTGTTCTTGGATCTGACATTCTTTACTCCAATTCAATTTGACAAGGGCAGCAAATACTGTGAGGGAGTGAGAATAGAAAAGTATTGTTTACATCCTTCAACCATGCCCACCTCGGAATTCCCGACCTAGGTCCCAACCCGTGCATTAATCTACTTCCTATATTTCAATACAAAAATAATAATAAAAATGTGTCCACTGAAATAAGTTAGCTGAAAAATTGTGCCGAGAAACTCATTATAAGGACTATTGCGGTCATGAGAGGCCAGAGTGGTTTGTTTGGGATGTACTTATGATGAACTTTGAAGTTGCATGAGGTTTTATGGGGGAGAGGGGCGTGAAATCAGCTTATTACCTACATTTAAACACTCAAGCTATGGCCCTAAAAACTGTCAGGGGTACTGACAAACGACCAGGCAAGTGTTATAAAGGGCCCAGGTGGATTTTTGGGTGAACTTCCCCTTTATCCCCTAACAGCACCTTGTACTTTTTTTAACCCTTTTAACATAGGCCAGGCCCTGTTGTTACCTCCTATTCCAGCGATAATGCTTTACATTACACCTGGGAAGAAAACACTTTAATTTGCTCAACTTGCCATTGGCTCAACCATTAGCTCAAATTACCCCAAGGCAAACATTTTGACTATATTAGCCCACACAGCGGGGATTGTGAGGGGACACGCACACAAACACACACATTCATTTGTGTTGTTGTATTGTTTGTGTTATTTCTTAGTATTGTTTGTATATCATTTTCATTTAAATGTGTGTGACAGTCCTCGTCTATTCAGGGTGTCCAGTGGTTTTGTTACTTGTCATGTCTGCTTCTGCAAAAGCGAATGGGGATCAAATTAAAAGCACATTCACGCTAGGTTTAGGACTCATATTGACGCTTATAGAGACCCTCTGATGTGGGTCTTTCTCTAAATAATGGGGCCAATGTGTGACATTGGGATAAAAATGTCAAAAATGGTTTGAAACAAAAATAAAATAGATTTTCATACAGTTCCACATGTGTACTTAGAGGAATAAAAGTGAATATATGCAAATTGGCCCATAACTCCTCCTATACATCAACATGGGTCTATTACTATACATCCTTCGAGCAGGGTTCATACAGACATTGGCAAGTCAAATTCAAGGACATTCAGGGACTTTTTCAAGCACTTAATTATACTTTTCAAAGACCTCATTGTTATACAATTGTATAATTTAAATAATTGTACATATAGGGCCTAATATAGAACCCTCTTCTCCCCCCTTAAAAGGCATGCAATAAGTGACAAAAAAGAAGGCCATTACCACAAAAAAGAATGCATTTTTTTGGGCCCTTTTTTAGGCTTTGCCATTTGATATTGAATTATTCTAATTATTCTAAAATTCTAAAATATGTGTGAATAATGTGGACATAGCCTGACTAAATAGATTGGATGCATGCATGGACAATTTTTCTGTAGCATATGTGGCCGAAGCAGGCACACATAACAAAGCCATGAATAGCAGTAGCTTTAATCTCACCATTTGGATCTCACCATCACTGTTAATAATGAGAAAGGGATCAAAACCAGGTTATTTTTTTAATGGAACAGTTTGTATGGAAAGCAAAGTTGTATGGAAAGCCACATCTCTCACAAAAACAGATACAAAATTAAATCACGGATAATTATAAGGGAGCGTATAAATTGGCTACAATAATGACAAGGACTTTTCAAGCATCAAATTGAGGAAATTACAGATTTTCAAGGTAGGCCTATTCCTGTACTTGAATTTCTGAGCTACAACTTCAAGTTCAAGTAAGCTACTTCAAGCCCCATGTATTGTTTAAAATTGCAGGTGTAACATGGAAAACAAAATGTATGTCATGTTATTTCATTACCAGATCATATTGTGTAGAAGCCCACAAGGCTATGTCATTTGTTGTCATTATATCCAGAATAATGAATAGGAATAGCGTTGGGTGTTGCGCAATAGTCTATCCTACACAATTGCGCACAGTAGACTCGGTGTCCAACCCGAGGCACCAAAAACTATAAAAACGTGAACACATTACCTTGATGCTTTCTCTTGTTAAATCTAACGGGATACTGCGGATAATCAAGCAGACAACAACAGATGATCAACATCAATTCTCTAGGGATATTATATCCAACGTTGATCCAGGCACAACTGTCTTCACCGGGGTAATCAATGAGACACCAACATATTCTGGACATTCCTCGCGGACCTACCAGCACTCGGACTGTTGTTGCATCGCATGCCCTATCACAACAGCTGTTCATCACTTGACTGTCATTCGGGAAAATTCCTTCCTGGATCAGATGATGATGTGTGAAAATATCATGGTGTAACTAATCAGCTCGACACCAAATGCGCATCGAACAAGTATTATGCATAATTATTGAAGAACCACTTTAATGACAGTATCGATTTAGTTTTTACATTTGAAGGTACGGTGACTCTTTCGGTTAGCAGCATTCGATTTTGCAATCGCATTTATTATTTTGGATTTGTGTGCCCCTGAAAACTGTTTTCACCCCGTAACATATGTAAGGGGACACAATGTTGAGGAGTTACATTACATTTCTGAGATGTCTATACAAAACAACTGTCCAACAGCTAGATACAGGATTCTTACAGGGTTCAAGTTCAATGTCAAATTTAAGTGATTAATGATTAATAATGATTTAACAACAACTTACACTGCCATAAATGCAAGGACAGAAAACATTTTTTACGTCACAGAATTTTGGACAAATTTGTCAAGACACCAACCTTAAAATTATCTACTTTGGTTTAGATACAGGAATCATAAAACCTCTAGGCACAATAAATACATTTGACATGGTGAAAATCTTTTTATTTTATTTTTTTACCTAACTTGCTTACCACTTCTTCCATGTGGTATTTGGTACCACTTCTTCCTAAATATTTGGTCAAATGGTTACATTTGTGTATGGTTTCCTAGAAATAAGGGTAGCTCAACTTACTTACTCTCCCCTAAAAGGCTATTCATTCTTAAAGGAAAACTCGACCCTGAAACTATCTTTTGGTGTTGGGACTATGTTAACAATGGACTAATGAAACAAATACCAAAATATAGCTTTTGGTTCGAATTTTCCTTTAATCTTCTCTCAGTTTTCAGCATATCAATATTTCCTCACAGAATTAAACTAGCTGAATAGAGTTGGATACATTGATATTCTTATAGTTCTCACATTGAATTCGGGGCAGTGTACAGTAGGTAGCCTTTTCTATAGCCTGGTGGCTGAGTTGAATGGGTATCCCTCCATTTCGTGTCAAAGTCGACAGAAGTGAAAGTTGAAAGTAAGCCTGCTCTTTGTTCATTTCAACTTTTCAGTACAAGGTGAGCTCTTTGAAGTTCAAACCTTCTCTCCTCTTCCTCCCTCCTCTTCTCCTCCCATGATAATAGATCAGCTGTTGAAGAGACGTTCAGAAGCAGCTCTCTGACAGATGGTGTCTTTTATGCCTGGGCCCCTGCTAAATGAAATGTGAGATGAGAGGTGAGACAGGCACTCCAACCAACCGAGGTTAACTTTGCTCAGAAACACTTGGGAGGAGATAGAAACCCAATCAAGGTCAACCTGATCTGAGTTTGTGACAAGTGCCGATATACATTTAATGGGTGAAGACTATATGGGGTGCTTTGTTTAGGAGAAGTATGACAGAGGGAGGTAGAACAAGATAGAGGGTTTACACGAAGTAAGAGAGTGAGTGAGAGGCTGTGGGGAGGCAGAGCGAGAGAGCAGCAGAGAAGGAGGAAGGAAGGGATTGGTTAAAGTGGATGTGATTTGTGGGTTACCTGCTACTGTTGTTATTTTAATACAGTGAACAGTAAAGGTCAAGTGAGTGTAAGTTCTCCGGCTTGGCTCATCTCCCAGAAAACAGAGTGAAACAGACTCTCTTTCTCTCCATAATTGTATTCCCCCACTGTTTCACCCAAGGTTGGCCATGACAATATGTTCATCTAACAGCTTTCTGATCAGACCAGGCTGTTGTAGCTCTGCTCTCTTTAGGGTGTTTTACACCTCAGTGTTTTGAATTCAGGCGGTGTTGTTTTGTTAGACGTGTCAGTCAGTGGTCATTCTGCTGTAACCTCAGCACAGATTGATCTGAAGTGAAAACGTTTTCACATGCAGAAACACACACACACACACACACACACACACACACACACACACACACACACACACACACACACACACACACACACACACACACACACACACACACACACACACACACACACACACACACACACACACACACACACACACACACACACACACACACACACACACACGTTAGCCATTAGATAACCCATACTTCCTGGGCAGTGAAACCCATTGTGTTCAATTCCCTGCTGTCACACTCACACAGGTTTCGGAGGGATGAAGAGAACAGGACCCACTGCCTGTATCTGTAAGCCTCTCTCCTCTAATGCTCTCATTGTTGCTGTTGTTTATTTCTCTCTCCTGTGATTGAGCGGGAGTCAACACTCCACTGAAGGGCTTTGTGGAGATACTGGCTGGCGGGTCCCTTGATAGATCTTTGTTTAAGCTTTATTGCTTTCAGTCTCTTTGAAGATGGTTTTTGGGGGGAGATTGTTGGGGGTTCTCCTCAGGGACGTATTGGAAGCTTTCTTGGAACTCACATTCAGTAATGTCTTCAAGGTTTTCTTGGAAGGTGTTGGGGTTTCTCGAGGAATCGATAGTTGTGAAGGGAAAGCGTTGGAAGTTTTCTTGGGATTGACAGTTGGAAAGGTGCTGAAGATTGTTTTAAGAGAGGTGTTCGTGGAGCAAATCGTTAGGAAAGTATTGTCGGTTCCCTTTAAGAAAATGTTTGGTAGGGTGTTTTCGAGTACCAAAGGTTTCTCTGTTTTGCCCCATTGCTGTGCCTCTCCACCTCTACCTCAGCCTCTGCATTATTCATATTGTTTCCTCTCTCTGCTCTGAGTTCATTCACAGTCAGCAGTATTTAGTTGTTTATATATATTTTTATTTATTTAACCAGGCAAATCAGTTAAGAACAAATTCTTATTTACAATGACGGCCTACCACAGCCAAATCTGGACGACACTGGGCCAATTGTGCACCGCCCTATTGGACTCCCAATCGCGGCCGGGTGTGATGCAGCCTGGATTTGAACCAGTGACTGTAGTGACACCTCTACTGAGATGCAGGGCCTTAGACCTCTGCGCCACTCGGGAACCCATTGACTATACACTGTATGAATGTGTGTGACTCGGCATGTGCAATATGTGGGGCTGTCTCCATACATTCTCTGCAGGTGGAATCAGAGCCAGGTAGGGATGAGTTTGGAAAAGGGGCACGGTGAGAGACAAAGCTTCTCGAATAGATTCAAGCCGATGCCTCACCCTCTGTTTACCATGGGACTACCGTGAGAGCACCAGGGCGAAATGTTCCTCTGTATTTCTCACACACACAGAGAGACACACTACATTGTAAAGACATCAGAACAACTGTGTTAGTAGCCCCGTCATGCTTTGGATCCATGTTAATGTTATTTTTTATTCTGACTTTCAGAAACAGATGCACAAAGACTAGGATATTGGCTCTTTTACCAGCTTTATGGCGCAAGTTCAATAGTTAAGACTGTGGATACGGGATGTTCAAGAAGTCTCTAGAAACATGAGGTTTGGTTCTGGAAATATACACTCAGTCAACAGTTTATTAGGTACACCCATCTCGTACTGGGTCGGACGCCCCTTTGCCTCCATGAAAACATTCCCCACACAATTACACCACTGTCACCAGCCTGTATCGTTAACACCAGGCAGGATGGGGCTATGAACTCTGCCATCAGCATGATGCAACAGGAACTGGGATTCGTCAAACCAGGTCATCTTTTTACACTCCTCAATTGTCCAGATCACGTGCCCACTGGAGTCACATCTTCTTATTTTTAGCTGTAGAAGTGTAACCCAGTGTGGTTGTCTGCTGCAATAGGCCATCCATGACAAGGACCGACGAGCTGTGCGTTCCCGAGATGCCATTCTTCACACCACTGTTGTACTGCGCCGGTATTTGCCTGTGGCCCGTCTGTCAGCTTGCACGACTCTTGCCCTTCTCCTTCAACCTCCAATCAGCGAGCTGTTTTCGCCCACAGGACTGCCGCTGACTATATGTTTTTTGTTTGTTGCACCATAATCTGTAAACCCTCGACACAGTTGTGTGTGAAAAGGAGGACGGCCGTTTCTGAGATACTGGAACCGGCGCACCTGGCACCGACGATCACACCACGCTCAAAGTTGCATAGGTCAATTATTTTGCCCATTCTAATGTACAAGCGAACAGTACCTGAATGCCTCAATGTCTGTCTGCCTGCTTTTGCAAGCCACGGCCACATGACTCACTCAATTTTCTTGAACGGGTTGGTGTACCTAATGAACTGAGTATAGGATGTTCTAGAAAGTTAAATCAACCCAATGAAATGAAAAAAAAAAAATGAAAAAGAGTTCGCTGAATTGCCATCACTGATATTGATATCAGTGTAGACTGAGGGTATGCGAATGTAATGCAAAGTGACACTAGTAATGAAGCTAAATTATGTAACCAACTTGAGGCCGGAAACATGGAGTGAAAAGGACAAGGGAGGGACACAGTTGAGCCATAATCAATCTCGTTTTCAGTAACCATGATTTACTCACAACAAATATCCCCATTACTTTTCAATAGCCTCGATTCTGTCTCGTCTTACAGCAAACCCCCGCTGACTATTTTGATCTTGAACAAACGAGGCATCTAGGAGCTATCTGGTGATGTCTGTCGTATGCCCACAGCTTTACTTGTCTAGACATACCCTTTTATATCGACACTCATACTCTCTGTGTCCTTTCTGCTTTTCATAATGCATTTCTGAGGGACACATTCTTGTGTGAGTGACACCAAAAGAGACGTATCTCCCCATGTAGGGTTTCTGCCTAACTGCTACTGTCCTTTTGTCTTGTCCTCCTCAGCCTGATGGTTTTATGGCAACATTGACAATGCACTCTGTTACATCTTAGATCTAACTTTTGAGTAGAGCCAGACTGCATTTGTTTCAATGTCATTTACAGGCACATTTGAAATAGATTACTTCGAAACTAATCGCAATCTAGATATTTGACGACACTTTAAACAGAGACAGTTTTAGACGTTTCCTCAAACTTATGGTTGTCCCGTGTCCTCTGTCATAAAATGTCACACTTGACACAATGTGATCAGTATTGAGCTGTCATGTTATCTGGGATTTTGACCTGAGCAAGTAATCACTCTTGGAAAATAAGAGCTCATTCTCATTGAAGAGAGTTGAAGTAAAGGTATCGGGACAACATTTCCATTGAAATAACATGTACATAAACTTTTCAAATTACATTAGCAACGGGAATGTCACGAGCTGAGAGAGGGTTCAGATGAAGTTTTTCCTTAGCAGTAAACGTCACAGTAGCCACTAGACAGTAAGCTAAGCATGCAAACTATTCAACTAGCTATGCAAGCAAATGTTCATACATCTACCATATTACATTCATGATTAATGCAACAAAACCATATTATAAAACCTTATAAATGCACCAATTCACAAGCATGTGCCAACATTTAAATGGTTTATTTTCTCGTTCATACACTCATGAATTTAGCTGCAAGATAATAACACAGCCAAAGTGACACAGCTGCTAGCGAGCTCGCTTGCTAACATTAGCTAACAACATTTGCTTCATCAAGTAAGTTTACCCCTCTCATATGAATATAAAAGAACAGATAGCAAGCTAAACAAAATGTCTGCATCCTCCTCGCATATTAACTTACTTGCTAAATTACATAGCTCAGCAAAACTTTAGCTGAACCATAGCTAGATGACTCTTAGGCCTACCTTAGAATAGCCATGTTTCATTTAATCAATATCATGCAAATCATTACATGGGGAAAAAAACTGGAGAAGGTGTTAATTCACTGGGCAGTTGATGCTTGTGTTCCTCTCGCTTTTTCATTCAAGTAGTTGATGGTGTTCTGAGATTCCCTTAAAGTTACTGCGTCAACTTCAACCAGCTTTACTGCAATTTCAGGGGGAAAATAATGAAAACAAGTCTTGGGAAAATGCCTATACGTTTGAGCTCGGCTATTACGATTTTTGCATATAGATTTGTTATAATAAGTATTTGATGGTTTGTTTAACAGGATGTGTTAAACAAAGGAAAACAAGCTGAGTCTCGGGCGCTGTTGAGGGAAGTGTTCTTCTATAATTGAAGTTACATGTTCTTGGATGACTGATTTAGCTGCAGGTGCCTCGGGTTATTCAGTCATGAAGGGTAACTGCAAAGCATACAGCAATGGAAAGAAGGCTGAGAAAACGAGTTTAAGAGTGACTTGAGAATAAAGATGAAAAGACTCGAAAATATAGCATGTAACTGAATGGTAAACAATCCGCTACAGGCACATAATACCCCATCAAAAGAACACCCCATGATGAACAAGAAACGTTTGCCCATGCAGAGGGAAAACAATTAAGCGATAGACAGACACATTTGTTTAACCCCTGCCTCTGAATTGCAGACGACTACCGTACCAATGGCCTGTCTATAATGTCTCCAGAATTAATATATATATTTTAAGCTCTGCAAAGTAAAAAATGTTTTTTGGGGAAAAAAAATCGCCTACCACAAACCGTTCAAAGAATGTGGCATCACATTGATTTGAAGGCTTGAAGGCACTTGCAATCACCTCACAATTGTCCGCCGTTGTTTGAGAGCTGGGGTGAGAAGGATGTGTGGCATGTGAAGTGCTCAGTTCAGGGATTGTCCATCCACACACATGCACACACACACACACACACACACACACATTCACTGCCACACACACCTCCACCACACACAGCCTTAAAACACCCACTCCAACTTAGCTCCTCTATATTTCATTGAGTGTACATAAACCTTCCTCTCTCAAACACACGCGCGCCCACCCGACCCCTCTCTACACTCACATTTTTGTTGTATCGAGTCGATATCTCAGCCATAAGCGCATAACCGTATGTCTATGTCTTAGCTTTGACCTTGTGAGTGATTAGAGCTGCCAGCGTAGCTAACAGAACTCTGTTCGACCGGCAACATTCTGTACGTTCATCAACTTTTCATCACCGGGCTGTCTCAGTGGACCTCTATAGCCAAGCTGTCTGTGTTTTGGTTTCATGGGCTTTTATAGGAGGTTAAATCTACCTTTATCTCCCTGACGGGCTGCAACACACACACACACACACACACAACTCAAAGCGGTGCATCACTCCCATTGCAGAACAAATCAAAACGTTCACACTGTAATCTCAGATCAAAGACAGCACTCCTGAGAGTCTTCTCTCTCCAACAGACCTGGTCTCCTCCCCTCCTTTTATCCGTCTGGATTGTCTGTCTGATTGACTTAGCTCATACTGATATACCATACCTCGATTGACTTTATCTTATCTCGTTATCTTAAGTTTGGTGTCAGATTAAGTTCATCAGGTTTTTAGACGATTTACAGACCCAATATGGTCGTTTCAGGCTCTTCTCAGTGGGATTGTTGTGTGTTTGAATGTAAGACGATGGACAAAGCAGCTTTGGTGTGAATGCCATTCATATAAAGTGGAGCCTGTCTGTTTTCATTTTCTGTATGTTTTCCATGTGGTTCTTATCTTTCAAGGGTGTATTTTTGTCTTTTGAGGCTTGGGTTAATAGCGGTTATTCAAAAATGTGATCATAGAAGCGTCAGTTATCCTTCTCTGATCTGCTGGTCTGATATGTTTGTACAGTACACTGCAATAATATAAGAGAAGGAGGAGGCAAACCGAAAGGCCTTGTAATGGAGATTACAGGATACGGGTGCAGACACAGCGTAGCGTCTCCCTTGATAGAGAGCTTTAAAGTGACCAGTCATTTTCAGAAGAAATACCCCCAACACCTTCCTAATATTGAGTTGTCTCAAGGCAATCCTTCTTTAACCGGTCTCCTCCCCTTCATCTACAATGATGGAAGTGGATTTAACAAGAAACGTCAATAAAGGATCATAGCTGTATTCACCTAGTCGGTCGATGTCGTGGAAAGTGCAGGTGTTCTTAATGTTTTGTACACGCGGTGTGTATTTACTGTTACTGTCACTTGAAAGGGAATGTGCATCCGTATTTAAAGGTACAATGCACTACAACAAACATAATCTACACACAGAGCTGGCTATATGAGCCAGAGAAGAGTCTACCTGACTGTCCCTTGAAGGAAAGTCTCTCAGTCCCCTTCTCTAGGCAGAGAGGAGCTGCAGGCAAGGTGAAACCCCTCCCCTGTACACAGGACCAGTGATTAAGTGAACCTGGTGTAACTGAGTAGACAAATGATTCCGTCGTTAGGAATCCGGGCCCACATGAATTACAGCTAATTAATGATCCTGCAGGAATGCACATTTAGAATGGAGGAGCGGAGGAGCTGGGAGAGAAGAGAAGTGTTGCGCTCAGAGAGGGATGGGAAGATAGGATGATGGAGAAAGAGGAGGGAGAAGAAGGCTGAGAGTGAAGGAGATGCAGATAAAGGAAATGAGAGAAAGAGAGGACAAGCTGTCTCTTCCCACTGCGTCATCAGTATATTCTGGTGTGGTGCTGAGGGAGAGTAGAGTGGTCTCGGTAGAGTATGATGTCACACTCCCCCAGTGTCGAAGCATCACTGGAGTACTCAGCTCAGTCGACCCACCGAGCCACTGCAGGTCCAGAAAACACCCAGGCAGTCACTCAAATACATGGACGCACACAAGCATGCACCTACCTACCTACCTACCTACCTACCGTCCAGGAATACAAAGCCTCTGGACCAGTTCTCTTTCCTCTTCTGTCCGTGTCTGCGTAACCATGGCGTTTCACAGGCCAGTGATGCGGCATGCATAATCAATAGAGATCCTGAGATAGAGTCCGCTGCTGGCTTTTACACATCAAAGCAACCGGCCTGGGCAGGAGGGAGAGGAGAGCTAGTTGTCCATGCAGCTCCTCTGTGAGATACTTCTTTGTTGGGGGGGGGGGGGTTTGATGCAGCTTTGTCAGAGTGTTTATAGAGGGAATGTCTCCTAATTAGTAATTGTGCTTTCTTCTCCTAACAGAAGGAGGTAACTAACGAACATCTGCGGTGTGGGGAAGTCAGTTAGAGAGCGAAATGAAAGAGGGAGGGGGAAAAAAATCTATTTTCTGAAGCTTTTTGGCATAGAAGATCGACATTCTCAAATGTACACTCTCTTAAGACACACAAAGTTCAAATCAAAATTATTTGGTCACATACACATGGTTAACAGACGCTTTTGCGAGTGTAGCGAAAGGATTGTAAGGCTAACAATGTAAGAAATAATATGTCAAAAAAACAAAATACTCCATAGTTCCTTAAGGACCAGCAGCGAGGCGACCCTCTCTGTCAGACAGTTTACCTCTGTCTTGAGGGTCTTGTATCATAGCAGATATCTGTCCTAAGGGTCTCGTCTCTATATTCGCAGAGGACTTCTACTTTCCTCTCTGTCATTCACCCGAGTCCTCATATCAATGCACCTCTACACCGGAGAGGTGACACTATAACATCCAGATGGTCTTTCATTTCCACTGTCCCACTCCAGACCTCAGGAGACACACAAAACCCCATCTCCCTCTAATAAGCCCATCCCATCCCCCTTCACAGTCACACTGTCTGCTCCTCTCCATATTATCAGGGTCATTTAACTCAGGGACAGGATGCATCCATTCAATAAAGAAAGAGAAACTACCACATCGTACTCCAGTCCACCAGCCCACTGAGCCTATAAGCTAAAAGAGTAATTGATATTCCCCTCCACTTTTCTCCCTCCCTCTTTTTTTCTCTCGTTCGGTAACAGCAGGGCTAAACTGGCGCGTTCTGTCGACGTCGCTTCCAAAGACTTAGCTCTGTAATACATCCCGGGAAAATGACACGCTCCTGGATGTAATTCCTCCATTCTGTGTCAAACTGGGATTAATTCCCTTCAAGCTCTGCTGGGAGTAGCTGGATGAGTCGGAGTTCTCGGCGGGGGAAGGGAATGACGACGGAATCGTGACATGAGTTATGATGCCACAAGTATTTGGGTGTCTGTTTTTGTCCCCTCGTATCTCTTTTCAGGTTGTTATTGTAAATTCGATGTTTTAAAAGGAAAAATTGTTCTCAGTGAATAACTCCGCTATATACAGCTTCTAATTCATTTATATTCTTGTTGCAGTGCCAAGGTGTTTATGTCTCATTTTAAAGTGTAAAAAGGCACAGGTGCCAGAACATTATCTTTTAAACAGTTTATATTTAATCAGGTGCTGTTTTACCTGCTGCGGCAGTCCTTGCCAGCAGAACTCTGAACCAAAATGTACTTACTGGAGATGATTTCATGAATAAACATTCATTCCAGCCTGAGAAGAGCGCAGTCTCTTCGCCAAACTCTTCCTAATACATCTTTAAATTGCCAAACATGCCGGGGACAATTCTTCGCATTAAAGATTCAATTGAGTTAACGTTACATCGAAAGTGAATTACCAGCCCTGCTTGTTAGTATAATCTCATTTAGTAAGACTATTTGATCGTCCCACAGCGAGACAAGTTTGAAATCCTTTCCATAAAATGATATCAGTGTCAGAAAGGAGACGTTCTACCACTAAGAATCAACAGCAGTGGGTTTACACTCAAGCGATGCCAGCCTCACGGAGCAAGTAAACAAACACTGATATAAACCCGGCTTTCTCTTTGTTCCCCTTTCTTCTGTCTCCTCGCCTGTGTTTTTGAGGAATAATCTTGAGGAAGAGGGATTTAGTCAAGCAAAGGGATTGAGCTCCCCTGCTGTTCTCTCTAATGTTCTCGTTTGATGTCCGAGGAAGACAGGACACTGCTAAAAAAACTATTTAAAAAAATCTAATTCTACTCTCCGCCCCTACCACCATTTGTGATCGCTTCATTTAAAAAATGTGCTGAAATTGCTCACACAAGCACTGTGAAAAAGATTTCTCATTGGTTCCTGTAGAAGAAAATGCCTCAGGGGTTGAAAAATCTGGCGCTGAGGTGTTTTCGCTTCAGGCTATAACCTCCCTTTGACATAATCTGACATTCGCTGGAAGGTGAATTCCCCCTTTTCTGGAATTCCAGGGGTGCGATTATGATCAGATCTGTGAGCTTTAGCAGCCTGGTTATCTCTGATGGACAAGAAGGGGTGCTGATGGGGTACTCAGGGGACTGCTGTAGGGGGAGTCATGGTCTGTGTAGTTCACGAATTCTGAGGTGGCAGAACCTTTGAGGCACAAGTGTGCTATTTCGTCTTTACCTTGAAACCCGCCTTGCCTTAAGGGACTTATTCAAATACAGTGGGGAGAACAAGTATTTGACACACTGCCGATTTTGCAGGTTTTCCCTACTTACGAAGCATGTAGAGGTCTGTCATTTTTATCATAGGTACACTCTGAGAGACGGAATCTAAAACAAAAATCCAGAAAATCACATTATATGATTTGTAAGTAATTAATTTGCATTTTATTGCATGACTTAAGTATTTGAACACCTACCAACCAGTAAGAATTCCGGCTCTCACAGACCTGTTAGTCTTTCTTGAAGAAGCCCTCCTGTTCTCCACTCATTACCTGTATTAACTGCACCTGTTTGAACTCGTTACCTGTATAAAAGACACCTGTCCACACACTCAATCAATGAATGTTAATATCTACTTTAAGCAAGGAAATAGGAAGACCACCTAATGCCTTGCACTGTAAACTAGTGTAAAAAAAAACTCTTATTTAGGTGTGAATTGCAAATAAGTGGAATTAACATTTCTCTGGGGTCCCGTTATGCTTAAAAGTTGACTTGATCATGCATGATCAAAATACACCGTTTTCACCACTCACACACTTTTATCAATCTTCTCCTCCAGTTCACCAGCATAATAAACTCCGCTTTGTCCAGGCAGATCCAGGCAGGATTTACTTTCAAATTGAGAGCGTGCAGCTACGGCCAGGCAGATCGATGGCATTCGTTTTAATTACACTTATCAAAAGCCATTATAACACTTGGCGCTGCCATTTTGGTCGACGGATCCCTGATTTATTGTGTGACAGAGGCTTTTGATTAGATGGCAGGGCTCCAGCTAACGCTTCAGTGTTTCCTGTAGACATGGATCAATAGGCCAGGCTGAACAGCCAATCACTGCAGTCTAAAGATTGGCTTTTAGACCAGGCAGGGAATCTCACTCAGTAAATAACCAGTGTTGATTTTTGTGTTTGCATTTTGTCATTTTTATGGCTTTTTGTTATAGTTACTGCCGCTTGTAAAAAATGATCATCTGTAAGGAAATGTAAGGCGGATGAGGCAATTCTGGTTAAACAGTAAATGTGGGCGTTGTTTGGAGGTCGAGCAGAAAGCCTTTTTCAATGTCAACAGTTCAACTACATTTTGACTCTTAGGTTGATATAGTTGTCGGTTATCCTATAAGTTGTTATCAGATTTATATTTTCTAATTGAATTCCTGTTAGCAACTGTTAAATACCCAAGTCAGTTTTCCTCAGTTATTGTAATCGATATGAGTTCAATCGCTTAGCAGAGCTGCTTGACACACTCAACCTTTTCAATGTGATTTGATTTGAGGTTGGGTTACCCTGCGTCCACCTCATTCTCCTCACCTCAGGGTCTGCTTCTCTATAATTAATTCTCTAACAACCAGCAAATGCCAATCTATGTATGCAGTATCTATGTTACACACTCTCTTCCCTATTAAAATCTGCTGAGGAGGCTGGCAGGGGGTAAAGTTTCCCTTTTGAAAGGATACGAGTGTAGATAAAGGTGTGTGTGTGTGTGTGTGTGTGTGTGTGTGTGTGTGTGTGTGTGTGTGTGTGTGTGTGTGTGTGTGTGTGTGTGTGTGTGTGTGTGTGTGTGTGTGTGTGTGTGTGTGTGTGTGTGTGTGTGTGTGTGTGTGTGTGTGTGTGTGTGTGTGTGTGTGTGTGAGAGTGTGTGTGTGTGTTAGATACTCTCTCCATCACCTATGCCCCTGTGAACCCTCCAGCATTCTGTTTGGATCCACACTCTAATTAGATTAAACTCATTCATCCTCATGACATCTGCGTTACACTCTGAAGGTAGTATTCTGACCCAGCACAAGGTAATTTCCATGTTAAAGGACCCACGATCACCCAAGGTTGGGTAGGTTACTATGTAAATGTAATCCGTTACAGTTACTAGTTACCTGTCCAAAATTGTAATCAGTTACGCAACTTTTGGATTACGCAAACTCAGTAATGTAATCTGATCACATTCTGTTACTTTTAGATTACTTTCCCCTTAAGAGGCATTAGAAGAATACAAAAATGTATGTTAGCCATTGGAACGACATCTATTGCAGGATAAATCAACGTTAAAGATTACAAAGCTGGCCATATGTGGATGTAAAATGTTACTTTATGGGTTGGTTATGGACACGTAGGCTTCTTCTAACCCATCGCTTTCTACTACATAAAACAATACAATTCAATTAAATCTTTACATTAAAAATCAAAGTCTATCAGAATTACAGTCATTCCAATAAATGTAATACCCCTTGATGTTCAAGAATAGGACGTGGAAATATGGACGTATAGATTAGCCAAATTGTTTTACCTGAGCATGACCCCAAAACTAAGGACTTATTAGCCAGCCCTACTATGTTGTTTATGATTATTTTGTTGTCATGGAGGACTGATTGGGCTCATTGATTCGAGTTGAAAAATAAGTGCTACGCTCATGGATTGGCATGCTTTGAGCATGACTGAAAAGTGCTATTTACATGTGAAAAATGAATGCCATATGCTGCATTTGCTATAGGCCTATTGTTTACCTTTTTGTTGGTGACACTTTGATATCTTGCTGTTTAAAGGGATAATCCACAGATTAAACAATAACAAAACGGCCACCCAGATACTGTTTTGGTAAAAAGCTGAGGGATGGGCCTGGGCAAATGTAACCACTCTCAGATTAATAGACAGAGCTATGGATGCAAGGACTGAACATCCATGATATCAACATGATTGTTTTAACCATGTTATGAGGCTATACAGCGTTTGTTTACATTTACAATGTTTACAAACATTGGGGTAAAACAAGCTTATAGTTTCGGTTCTCATGGAGTGTGACAGTTGAACTACGCTCATGAGGCAATTTATAAGTTATATTCTTCAAGAATCAATATATATTTATATCATTTATAAATCCAAAAATGGATTGCCCCTTTAAGTCTATCAAAAGTGTGTGAGTGTGTGAGCATGTGTCTATTAGGCCTATGGATAATGTTTTTATCAGCATGAATCAGATTGAGCAATAAAATACCCGCTTTAATTCCATAGGCTGGGATCCGCATGATGCAGCTGTTGCAAAAGCAACATTTCACTGACTGTCCACTGGTTTCAAAAACAACACAACACACGACTCACATCAATGCTCTATGTAGATATCAATAATAAGTGATATATGTATCACCGTAGGCTACACCACTACTGTCATCCTTACCTCCCAAGCGTTTATTCAAGTTGGATCTTTGGATGCCGACAGCAGTCGCACTATTCAAAGACATGGCTTGGACTGTAACCTACAAAAGCCTATTCCTGTTCTTTTCCCGCGATCCATCAAACACATTTGGTGTGTCATCATAGTGGTCTCTGACTTAGTGGTCATACTCGCTCAGGTAGAACAAACTTAGACTTAGACTTTTTTCAATGACGATTTGAATGTAATTGAGAAAACATCCTTTCTGAATGGAAAAGTACTCCCTTAAGTAATCATCTAGTTTTCCAAAAGTATCTGTAATCTGTCTGATTACAATACTTTTGCTGGTAATTTAACGGATTAGAGTGTTTTGTCATCCCTTACCTGTATAATCCGTTACTCCCCGCCCCTGTGAGCACCAACATGTGAAGTTCATAGGGGCATATCATATTGGGCTGTCAAATAAAAGCTAAGAGTCTTTATGTTGAGGAAATGAAGGCATAGATATATTTTCAACCATTTTCCATCTTTAAAAATTAGGCATACGTAAAGGGTTCTGATTTCTGGTCAAACAAATGGAAAACATCAACCAGAAAAAGTCTTAAAAGGTATTAGAAATACATCAAAACACAATAATGTTGACGTAAAGACCCCTGGCAACTAATATCAACACATACTGTAATTAGTTTTGGATGAATTATTTGCCTTCTGTAAGTTTAAGAAACTGTCTTGTCTTGTGCCTTGTAATTTCGTTACCAAAAACCAACATATCTTTACAATATATTCACATTTCTCTCTCTCCTGAGGAGGGAGGATAATGATGTTCACAGAAGTAACACATACAGGTTGACCTACCAATTAGTTATAGTGTATTTACTGAGATAAGTGTTTGTTTTATTAATTATTACGTTATTAAAACTCGTAACTCTGTACCAAATCGGTAACGGAATTACCACAGTTGAAATTGCCCACAGGGAAACAAAGCCAGGATGGCCAGCATGTGTTTAGCTATACTGCTTTGTCTTTCTGGTTTTTGTTACTTAGTCTTTCTCCAAAAAACAGAGCTAGAGACAGAGGAGGTGGAGGGAAGAGAGAGGATGTGGAGGCAAGAGAGACGAGGTGGAGGAGAAAAAAAGAAAGTGGGATACGACGAGAGAGAATGTGATAGAAGGAAGAGCGAGGGAGTGAGAGAGAGAGAGGAAGTGGGTGAGAAAAAAGAGAAGACGGAAAAAGGAGAGAATGACAAAACCCGAAGGATAGAGAGCGGGGTTTACAGGGCCAAGGCACATGTGTCGCCCCCATCCTAGCCTTCCTCCAGTCTTATCAGATCCAGTGATAATGGAATATGCCAGATTACAGCTGCCGGGCGCCAATTACTTGTTGAGCAGGTTTATCAATTTAAGCTGCATAATTATTCTCCCTGTTCAACATGCTTTGCATGATTAATAATTCCATTGTGGAAGGATTGTTTTTTTATTTATTTTTTTTATCTCTCTTGCTTTTTATTTTCTATGTTCCTCTTTTTTTTAACACCTTTTATTTCATTTTTTATTTTCTTCCCCAGTCTCCTAGAGGATTCAATGTTCAGGCAAAGTCACGTTCCTTGATGATTGGCCCTATTACATTAAAGACACTATTCAATATACTTTGTCTTTAAAGATATTTAGAGAGCAAATGTGCATTACTGAGACTATTTATGATACACCGTATGTTGGCTATACAGTATTACATGTCGGATACACAGTATGTCATGTAAAATGTTAATAGGTTACTGAAGCCATATCGGGTTAATTAGCTTTGATCCAACCAGTGACATTTGTTCCCAAGATGAGCAAACTAACATCAGTGTCAATTCACTAGTTTGGAAGTCATGGCTGTTCACCAATAGTAGCATCCCTAAGATACAGTATTAGGGTTGGCCGGTATTTCTTTCCACACGCAAAAAAAAAAGACATTTAGGCAGCGGGAGGGGACTGGTTGTATTCTGTAACCAAGAAGCTTGATCTTGCAAGCTAGCCACTATTAGCTAGCAAGTTGGCAAACAAAACGCATAGCTGGAGCTAGGGATGCATCGATATTACGTTTTTGGCCGATACCGATATCCGATATTTTCACTTATTTGCTGTGCTGTTTCGTTGTTCATTTGTTCAGTCATTTCATTCTCAACCAGGATTTCATCATATATGTCAAGCAGTGAAAATGCTTTGTCTGTCCGTGGCTTCTCTTCCTCGGTCAGCGTGTCCGTTTCCATCTTGTCCAGCTGTCTATGTAACATTTCATGTAAACCCTGTTTCTTGTCTTCATCGAAGTAGCGGTCCTTGTACATAGCCTCGAGCATGGTGGCGACACAGTAAAGAAGCTCAGAGAGAATGTTACCGGATCGCTTGTTCACAGCCTCAAGTACTTTTGCAAGTTTTAACTCCAACGGCCTGTGTCGGCAATTTTGTTGAGCAGGCGTTCCAATGCCGTGACAGAGGATATCATGTCTGCTGCAGGTGCAGTTGATGAGCTTATTTCTTGAGTCGGTGCTGGGAGTGTGCTCATGTTTCCAAGTTTCAAACATGTTCTCAAATGCCATTGAAAAAGCAGCAGCGGTATGAGAACCAGCACATTCTTGAGCAATACGGCTTTCATCAGTACGAATTCCTCGTTGACCCACTGTGCTGTCAGACTCAGCATGCTCATGGGTCTAACATTGCTGGTCCAAATGTCAGTAGTGAAGCTAATAGCAGTGACGCCCATAGCAAATAGCTCATTGATGTGGTAGGGCAACATCCGGTAGGGCAACATCTTAAAAATAGCGCCTACTTGGTAGTGTGTACCAGTGCTCGATCAGTTGGCGAAAGCCAACATCACCCATGACAGATGTTGTCTTCCATACCGTCGTTATTTGTAAATATCCTGGTATGCGGTATATATGGTATAATACCACCCAAGCCTATACAGTGTCAATGTTACAGTAACAATGTGTAATGACAACGAAGTCAAAACTAATGCACTCAGAGGGGGGATTCTCTCTCCCTGAACACAGCTGTCTGTTAACCACACCATCAGATACATAGTTTAACACAAAACCTACATAAGAGATCTGGGCCAAGTACCATTTCAAGCGGAAGGTGTCAGCACTTCAGTCCCGGTTCCCTCTCTAACAGAGCAGAATACGGAATTTGACAAATTTCCAGAATGTGACCATAATATTGAAGGGAATTCCGATACATTGTTGCATCTACAGTGCATTCAAAAAGTATTCAGACCCCTTCACTTTTCCACATTTTGTTACGTTACAGCCTTAAGGTAAAATTGCTTTTTTTTTTTATTCCCCCTCAATCTACACACAATACCCCATAATGACGAAGCAAAATCTGTTTATTTATTCTTTTAGCAAATGTATTATAAAGAATGAAAATATCAAATTTACTTAAGTATTCAGACCCTTTACTCAGTACTTTGTTAAAGCACCTTTGGTAGCGATTACAGCCTCGTGTCTTCTTGGGTATGACACTACAAGCTTGACACACCAGTATTTGGGGAGTTTCTCTCATTCTTCTCTGCAGATCCTCTCAAGCTCTATCAGGTTTGATGGGTTGCTGCACAGCTATTTTCAGGTCTCTCCAGAGTTGTTCGATCGGGTTCAAGTCCGGGCTCTGGATGGGCCACTCAACGACATTCAAAGACTTGTCCCGAAGCCACTTCTGCGTTGTCTTGGCTGTGTGCTTAGGTTCGTTGTCATGTTAAAAGGATCTATCTGTACTTTACTCTGTTCATCTTTCCCTCGATCCTGACTAGTTTCCCAGTCCCTGTCGCTAAAAAACAACCCCACAGCATGATGCTGCCACCACCATGCTTCAAAGTAGACATGACGCTTAGCATTCAGGCCAAAGAGTTCAATCTTGGTTAATCAGGCCAGATAATCTTGTTTCTTATGGTCTGAGAGTCCTTTAGGTGCCTTTAGGCAAACTCCAAGCGGGTTGGCATGTGCCTTTTACTGAGGAGTGGCTTCCATTTTGCCACTCTACCATAGAGGCCTGATTGGTGGGGTGCTGTAGAGATGGTTGTCCTTCTGGAAGGTTCTCCCATCTCCATGGAGGAACTCTGGAGCACTGTCTGAGTGACCATCGGGTTTTGGTCACCTCCCTGACCAAGGCCGTTCTCCCCGATTGCTCAGTTGGACCCGGGCGGCCAGCTCTAGGAAGAATCTTGGTGATTCCAAACTTCTTCCATTTAAGAATGATGGAGAACACTGTGTACTTGGGGACTTTCAATGCTGCAGACATTTACCCTTCTCCAGATCTGTGTCTTGACTGAATCCAGTCTCGGAGTGCTACGGATAATTCCTTCGTCTTCATGGCTTGGTTTTTGCTCTGACATGCACTGTCAACTGTGGGACCGTATATAGACAAGTGTGTGTTTTTCCAAATCATGTCCAACCAATAAAATGTTTCACAGGTGGACTCCAATCAAGTTGTAGAACAATCTCAAGGATGATCAATGGAAACAGGATGCACCTGAGCTCAATTTTGATCCTCAAAGCAAAGGGTCTGAATACTTCCGTAAATGAGATATTTCAGTTTTTTATTTTTAATGTTTGCAAAAATGTTTAAAATACCTGTTTTTGCTTTGTCATTATGGGGTATTGTGTGTAGATTGATGAGGGGGGAACAAGGATTTAATCCATTTTAGAACAAGGCCTTGTGTTAAAAGTCAAGGGGTCTGAATACTTCCCGAATGCACCGTAAGTTTGGAAGTTCCTCGTTGGCAAACAGTACTACCACTGAGAATACAAACTGTTAATGTTAGATATCTTTTTTTGTGTGTGTGTTTCCTGCATCCATCACAGAGTTGTAAAGACCTCTCTAATGTAAAGTATATTGTAGTATGAATGAAAAGATTGCATTCTGGAAAGATTTTAGTAGCCTATCGCGTGCGAGAGTAAAAGTGCAGTGTTGGTGCGTCCACGCCTGTCTGCACAGCTCAGAAATAGCTACTCATTTAATATCCCATCTTATTAACGGCTTATTCCGTTCTCTGTTGCTATTGTTAGCATATGCCTACAGATATATGGGACCCTTAGCCATTGAAAAAAGCATCAGTAGTTAAGCTCATTGTTCAGTCTTTTTTTTTAGCAATGAGAGAAAGAGGAATTTGATGTTCACTTCACAAGCTGACATGTACTCCTCTCCGGATTGTCTTTTTAACATCTCTCTTGGAGACTGAAATGTCTTCTGAATATTTCATCAACGCTAATGCAGCTTTGCCCTCTCACTCTCTCTCTCTCTCTCTCTCTCTCTTGATTGAACATCTAATTTCATTAAAACAATGAACTTAAAAGCTGGATGACCTTGTTTTGGATTGGTCTTCGAAACATGGAAGTGGAAGAAGTAGAAGGGCCAGTCTTGTCCTCTGGGAGCATCATGGCTTTCAGGGACCCTCTGTTGTCCCGTAGATTCTCACCAAAATCTTCATGACTTGTTGAACCATAGGCGTTTTTTATTCATCCCCTATCAGCCTGTTACTCTTCGTCATCTCTTGTCTGAAGCACAGGGGTGTGTTCAGTGGGTGAGTTCAGGTGGTTTACTCCAGGTAGAAAATAAAAGCTACTCATTCACGTTAGTTCTGCACCCAGCTACTGACAACCAGGCAGGGTTGATGAGAGCCACGTCATTGTCAATCTCTGGCACTGTTGGTAGAAGAGGAGTCTGTATCCTTTCTTACATTTCCATCTCATCAATGGTACCCATATTATCCTTTTTGACATGGTCATCGAGTAGATATACCCTTTTTATCCTTTCTACAATGTCCGTCTAGCCTAGCCATCTGCCAATCCAGCCACAGGGGAGTCTGTGCCCTGTCAGACCCAGTGGGGAGATCCTGCAGGTGATGGTTGGGGTTGATGGAGGTGACTGGTGGCTGGTGGGGCGAGTGGACAGTCTGGGCGGTCGGCGGGGTGACAGTCTATTTTCCCCATGACTGCTCTTTATATCTGTCCTGCCGCGCGCTAGATCACTCTCATTGATTCCCCCCCCTCCCCCCCCCCATCGACGCCATAAAGCCATGTCGTTATGCACAGCGGCCAAAAACTTTAATCACAGCTCGCTACGTTTCTTAATCCATTCCCCTTGCACTGTGAGTTGGTCATGGTCACTGGTCCGGGAAAGAACAGAGGTGGAGGCCGTGTTATCAGAACGAGATGAGCTTCATTTCATAATATCATGTCAGGGTTTTGCCCCTTTGTTGGGTGGCGATGGGGGGTGGGTGAGGGAGCGGTGTAGTAGAGAGACAATGGAGAGGGCATCAGTGTGAGTCCGTCTCAGGTGTAATGTGAGCGTGGTTTGCGCTGCGGTAATGCAGCGTTGATAAGCAGAGGGATAATGTGTTGGTTGACCTTCAACAGCCTGTGTAGAATTCACACTGGAGTTAAGGCTCCAGCCCTCCCATTAGTCTGTGCCTCTCTGTTCTAGCTCACATTAATCTGGAGAGAGAGCGAGAGAGAGCGAGAGAGAGGGAGAAAGAGGTATGTGTGGAAAAAACAGCGATGCATCACCGTGGACAGGTCATTTGAACAGTGCAATGCTGCGTCTGAGTGTTTCGAGATTAGAGACGCTAATAATTTCTGAGGGCTATGCTTTATGTTAATGTGACAGGCCGCCCTGTATAGTTCTGCTGAGGCGAACGCCTTTGTGGCGCTTAATTTTGCTTTAATGGAACTGTTGTGTTAGTATCTGCAGCGGGCTCTGAGATTTAGACCCCCCTGGAATTAACTGGCTTTATTGCAGAGGACGTCCTCAGATTATTTATCACACGTCTTTGGACATCAGGAAGGACGTGTCAAACACAACAACCCAAAAAAGGGAAGAATGTAATTTAGCATTGCTGTGGTTTGGGATGGGGAGGTGTTGAGAGGTGGACTGTAACGTCGGTTGTTGTTGGAAGGTTAAAACTAAAGTTTTGAGATATGGAAAATCACTGAGGTAACAATTCATTCGATTTTGTTGCGGATTCTTTCTTTTAGGTTTAGTGTGTGGAGCAGCGGGAAAAGTTGAAAAGCCAAATCTTGTTCAAGCACAGAATTTTCTTCCAATTCTCTGAGGTTGCTATTTCTGTCCTTGCTGATAATTATTCTTTTTTTGATCGGTTGTTTTGAATGTGTAGCTCTAGAGTAGGCTTTAGTGCATTTCCTTTTGTAGCTGCATTGTGAAAAGGTTGCAGTAAAAATCCCTTTTGGGATACAGAAAGACAAAAATGTGTCATCATGCTACTTACTTGACTTGTTACCCACTGCTTATGAACGCCAGATACCGCACGGATTCTGAATGGGTAATCAACATGATGCGGCTGTCAGGTTGTGTAGCGTTCCTAAAAACTAACTCACAGACGAGGAACTGGGTGTCTTTTGCATTGGAAAAAAGAAAGGAAGAACAACAGAACGAACAATAGCTCGCATTTTGTGAACAAGTCGCTTTTTTAACCAATCAACTTTGTCATTACCGCTGTGTCATAGAATGCACATGTTTCACCCCAGTAAGCCACACTTCCTCCTCCTATTCCAGATGTTTACCAAGCTTCTTCAGTTTTTTTTGGTCTATTCAAAGCTGGACCGTCAATAAAAATACATTGAACACTTGAGCATTGGAACATCAGCTAACAGAATAACAATGAACATCTGAAGTTGAGAACATCAGGTAGCAAACGAAAATGGAACACTATAACACATTGCATTGTCAGGGGTGAGAAGGCTGAGTAGAGTTGAGGTGAATGAATCCTCACGACTCCTCTGACTCAACCCTTAGCCAGTGAAGAAGTCACTAGGAGGACGAAGGGAAGCAGAGAGTGTTAATGACATCCACACAATGTCACTCACCCCATGACATGACCACTGCTGCTGCGAACCCTCTCTCAGTTCTGAGAACAACACAAATAAGAACAAATATCATATTCATCATAACTCCTCAGTTGGAGCGAGATCATGGGAAATGGCCTCCGGTTAAAGACATGAGCTAATTCTAAAGTTTGTTGAGTGAACAAGACACATACATACTTAAGTAAGGATGCAGGATATATTGGTGAAGATGTCGGAATTGGCCAATATTAGCTAAAAATGCCAACATTGACATCGGCCCGATGTCTCGTTTAACGCCAATGTGCAGAACCGATGTCAAAGCTGACGTGCATACCTATATAACGTAGGTAGATGACGTAATGCCACCTCGTTAAATTTTGCACTTACGTGCAACAACGCATTCCTAGCCTAGCCCACACAATGTCTGCTGTGTGGAACAAGCAGTCAACGAGAACAGCAGTCCTTTGAAAGAGTAAGAACATTTCAGCGAGACAACTCAAAGGCGAAATCCATTAACGCCAAGATAATGGAATTCATTGCCCTTGACAAATCAACCGTTCTCTGTCGTGGGTGATGTTGGCTTTCGCCGACTGGTCGAGCACACTACCAAGTGCACTATTTTTAAGATGTTGCTCTACCAGAGTTACACAGTAATAATGTCACTGCTGTTAGCTTCAAGACTGACATATTTGGACCAGCGATATCAGCCCCATGGCATTCTCTCTTTACTCTGTCACCACCATGCTCGATGCTATGTACAAGGGCCGCTACTTCGATGCAGACAAGAAACAGGGTTTACGTGAAATGTTATATACACAGCTGGTCAAGATGGAAACGGACACGCTGACCGAGGAAGAGAGGCCACGGACAGACAGAGCTGAAACTTCACTGCTTGACATGTATGATGAAATCCTGGTTGAGAATGAAACGACTGAACAAATGAACAACGAAACAACAAGTAAGTGAAAGAAATAGGTTTTGATGATGTTTAACTGGTAATGGGGACATTCGTAATGCCAAAAAAATACATTTTTGGCCAGTGTGGTGTGTGTGTGTAACCTTTATTTGACTAGGCAAGTCAGTTAAGAACAAATTCTTATTTAAAATGACGACCTACCCCGACCAATCCCGGATGACGCTGGGCTAATTGGGTGTCGCCCTATGGGACTCCCAATTACGGCCGGATGTGATACAGCCTGGATTTGAACCAGGGACTGTAGTGACGCCTCTTGCACTGAGATGAAGTGCCTTAGACCGCTGCGTCCGTGTGTGTGTTAACTAGAATGCTTAAAAGCCGCTAAAATGTTAAATATCTGTTTTCGGCATCAGTTTTTGGCAAGGAAAATATTGGATATCGGTATCAGACAAAAATGTAATATCGGTGTATCACTAACAGTAAGTGTAAGAATGTATTCTGTTTCTAAATAATTCTTACGTGGCACGTGAAGGGTTTGAATACTGTCAACCAAACACAAGAAAATGAATTAAATAGTGCAAACTCGATTCTAGAATCCTAATGTAATCACCCCGGCTCTGAAAGTACCATTTCACCACTGTGTGACAAAGATGCAAATGAGTCATTCTTTAACAATCTCCTATCTCTCTTCTACTACTAAAAGGGCTTTCAAGACAAGTGTCTCAACTTGTTTTTTCATGTCAGTATTCTTAAAAAGGCCCTGATGTTGACTGTAGTCGCTGGTTGATTGCTCTGGTAATTGTATTGGAGTCGTAGGGAACCCTACAGTGCTACCGTAGCGACCCACAGCCCCTCTATCCCTCTCTGTCAGAACTCAGTGTTCTTTGTATTACCAAACATAAATTATTCATATTGCAATATTAATAATGCATCAGTAATGATAATACATGCGTCACCTAAATTGTCATTAAATTATGTAGTTTATCTTTAAATTTTGAGTGCCAACTGGCATTTGAACTAGTTATTAATATGCAAAATGATTTTGCATTAATCAGTCATGATTTCTTTATTACCAAGGATTTTTAAAATGTGGATTTCTGCCTTTTAAAGTGGAGATTTAGAGTATAGTCCTGCACACGGGTCCATTTTTTGGAGAAGCATCCATCCCACACCAGCCACATCAATTCCGAGTCCCACCTGATACCTGACATCAGCACCGGTTTTCATCCTGCAACCCGACCCACCTGCATAGAGTTGTTCCAAGAGCCGGTTGATTTGATTGTCTTTATGACTCCAGAGTAGTATTCACTTATTCCCCTCCCTACATGAATTTGTCTGCATGTCTATTCAACATTTGGATAAAATGAAATCATGCCATGAATTAAGAACGATATATTTGTGTTTTCGCAATGAGATGTGGCACATTGACAACTCAAATTGCTGCTCAGGGAAAAAAAGGGTCTTCTTACCTGATGAGAGTCGATAGGCGACATAGCAAAACAGTTTAATTGAAACTTAAATAAACAATTCCCAGAATTGAACATAAAAATACATTATTTTAGTAGGCTATAGACATACTCAAACTTTTACCAGCCACATCTGTTTAAACTTTATATGGCCTGTGGTCTAAATTAATGACAGCCTGAATTAAAGTAAAAATGTAACTGATAATAAACTGAATTCGCCTATCGTAAAAAACACCTGCTTGCACTTTTGGTAGGCTGTGTATCCATCTACCGGGTTGTTGTTCTTGTCCACAATGGCTCCAAAATCCCAAACCAGAGGTTTCACTTACGCAGCACCTGTTTCCACAATGCATTTCATAATCGTTTTATTTCTCTGGTAATGTTATCTATTTTTGTGTGAGTCAGGCTAGCCAGGGAGAGAAGGCTAATCCTAACGTTTTCTCACGTGGGGCTGTAAAACATACGTTTCAGCTCCACATAAGTAATGGACAATACCCTGATTAACTGCATGTGTGGCTGGTAACCTATATGTCTGCTCACAGAATGGAATTTGCAACACAATGCAGCAAACGTTTCCGACCCGCACATAATCGTTCTGAAACGTGAGCCAACCCGTGGGTTGAAAGAAGGTTTTCATTCCACCCACCAGTGGATTTTTTTTGTGGGTCAACAGCGGGGAACCATGGATATCTGACCAGGACTTTACCTAACACTGGGCACTTTACCTAATAGTTGCCACTATTTGGTAGCAAGTTCTTTATCTCTGACGTGTGCATTGATTTAGCTCAGTTAGAGGACTGTCAAAACAATAAAACATGTATTAATTGGTTATTACAGTATATCATTTGACATATCTCTAAGAGTAAGTACCAGAGGAATGCTGAAATAGTCTACCTGTTCAAGAAAGCAAGTTTTCATCTTATCCTCAAAGCCCGGTCTCTGAGTTTGATTGAATAGGGGTGAGAGAGTTTTGCTGCGGAGTTGTAGTGGACAATCTGCAGTCTTTGGGACAGAGAGCTTCCCCATTATCAGCTTGCAATTGTTGCTGGAATTGGTGGAGAAAAGATGTAGAGGGCTTTATTTTTCATTGACGTTGGCATTGTTCAGTCCCTGAATACACAGAACCCAGTCCTTACTGTCACACACACACACGCACGCACACACGCACGCTCTCACACACACACACACACACACACACACACACACACACACACACACACACACACACACACACACACACACACACACACACACACACACACACACACACACACACACACACACACACACACACACACACACACACACACACACACACCTGCCCATTCGTGACCCGACGTCTTTTTGAAAAGCCAGGCTGAAAAAGGTCAGCTGCTCTGAGACCGTTTCATTAGCTACTGAACCAATTTCGCCTGATAAATTTGAATAAATGGAAACCCATTATATGGGCCACCCTGGGCTTCTTCCTCTAGCACTGTTGTATTCTCATTCATATGCAAATGTCCATGGGGAAAATAATTTTGCAATGCCTAAACACAGAATGCAGCGGCGGAGACAATATTTCTCTTTCTAACATTCTATTTCTTTATTTTCTCTCTCTCTCTCTCTCATCGCTCTTCCACCCAAATAGTATTTTTCCTCTATTATGTGTATTTGCACACTTGCTGCAGACAATTAAAAAAAAAAAAGATTAATGTAAAAATTGCAATCGGCTCTTAAGTTCAATTTGTAGGGAACTTTATCAGTGGGTAGCAGGTTGAGGGTATCATGACAGTGTTTTAGTAGGCCAGTGGTGTGCTTGGGGTGGGTATAAATACAACAATACTGTGGGTTGAACAGTTCACGGATGACTGAGAAATAAATACCTCAGCTTTCCTTTCACTGAGGAGACCGTCCCAACCTGGCAGACAGGGAGGTTTGTAGCGCTTTTATCTTTCTGTCTCCTGGATTTGGATTATCGAGTTCTAAGGAGGTATAACTGGAGAGAGAGAGAAGGAAGGGATGGACACAGAGGGAGTGTGTGTGTGGACCTCCTGATTTGGAACATATTTCAATCACTTCTTCTTGATCTTATTTTTTTTCAACCATTTTCTTTTTTTTCAACTAAAATTCTCCCTCTCTGTCTCGTTGTTGAAGGTGAGGGCACCTCTCCACTCCTGACAAGTTGTCAGCCATTACATTTAATCTGCTCTATAATAAAGAAGTCTTTCTCCTCCCTGCCTCCAGATAAGGATTGTCTCAATTGTGCCGCAGCGTCTGTGGCCTCACTTTTGAAAGACATTCTCGCGTTCAACTTCGACCATGACCCATTTTTTTTCCTCTCTTTCTTCTCCGCCGTCTTTCGGTTCAAAACATTGCTGCTGATTTTGACAAATTTTGACGTTAACATTTTTTTTCAATTTAGCAGATGCTCTTATCCAGAGCGACTTACAGTAGCGGGCGCTTACATTTTTCGTACTTAAAAAAGAAAATCATACTGGTCCCGTACGAGAATCAAACCCACAACCCTGGCGATGGAAGCATCATGGTCTACCAACTAAGTCACAGGGGACTCAATTTTATTTGATTCTCACCCAGGATTTGTGTCTTTCTTCCAATGATGCACATTAGGGGTGTGAACATTTAAAAGTTAAACAAAATTGGGACGTTAACATTAAGAGAAAATCCCTAACCGAAAAACATAGTTTTTTTTCTCTTCCACAAAATTAAAATCCCAGTGAAGTTGTCACAAAAGTACCACTAACAGGTCCCGATTATAATCATTAAGGGAAACATTTAATGTAGTACCTAACGCAACAATTCTGTAATGTTAGAAGGAGATATGTATCCATGGCAAATCATCATCCTTAAATCGGAAAAATAGCAGAAAAAGGCTAGCGACAGCAGCGAACAGCCTGCTCTGCCCCGAATCAGTACAGAAACAAGTCTGCTGCGGTGTTTTTAGCTGACCCGACATTACAATGTAGCGATTGTTGCTGTAAACATGCTGAAGTACGGACTGACTGCTGGGAACATGTGTACAACTTCATCAGCAACATGCTGTTTATCAGTGCAGTGCCCAATATCCTTAGCTAGCTAGCTAACATTCAATCCCACTGTTTGTCAGTGAAGCTAGCTAGCAGCAGGAAGCCTACAACAAGCTAAATTAGCTGATGAAATCATCGGCGACCTGTATGCTTTCTCACTGTCTATCAGAGTATGCGTCTGTGTCTGGCCCCATGCACATGTTTCATAGCAAGTGAATCATGCACAAGATAGGTCGCGGGAGACAATGTTCGCGAATGGATTTAAAATGTTTGAATATTGATAATTGGCAGTTGTGAGATTGAGTGCACATCGTTTCAATGCAAATTGTGGCCAAAACACTTGTAGACTGGAGTGACCACTATCGAACAGCAAGTGGCCACTCAAGAAAGGGCTTAGGGGCCAAGTGTCCGGTTTGAGATTCAGCCTATTCAGACTGAGGTAGATAGAACTTCATTGCCCCCTAACAGTCATACGCAATAGGACCATATTCTGCATTGTGATTTCACATGGAATTTTATGAATTGTTATTATTGTTTTAACGGAAAACCAATAAAAATCTGTTTAAACGTTCAGAAAATGTTTACATTTGTCACATCACTAACGCACATACTTATAAACATCTCTCTTTCTCTCCTCCTTTTTCTCTTTCTTGTTTTCTCACTCTTTCTCTCTTCAGACCTGTTTTAACTGTGCCAATGCTCGAGTTAAAGTAGAGAGTAAAAGGGTTATGGTTGACTGGGTCAATCGATTTTAGCAGGAGTTTTTTGGACAGCCCTTTCTTGGGGCCTTTTGTTTGGGAACAAGACCACAGTGGCCAATCAAGGAATATCTGGAATATCTGCAGAGAATCTGCAGAGAATGGTATTGTGGGTAGCGGGCCCCAAGGAACACACCAACAAACAGCAGACATTGAATCCTAATAAAACACAGAAGCAAGCATATTAGATTATATGAAGGATGAATGAGGAGATGAGAAAGATCATTTTGATTTTGTAGTTTTGGGGGTACATATGTCAAACAATGTCAAACAATTTATTGTTTCAATACTTTCAACCAAAGATGTATGAGCTGCATGCGGATAGCTTCGGTGATCTTCCGTTATTGTCCAGCCCCAGAGAAGTGATCCGTCTACCCCTGATTAGTCCATTTAGAGTGACCTCCCCAGCCCATGGAAGATCCATCCCCTTCCCGTCTTTAATGGGCCACTTCCTCTAATCTACGACTCAATTTCCGACTAATTTAAAGGGATATAAGGCCACCTCTGGCTGCACTAACTCCAGCCTGACCCATAGCTCCTCAGTGTCCGAGCATACAAGAATAACATTGCCTATTGATGGGCTGTCCTCTCCTCTGGTCTGCTATTGGACAGAGGGAATCTTTAATTAGTGTTCTGTGTTCTGTCCAGAATGTTTATTATGGCCATCTGTTTTGCACAGTTTGTGCACATATGGTCCAGAAAATCTCTAACTCTGAATGTATAGGCTACTGAGATCTGGTCAGAGCAGCTGTTAGCTGCTAACCAGTTACCATGGCAATATTTTACATAAGATATTATTATATACAATAAAAGGGTAATTTGTGTTATCCACTTGTAGCAAGAGTGTACAGGTAGTTATATAGCACTTACTGCGTTCCAATTCTGCCTTCCGAGTGTAGAGACGGATGTGAGTGTGAAATAGAAACGTTTTGCATATTGTAATTGCCTGTACTTACTAGCCTGTTACAGGGGAATTACGTAGATTATTCTCCTGCTAGCTAAGGACATGACAGAAAGAATGACAGACATTATAATGGTGAAGGAATGGCCTGTGTCTAAGGATAACTTGTCGTTTGGACTGGAAGCAAAATGCTGTTATTTGTCATGAAAAGCCCACGAAGTTAGAACAAAAAGTCTGGCCTGTTTGCTAAAGAGCATTGCTGTGAAATTGCAGTGAATTGATGAGAAATATGCAAATTGTTGTGAAAAAGCTGAGCGTATGCTCCCTTGGCATTACACCAAGCCGTTCTCTAACTAAAATGGATAAATTTGGCATTTCCTATAATAAAGCTAATCAGCTTCAGTGGTCACAACAGTTTTACATTCACTGTGTGTTATTGTATGTCATATAGGAGCTTTGATTCGTGAAGCTATCATCTCCAGCTTACAATTGGCTAATTCATCCACCCTCCTCTCCCCTGTAACTATTCCCCAGGTCGTTACTGTAAATAAAAAGAATATGTACAAGGTTGAGTCACTGTTTGAAATGAGCGGATCCCTGTGTGTTTAGCATTATTACGAAAACTGGTGTTAAGACAAAGGACCTAGCCATACATATCATTGAAATGTAATCAGGAATCCAATCCAGAATTACTTGAGACTCTACTTTGAAATTCCAAGTGAGTTCCACGAAAAGATCAAGCTGGGATTTTAGTGGAAAGAGATATCTTAGCTGGTTGACAGTTTATTATGTAGGCGTATGTACATCATGCTCTTTAAAGTGTTCTTCTGAGATCTACCAGATTTCAAATGTAATATTTAAATAAGCCTTGCAGGTATGTACAGTAGTAACTTCATGTAATTTTCAGCAATCTCCATACTTCAGAGAGAGGAGGCAGTTTGTTTTTAAATGGGCCTCCTTTGGGGAATAAGCAGTGAGCTGCGCTCTACATGCTGCATGCATGGGATGAGACACATTGTTCAGCGATTCTAGGGAGCTTGAGTGTTGGTGTGTGCATAAGAAGATATTCAATAGGTTTAGGTTACAGTGGGCACTAGTCATAATTCAGAAAAGGACATCAACATTTATCACAGTGCACTCCAAACGTATTAACATTTGTTGTTTAGCGACTTAACGCTGAATACATTCAGTTACAACATGTTCAGTGAAAACACGTGTTTTTCTAATGCTAAACCACCTTTAAAACATTTTTTTTACCCCCTTTTCTCCCCAATTTCGTGATATTGCTACAACTCCCGTACGGGCTCGGGAGAGACGAAGGTCGAAAGCCATGCGTCCTCCGAAACACAACCCAACCAAGCCGCACTGCTTCTTAACACAGCGCGCATCCAACCCGGAAGCCACCAATGTGTCAGAGGAAAGACCGTGCACCTGGTGACCTGGTTAGCGTCCACTGCGCCCGGCCCGCCACAGGAGTCGCTAGTGCGCAATGAGAGAAGGATTTCCCTACCGGCAAAACCCTCCTGTGCGTTGCCCCATGGACCTCCCGGTCGCGGCCGGCTGCGACAGAGCTTGGGCGCGAACCCAGAGTCTCTGGTGGCACAGCGATGGACCACTGCGCCACCCGGGAGGCCGATAAACCACCTTTTCTAATGTTAGTAGGTGTTGATATTTGATCATACATTAATCACACTTTGAGAATAATTGGGTCTAAATTAGCATGGTCTTATTTTTTCTTTTTTTCTTGAACCTTTGTTTAACTAGGCAAGTCAGTTAAGAAAAAATTCTTATTTACAATGACATTTGGCATACCCCAGGGTGATTCAGTCTGGATTCGACCCAGGGACTGTAGTGTCGCCTCCTGCACTGAGATGCAGTGCCTTAGACTGCTGCGCTACTCGGGAGCCCAAAACACTGTAAGATTGCTTTTCCTTACCCAGGAAAATACTGGATACTGGATACTGGTTTTGATTGTTGATTGAAGATCCATTAGTACCAAGCTACCAATTAGAATACTAAAACAATGCACAAACTGCAGTCTACCACATAGTTGGGTAGAATAAGTGGTAACTTACATACAAATAGTTATTTCCACTTACAGTACCCCCAGTTAGAAATATTTACTTTATAGTGCTTTCTCAGAATCCTCTGACCTGGCAGTGATTGGCTCTGTCCTTGAGGTCCCGGTTTGAAGGTGATGACAGAAAGCGATCAGCCAGTCATTGGACTGATTGGCCTTGGTCGGGATGGCCATGCTCTGATTTCACAGGTCAGAGAACTTCTCCACTCCATCAAAGACAGTACAGTATGAAGATGTGTAGAAACTGCTTCTCCAGCAGAAATCCCAAAGCACTCTTCGTGGCGACGTCATGGCGATGTTTTAGAGCATAGCTCATGCGCAGAAACACGTTGTCGTGTCGTGCCGGACTGCACTCCTTTGATATAAAAAATGAAAACGTGTCAGTTTGCCACTTTCACAAGGTTGTAGTAATGACAGGTTCAGCTAGTTAAAGTAACTGCCCAGTGAAAATCTCCCTTTTAAAAGTTCATATTATGTTAACTCAATCATGTTCTTGACACCATTCCAACACAGAAAATCTTTTTAATTTTAACATACTTAAGTACAATTTATGGGAAGGAAAACTATTTCACTCATATTTCATAGAAATCTTGAACCACTGGAATGTTTACTTTAAGACATTAGCTTGAATCTAGATTTTGCCATTAGAATTCGAGAAAATGAACAACTAAGGACATATTTTTCACTTCTCCCATTGACTTGCCGAATGCAAACCCTGGTCTGTTCTGTCGAGTCTGCTTCAAGATGCGTTCCCGGAAGTATCGGAATGTTGCGTCTCTGGGTTTGAAAACTGTGTGTGTGTGTGTGTGTGTGTGTGTGTGTGTGTGTGTGTGTGTGTGTGTGTGTGTGTGTGTGTGTGTGTGTGTGTGTGTGTGTGTGTGTGTGTGTGTGTGTGTGTGTGTGTGTGTGTGTGTGTGTGTGTGTGTGTGTGTGTGTGGTGTAAAGAGATCAGATTTTGTGGGCATCTTAGCTGGAACTATATTTAACTAACTACTATAAACAATAGCATTGAACTATATTTAACTATACATTTCCACTATATTCCTTTCAATACTTGTATTATTTAAACACAGAAATGGATTACACCTCCACAGTTTTCTTCATCTTAGACTATTCTTTTAGAATCATCTGTTTAGTAGCCTATGCATGCACTTCCTGCCATGGGCATAGTTGTTCATTCAATGGTTGCAATGTTTGTTTCACTGATCAAACATTCTCATAAAAGGTCTGCGGCAATGCCGCAGGAGCAAACAAGTTTGTTAGGCCTACAGGGATAGACAACATTTTTACTTGCAAATCTCAATTCAGTGTTTTATTATTGAAATATCAGCCTCAATTTAACTTCAGAGTAGTTTATTCTGAGGCTAATATCGGGGACATCTCTACCTGGGAACAGGCCACTAAAACCGGGGACTGTCCCTGAAATCGAGGACGTCAGTTCACCCTAGTGCAGGCTGACCGAGGGCCGGATACGGACCCAGAATGGGTCAATATAGATCTCGGGTCCCAACTTTAAAAACATATGGTCGGAATTCGACTCCTGGAATCATATGATCACACATAAGACATGGAAGATGTGTAGAATTTCAGGAAATATTTTTCTCTCTGCCAACAAGAGGGGTGCTCCCAGAGTGCTAAGAACCTTGGCGTGATCCTGGACAACACCCTGTCGTTCTCAACTAACATCAAGGCGGTGGCCCGTTCCTGTAGGTTCATGCTCTACAACATCCGCAGAGTACGACCCTGCCTCACACAGGAAGCGGCGCAGGTCCTAATCCAGGCACTTGTCATCTCCCGTCTGGATTACTGCAACTCGCTGTTGGCTGGGCTCCCTGCCTGTGCCATTAAACCCCTACAACTCATCCAGAACGCCGCAGCCCGTCTGGTGTTCAACCTTCCCAAGTTCTCTCACGTCACCCTGCTCCTCCGCTCTCTCCACTGGCTTCCAGTTGAAGCTCGCATCCGCTACAAGACCATGGTGCTTGCCTACGGAGCTGTGAGGGTAACGGCACCTCAGTACCTCCAGGCTCTGATCAGGCCCTACACCCAAACAAGGGCACTGCGTTCATCCACCTCTGGCCTGCTCGCCTCCCTACCACTGAGGAAGTACAGTTCCCGCTCAGCCCAGTCAAAACTGTTCGCTGCTCTGGCCCCCCAATGGTGGAACAAACTCCCTCACGACGCCAGGACAGCGGAGTCAATCACCACCTTCCGGAGACACCTGAAACCCCACCTCTTTAAGGAATACCTAGGATAGGATAAAGTAATCCTTCTCACCCCCCCCCCCCCTTATATAAAAGATTTAGATGCACTATTTTAAAGTGGCTGTTCCACTGGATGTCATAAGGTGAATGCACCAATTTGTAAGTCGCTCTGGATAAGAGCGTCTGCTAAATGACTTAAATGTAAATGTAAATGTGGGTGTGAACATTTTGGGGTTGCATGGGTAGCGAGGTGGGGGTTTTGTTACTAAGCTGATCAATGACAATATCCATCTGGACCTTTACCACACATTTGTGTGAACTGACCTTCTAAAATAGCATTTGAGCAGAGAGGGCTCGTGGGAGGAGCTATCGGAGGACAGGCTCATTTCAATGGTTGAAATGGAGTAGATGGAATGGTATCCTACACATAAAACATATGGAAACCACATTCAGTTGAAGTCGGAAGTTTACACACACTTAGGTTGGAGTCATTAACTTGGAACTACCCATCCCGGATCCGGGAGAATTGTCATCAACTGACACTAATTAGCATAACGCAACGGACAAAAAATATTACTAGAAAATATTCATATTCATCAAATCACAAGTGAAATATAGTGAAACACAGCTTAGTCTTTTGTTAATCACCCTGTCATCTCAGATTTTGAAATTATGCTTTACAGCCAAAGCAAGACAAGCATTTGTGTAAGTTTATTGATAGCTTAGCATAGCATTATGTCCAGTTAGCAGCAGGAAGCTTGGTCACGAAAATCAGAAAAGCAATCAAATTAACCGTTTACCTTTGATGATCTTAGGATGTTTTCACTGACGAGACTCCCAGTTAGACAGCAAATGTTCATTTTGTTCCATAAAGATTATTTTTATAGCCGAAATACCTTTGTTTGTTCTTCACGTTTGGTTGAGAAATCCACCGGAAACTGCGGTCATGACAACGCCGAAAAATATTCCAAATTAGATCCATAATATCGACAGAAACATGGCAAACGTTTTTTATAATCAATCCTCAAGGTGTTTTTCAAATATCTATTCGATAATATATCAATCGGGTCAGTTGGCTTCTTAGTAGGAGCGAGAGAAACAATGGCCGCATTTGTCTATTACGCACATATCACTCTGAAGCCACCAGCTGACCACTGACACAATGTTGTCGCTCACGCTCATTTTTCACAATAAAAGCCTGAAACTATGTCTTGTGACACTAGACAGATTAGGGAAGCCATAGAAAAGGGGATCTGGTTGATATCCCTTTCACTGCTTAATAGGGACGCATAGGAACGCAGAGGTTTCTAAATAAGAGTCAATTCCTGATTGTTTTTTTCTCAGGCTTTCGCCTGCAATATCAGTTCTGTTATAATCACAGACAATATTTTTACAGTTTTGGAAACTTTAGAGTGTTTTCTATCCTAAGCTGTCAATTATATGCATATTCTATTATCTGGTCCTGAAAACTAGCCCGTTTACTTTGGGAACGTTATTTTTCCAAAAATGAAAATAGTGCCCCCTAGTTTCAAGAGGTTAAAACTTGTTTTTCAACACTCCACAAATGTCTTTGTGCATGACACAAGTAATTTTTCCAACAATTGTTTCCAGACAGATTATTTCACTTATAATTCACTGTATCACAATTCCAGTGGGTCAGACATTTGCATACATTAAGTTGGTTGTGCCTTTAAACAGCTTGGAAAATTCCAGAAAATTATGTTATGGCTTTAGAAGCTTCTGATAGGCTAATTGACATCATTTGAGTGAATTGGAGGTGTACCTGTGGGCCTACCTTCAAACTCAGTGCCTCTTTGCTTGACATCATGGGAAAATCAAAAGAAATCAGCCAAAACCTCAGCTAAAAATTGTAGACCTCCACAAGTCTGGTTCATCCTTGAGAGCAATTTCCAAATGCCTGAAGGTACCATGTTCATCTGTAGAAACAATAGTACAGAAGTATAAACACCATGGGACCACACAGCCTCTTAGAGCTACTTACGTACTTTCGTGTGAAAAGTGCAAATCAATCCCAGCACAAGGACCTTGTGAAGATGCTTGAGGAAACAGGTACAAAAGTATCTATATCCACAGTAAAAAGAGTCCCATATCGACATAACCTGAAAGGCAGCTCAGCAAGGAAGAAGCCACTGCTCCAAAACCGCCATAAAAAGCCAGACTATGGTTTGCAACTGCACATGGGGAAAAAGATCGTACTTTTTGGAGAAATGTACTCTGGTCTGATGAAACAAAAATATAACGGTTTGGCCATAATGACCATCGTTATGCTTGGTGGAAAAAGGGGGAGGCTTGAAAGTCGTAGAACACCATCCCAACCTTGAAGCACGGGGGTGGCAGCATCATATTTTGGGGTTGCTTTGCTGCAGGAGAGACTGGTGCACTTCACAAAATAGATGGAATGATTAGGTTGGAAAATTCTGTGTATATATTGAAGCAACATCTCAAGACATCAGTCAGGAAGTTATAGCTTGGTCGCAAATGGGTCTTCCAAATGACAATGACCCCAAGCATACTTCCAAAGTTGTGGCAAAATGACTTAAGGACATCAAAGTCAAGGTATTGGAGTGGCCATCACAAAGCCCTGACCTCAATCCCATAGAAAATGTGTGGGCAGAACTGAAAAAGCGTGTGCGAGCAAGGAGGCCGACAAACCTGACTCAGTTACACCAGCTCTGCCAGGAGGCATTGGCCAAAATTCACCCAACTTATTGTGGGAAGCTTGTGGAAGGGTACCTGAAAAGCTTGACCCAAATTAAACCATTTAAAGACAATGCTATCAAATACTAATTGAGTGTATTTAAACTTCTGACCAACTCGGAATGTAAATGAAATAATTAAAAGCTTAAATAAATCATTATCTCTACTATTATTCTGACATTTCACATTCTTAAAATAAAGTGGTGATCCTAACTGACCTAAGACAGGGAATTTTTACTAGGATTAAATGTCAGGAATGGTGAAAAACTGAGTTTAAATATATTTGGCTAAGGTGTATGTAAACTTCCGACTTCAACTGTATTTGACTCCATTCCATTTATTCAGTTCCAGCCAATACAAAGTGCCCGTCCTATAGCTCCTCCCACCAGACTTTTCTGCATTTGAGTACCCCTGCCCCAGTGTGTGTGCGTGTGTGTGCATTGTCTTTACCATTTTCACCTGTAAACTGCACAATTCCCTCAATACCAGTTGGAACATGTTTCTAACATCAACAAAGCAGTCTCCTGCACTTACTTTTGATTACATTTTCATGAGAGCAGGTCCAAAAAAATTAATGGACTTCAGCTAGCATTAGCGACAAATAATTAGTGTCTATCAATACGTGTTAAGATAGCAGGATCCAGCAGTACCTAGGGGCCTCTGCCAGGCAAAATGCTATCTCTAATAAAGTTCTATGTACTCTCTCTCGTCATAGTATTTACGTTACTCTAATAGATGCCAATACAATTGATGTTGAAACTATCCATGTAAATTATACGTTTTATAATTTCAATGAGATTACCTATATGTCACAGTAGGCGAAAACCTTTATCGAAAAGCTTTAATCTAAGATTGGCAATGAAGTCATTTGTTTACAACACACACACACACACACACACACACACACACACACACACACACACACACACACACACACACACACACACACACACACACACACACACACACACACACACACACACACACACACACACACACACACACACACACACACACACACACACACACACACACACACACACACACACACACACACACACACACACACACACACACACACACTCAAACACACACACACACACACACACACACACACACACACACACACACACACACACACACACACACACACACACACACACACACACTCAAACACACACAATCTCTCTCACACACACACTCTCTTTCTCTCTCTTACACACACACGTTTACTTGTGCATACACACACACACACACACACACACACACACACACACACACACACACACACACACACACACACACACACACACACACACACACACACACACACACACACACACACACACACACACACACACACACGCACAAAGGCGCACAGAAACTGCCCTGTAGATATTGTGACTGATCCTTTTAAACCCGGGCTCTCCAACCCTGTTCCTAGAGAGCCACCATCCTGTAGGTTTTCACTCTAACCCTAATCTAGCACACCTGATTCTAATAATAATAATTAATTATAATTATTTATTCGTTGATAAACTGAACCAGGTTCGTTACAACTGGGGTTGGAGCCAAAACATACAGGAAGGTAGCTCTCCAGGGACAGGATTGGACACCCCTGAAGACCCATCTATGGGTATCTGCATGCTAGCAGATACCTATGGACTTCCAGAAATTGCACTAGTTAGCATCTTCCTTCAAACAGCACGCAGAGACATAAACATTTACTCATTGCCAAAATCCAGAGGTATCCCTCTAATAATGAGACGTCATTATAGGCAACTGTTATTTCATTATGAGTAGAGGGGGGAATGGGGAAGTAACCTACAATGTGTCATGTTGCCTTCCATCCATGACTCCAGATCAAAGAAGCTGAGTCGGCTGACATTGTCTTCCAGCGCTATTGTAACTTCACAGGACAGTACAGTGTTCAGTATAATGTTCATAACGGGATCATATGGGCCATTGTAATGTACAGTATCTAGGTGCTTGACATAACTGGGGGCGTATGTGAGTTTTTCTCATTTCTCTTCTGTAGACATTGTAGATACCGTACTGTAGCAACCCAGTTTGCCAAAAACATTAGCCTTTGCTAGCATTCAACAGTACCTAACTTTCATCAGTAAATATTTACCAACCAGGGTGACAAAATGTAAATAGTTCCCAACCGGGGTGACAAAATGCATTTTCCATTTAAACACGGGTCCCAATTAGTTTCAGCACACAATTCCCCTCCATATTCACTCCCTTCATACGCTCAGAGAATTACCCTCGTAAATGAATCCTTGTCAACCACATATTGAGAAAAAAATGAATGTGGAATCGAGCGCTAGAGCGCTAATCCATTACCCGGCATGACAATTCAAATGGTACATATTATGACTGAAATTATGAAGAATTATGAGATAATGATTGGGCCGCCGTAAAGCAGGGATGGTATTAACTGTTGCCACACGGTTCAGCTGAGAAGGTAGAAGAAAAGAAAGGGGTTGGTTAGAGGCTTCAAGATGGAGGGGGAAAGTGAAAATCTCTTGTCTCTAATTGAAAGTGAAGAGTTAGTATAGAGGGCAAATGAAGCAAGGAGAATTCTCCCTTAAAACCTCATTCGGGTGCAGCCGACCTGGCTGTTTCTGTCATAACACCTTGTGATTTCTGTCAAGTTATATATGCATACCAACTGGGCTGTGAATACAGGCATGCTGCTTTTTGCTAGAATACAAATTGAAACAAATTTCTCCCCCTCCTTTATTGTAGGGAATTCTGTGAAGTTAGGGTGTGTGTTTGTGTGTGTGCATGCATGGGTGTCTGTTTGGTTTTTCATTTCTATTTGCATGTGTTTGTATGCATGCCATCATACGTGTGCCTTTGTGCACGTACGTGTGCCTACAATACATGATCAGAGGGAGTGTTTTCTTGTCTTCTGTTTCCTCTGCAGTAGGCACTGGATTAAAATCTTGTCTCAGTGACTATTATTGTGTTTTTCTAATACCCCTTAGTGCTGACTCAGACACACAACTGCTTTGTTATCCAAAACAAGATAATGAGTGACAACAGAGATTTAGTAGTGCAGGTCTGAGGAAAAGAGCTGCTGGAATGTTTTCTCCCCAATGCTATACAGCTGCAAATAACCTTTCCCTTGCCAGCCAGAGAACACAGGCAGTTACACATGGGCCAGTGGGAACACAACAAAATGAATAACACTCTCTATAATAGGATTACACTGTAATTCTAATCTGTTTTAGAGAGGAGAAAAAATACAAATCTGGCTGGTTCTGCTCTTCCCTCCTTCATTGTGTAAAGCATTCAATTCAATTCTCTCCGTTCTAAACTGTATTGACTGTGAGGTGGTGTTCTGTTCTGAATGGACTGCGTTCACGTTGCCGTAAACGCCGCATCAGTCAAATCACTTCTGGTACGCTGTTCTTCTCGGTAGAAGGAAAACAACAAGCCTGAGGCGCTGAAACAGGTCTTGACTTAATAAAATTGTGTCAACATAAACACTCACACAGTGCAGGCATTACGAGTGACCCATAACGCTTCGCTGATGGCAGTCGGGGCTCTGTCGAGATGGACATTAAGTGTAAAAGATTGTCTTCGCGGGCTGTTCATAAAGGAATGGGACACACACCGATACATACACATACACACACACACACATACACACACACACACCATCAATTTGTTATGTGGAGAGGGAACAATATCTGTCTCAGATGGCCGAGTAGCCTGACGAAGATAAATATTTGAAGGATAGTTCTAAATGGGATGTCTTGGCAGCAGCCGCGTACCACTCCCTCACTTTATCACCTCATCCTTTATTTAGCAGCCTTAGTTGCCACATTCTCTCCATCCTCTCCTCTCCACCGTTCTCTGGTTCCCCCCGTCCCCTCTCCGTTAATGCGGGCGGTGGGATGAGAGTCATGCATGCGTTAAATACATTACAGTGGTTAAAAGCCTAAAGCAGTCTTAAGGCTCATGAAAGTTGAACGCGTCCGCAGATGTTCCCCAGCTCAGCCTTGAGTGGGGTTGAGGAGCAGGAACAAGGAATTGCACTTAAAGGGATACTTCGGGATTTTGGCAAAAGCGCTACTTCACCAGATTAGGATGAACTTGTGGATATGTGTGCAGTTTGAAGGAAGATGCTAACTAGGTCTAGTGCAGTTGCTAACTAGCTTTAGCACAACGACTGGAAGTCTATGGTATCTGCTAGAAGTCAATGGTGCCATAAACTTCCAGTCATTGAGCTAACGCTAGTTAGCATTGCCTCACGAAAGTACCTCTAACTTCCTTCATACCTGGCACAGAGACAAAAATGGTATCCACGAGTTCACCTGACTCCGGTAAAGTAGATAAATGGCCTCATTGCCAAAATACCAAGGTACCCCTTTAACACTGGAACTGCTGGGCTTTGAGGGACACCCCTTCAAGCTAATGTGCAGTCATTTGCAATCACAAAAATAATCATTTGGTTGTGTTTATGAAGGACTTGGGTAACATTAGAATACATTGAAATGTTTTATAACACAATAGCATTTTCATTCGTTTATGTTACTGCGGGCAATATGTAAAAACAAAAAAACACAGACAACACAGAAATTGTGTTCAATCAATTTTATTTGTGGAGTGCCTTTGCTAAAACTATTAAACATAAAGCATACGTGTCAGAACATGGTAACAGCTTCTTTTTATAACAACCCCAAAATATTAATAACCCAACCACCAAGACGCACAGTCAAGACACGCGGTCAAATTATGAAAACATCAAATCAAATTGTATTTGTCACATGTGCTGAATACAGCCTAGAGTGAAATGCTTACTTACAAGCCCTAAACCAACAATGCAGTTTTAAGAAAATACCCCCCCAAAAAGTAAGAGATAAGAATAACAAGTCATTAAAGAGCCGTAGTAAATAACAATAGCGGGGCTGTATACAGGGAGTACCCGTACAGAGTCAATGTGCGGGGGCACCGGTGTCGAGGTAATTGAGGTAATATGTACATGTAGGTAGAGTTATTAAAGTGACTATGCATAGATGACAACAGAGAGTAGCAGCAGCGGAGTAGGGGGGGAGGGGGCAGTGCAAATGGTCTAGGTAGCCAATTGATAAGATGTTCAGGAGTCTTATGGCTTGAGGGTAGAAGCTGTTTAGAAGCCTCTTGGATCTAGACTTGAAGCTCTGGTAATACTTGCTGTGCAGAAGCAGAGAGAACAGTCTATGACTAGGGTGGCTGGAGTCTTTGACAATGTTTAGGGCCTTCCTCTGACACCGCCTGATATAGAGGTCCTGGATGGCAGAAAGCTTGGCCCCGGTGATGTACTGAGCTGTACGCACTACCCTCTGTAGTGCCTTGCAGTCAGAGGCCGAGCAGTTGCCATACCAGGCAGTGATGCAACCAGTCAGGATGCTCTCGATGGTGCAGCTGTAAAACCTTTTGAGGATCTGAGTACCCATGCCAAATCTTTTTAGTCTCCTGATGGGGAATATGTGTTATCCTTCCCTCTTCACGACTGTCTTGGTGTGCTTGGACCATGTTAGTTTGTTGGTAATGTGGACACCAAGGAACTTGAAAGTCTCAACCTGCTCCACTGCAGCCCCATCGATGAGAATTGGGGGCGTGCTCCTCCTTTTCCTGAAGTCCCCAATCATCTCCTTTGTCTTGATCATGTTGAGGGAGAGGTTGTTGTCCTTGCACCACATGGTCAGGTCACTGACCTCCTAACAATAGGCTGTGTCATCATTGTTGGTGATCAGGCCTACCACTGTTGTGTCATCAGCAATCTTAATGATGTTGTTGGAGTCTTGCCTAACTGTGCAGTCATGAGTGAACAGGGAGTACAGGAGGGGACTGAGCACGCACTCCTGAGGGGCCCCCGTTTTGAGGATCAGCGTGGCGCATGTGTTGTTGCCTACCCTTACCACCTGGGACGGCCCGTCAGGAAGTCCAGGATCCAGTTGCAGAGGGAGGTGTTTAGTCCCACTATGGTATTGAACGCTGAGCTGTCGTCAATTAATAGCCTTCTCGCATAAGTGTTCTGTCACGTTCGTTGTATGGAGGAGACCAAGGCGCAGCGTGATGTGAATACATTCTTCTTATTTACTGAAACGAAGAACACTTAAACAAACTTTACAAAACAACAAAACGAACGTGAAGCTATATATAAACAAGTGCAGACACAGGCAACTAACCATAGACATACAAAACCCCTAGACAGGGCCAAAAACACATACATCACCCGTGTCACACCCTGACCTAACCAAAACAAATAAAGAAAACAAAGAATACTAAGGTCAGGGCTTGACATGTTCCTTTTGTCCAGGTGTGAAAGGTCAATAGAGTGTAATAGAGAGTGCAATAGAGATTGCATCATCTGTGGATCTGTTGGTGTGGTAGGCAAATTGGAGTGGGTCTAGGGTTTCTGGGATAATGGTGTTGATGTGAGCAATGACCAGCCTTTCAAAGCATTTCATGACTACAGACGTGAGTGCTACGGGTCGGTAGTCATTTAGGCAGGTTATCTTAGTGTTTTTGGGCACAGAGACGATGTTGGTCTGCTTGAAACATGTTGGTATTACAGACTCAGACATGGAGAGGTTGAAAATGTCAGTGAAGACACTTGCCAGTTGGTCAGCGCATGCTCGGAGTACACTTACTGGTAATCCACCTCACCCTGCGGCCTTGTGAATGTTGACCTGTTGAAAGTTCTTACTCACATCGGCTGCGGAGAGCGTGATCACACAGTCATCTGGTACAGCTGATTCTCTCATGCATGTTTCAGTGTTACTTGCCTCGGGACAAGAATCAAAGTTATTTAGCTCATCTGGTAGGCTTGTGTCACTGGACAGCTCTCGGCTGTGTTTCCCTTTGTAAGTCTTTAATAGTTTGCAAGCCCTGCCACAACCGACAAGCATCAGAGCTGGTGTAGTTCAATTCGATCTTAGTCCTGTATTGACGCTTTGCCTGTTTGATGGTTCTTTGGAGGGAATAGCGTGATTTCTTATAAGCTTCCGGGTTAGAGTCCCACTCCTTGAAAGCGGCAGCTCTACCCTTTAGCTCAGTGCGAGTGTTGCCTGTAATCCATGGCTTCTGGTTGGGTTATGTACGTACAGTCACTGTGGGGACGACATCCTTGATGCACTTATTGATAAAGCCTGTGACTGACGTGGTGTACTCCTCAATGCCATCAGAAGAATCCAGGAGCATATTCCAGTCTGTGCTAGCAAAACAGGCCTGTAGTTTAGCATCTGCTTCATCTGACCACTTTTTTATAGCCCGAGCTACTGGTGCTTCCTGCTTTAATTTTTGTTTGTAAGCAGGAATCAAGAGGATATAATAAATGGTCAGATTTTTAAGTCAAACGGATTTAAGTTTCCCTGCATTAAAGTACCCTGCCACTAGGAGCGCCAGCTCTGAAAAATATGGATGAAATCTCTCTAGGTAGATAGTGTGGTCTACAGCTTATCATGAGATACTCGAGGTTTACCTCAGGTGAGCAAAACCTCGAGACTTCCTCAGATATCGTGCACCAGCTGTTGTTTACATATATGCATAGGCCCCCGCCCCATGTCTTAACAGATTCTGCTCTTCTATCCTGCTGATAGTGTATAACCCGCCAGCTGTGTGTTCTCAATATCGTCATTGAGCCACGACTCGGTGAAACACAAGATATTACAGTTTTGAATGTCCCGTTGGTCTCCGTGAAAACTCTTTTTCCTGGTCCAGCGAATGACGGGGATCGGGGCCTGGTCGGGTGTCTGTAGTATATCCCTCCCGTCCGACTCATGGAAGAAAAACTCTTTGTCTAATCTGAGGTGAATAATCTCAGTTCTGATGTCCAGAAGCTCTTTTCAGTCATAAGAGACAGTAACAAGTTATGAACAATGCGAACAAACAAAAAAGCATGGTTGGTTAAGAGCCGATAAGACGGCAGCCATCCCCTCCGGTGCCATCACATATCAGTAGCCTAAACATCAGTATAATTGCCAAGTGGCTTTGATAAATTGTGAAACTCAGCACAAATGCAATAATGACAATTGTTGATATGACAGTAGTCAAAAATAGTAAATTATTATCAGCAAGTGCTTGTGTGAGTATTCATGCAATAGCATCAGTTGGATTTCATTTGGCTGTTATCGCTTGTCCTAACAGTTGACACACATCTTGGTAACTTTCACACACTTTGACACACTTTGACATACCTTTATTTGGTTGTCGTACGTAATAGTGTCCGGTTCTCTCTTTATTGTGTCCCCATTACCTTGTCGTTCTTCAGCACCATTGTGGAGTACAGTGGCTGTGCAGGTGCCTTATTTTGCCAGACTTGTTTTCTTTGCAAGGAACTTGTTCGCCAGTGACTGTGAAGAAATTGTCCATGGTGACGTATACTCTTGCCAACAAAGCTCCACAAACCTCATCCCCACATTCTCGTTCACTCGCTCACCTGTTTCCGGATCTGTACCTTTTGCCAGATATGAAAAGCCATTCAGCATGTACAATTACCCACTCTCTCCCTGCGTAGCCTACTCCAAGTATACCAGAAGTAGACTGATAAGAACGCTTAGATTCGGTGAACTGATATAGGGTACCTACCATTTTAAGATTAGAACTATGATTAGAATGGATCAATAGAATGGCCCGCCCTGTTCTTCATTCACAGTTGGTGATTACGTAATTATGCATCGTTCGCCTCCCCTAGCTCATCAACTCACCCCTTATTCATTTATTTAATCTGTTGTTATGAGGGTGAAATTAGTTTCGGTGTAGTTTAGGTTCAGTGGGAGGCAATTGTATTGGTGATTATGAGCTGGGCACTGCACTTTCAACTGTCTGAAGAATGAGTGGAGCAGGCCCTACTGTTGGGAGAAGGAGGGGCAATGGGGAAAACCATTTAAAAAAATGACATGCCCTTCTAAAACTGCTTATAACTCCAGTTCTGTTTGTGATATTACGATTCTAACAATGACAGTGTGTTATATAGATTTATTTAGAAAAAGCCAAGGACGGAGAGGGGGGGGGGGGGGGGTGGAGGGTAATAAAACACTTAATTCATGAGCAGTTAAAATTACTGCTTTAGCGGTTCTAGTGTTAAGAGGGTGTCTGATATGGGCGGTACCATTTTCAGAACCCGACCGGGGTCTGAGAAGTACTGGGGTACAATAAGACATTCCAATTAGTTAGTGTGTCCAATTTTTTTAGGAAAGGGAATTACTGAATTTCAGCTAAACAAAGTAACTTCAAAGAGTAGCTGGACTTCTCTCTCTTTCACCATGTCCATCACTACTCTTCAATCCAAACCGTCAGCGTAAAGCCCTCTCTCCTCCTTGTCGTGTGAAATGGATGGTTAATCTCGCCACTAAGAAGGATGGGTAACAGAACCTAACAAAATAGATGTTTAGTGGAGCAATGTGGGTAGAGAGAAATAAATTATCCCACTGTGGCAACGCAGGAGTGCATACCAGGAAAATCACTCCTGGCAAATGCCCAGGATGTGCATACAACTAATCACTGGATTTGACTTTTGCCCTTTTAAGTATGTGTCTCTCAGTCTAGGTGAAGCAGAGTTTAAAGACATTGGTGTTAATGTAAGCTAGGAGTGGACTCTCAGTGGAAATCAGTCATTGTTGTAATGATGCACTATGATGTACTGTGTCCTTGACCATCCTAACAACAGACGTGCTTCGAAAATGTAGGTACATGTGCAGTTGTGTTTTTTGTAGTTAAGAAGTGATAGTTAAAGTGATAAGGATGCAGCGATTGAGCAAGATAGTGAGGATATAATTTATTAACCACTGATGAAGGCATCTTCTTTCCCAGTCGATGTGCAACAAGGTGGATGAGGCTTGATGAGTATGTAGAGGGCAAAGAGAACGTTCACGGCAATTGAAATAGAACAGAGTCAACATGCTTTCTTCGCTGCATATGTGAGCGAAGAAAGCATGATTGAAATATTCAGGTGCAAAGCAGACAGAGAGAGTTGAGAGTCAGAGAGAGTTAAAAGAGAGAGAGGGGAGAGAGAGAAGAGAGAGAGGAGAGAGCGAGATAGTTAAGAGAGAGAGAGGTTGCAGCAGTGCCGAATTGGGAGCTTAGAGTCAGTTTGAAAAGTAGGACATTTTTCTTTATTTCCTGTCTACGATACTCTCATCCATTAGACACACAGCTGACACCGCATACAGAATGGCCTCATGGTGTCAGTGCCTTCAAGGTGTGAAAGCATGGTTCCCTCTTTACCCATCTTATTTTACCCCTCTCTCTCTGACACACACAGACACACAACCCCCTCTCTCTCTCTCTCTCTCTCTCTCTCTCTCTCTCTCTCTCTCTTTACAGCTCTCTCTCCCTCCTTCACTCTTTCAATCTCCCTCTCTCACACTCTCTCTCTTTCTCTCTCTCTCCCCTGCCTCCTGTCTCATCCATTCCCACAGCTTGCGGGCACAGGTGCCAGACACTTCCCTGCAGAAAGATGAGGGTCCCCCTCCGTTTGTTCCCCCCTTCTTTTCCCCGGCTATTGATTGGGCACTATCAGTGCTCCTCACACGTTGGAAAATGACATGAAGCGGCAGAAGGTAGCCGTGACGATGATAGGGCCGTTTCCATGGCAATCTCAAAGAATCCGGCAGAAAAGTGCCAGGGCCTGCAGAACTGTGATATAGCTAGCACTCATTTCACTTTAATTTAAAACTCTTTTGAAATAATGTTCTCTGAAAAGGAAAAAAGGAGGGGGAAATTCAATTATGAAGTAGTGGTTTCCTCTTCCTCTGCAGGCTGAAACAGGTAAATTATGAAGTAGTGGTTTCCTCTTGCTCTGCAGGCTGAAACAGGTCAATCGGTCTGCATTATTTCCATTAAGTCAATTTTTTGTCATTATACAGCACCATGTCATTTGGCTTGGTTAAGGTCACATCATGGTCACTTCAGGACCCTGAGTTCACACAAAGGTATCCAACAGTACACCTACTCAGTCCACTGTAGGCTTTTACTTTGCTATGAAAAATACTTTAATACTGTGAAAAGACCATTCACAAACCAGATCCATTCATTTTTGTATGTATTTTGACCATTGATACAGTACCAAGCCTACGTATCCTGTGCACGCTCATGGCTATGTGTGTCATCTGTTAATGTGCCATTCCAAACTGCAAAACATCCATGTATATTAGAAGTGTTTATGTGGAGGTGAGTAGAGTGAATCACTGGGCTCTATTACCCCACGCTGTAACGATCAGGGCACGGAGCCACGTCAATGTTCAACCTCTCAGCTCTGCACCAGCCTGCATCCTCTGCCCTCTAGGCTGTGTGTGTGTGTGTGTGTGTGTGTGTGTGTGTGTGTGTGTGTGTGTGTGTGTGTGTGTGTGTGTGTGTGTGTGTGTGTGTGTGTGTGTGTGTGTGTGTGTGTGTGTGTGTGTGTGTGTGTGTGTGTGTGTGTGTGTGGTGTAACTGAATCATTAAGGCGGTAAAGGTCTGACGATGTTTTGGACACTTTTGGTGTGTTGTCAGTCCAGTATTACCATTGAAAAGGTCGTTGTAAAAAGCTATTTAGCTTCTTCACCTGATATGACTATTGAAGTACAGTGTTCACAAAATGGTACCCAAACCCTAGATGAGGCTTATTGTTCATTCCGGTTGTCTGTCATGTTAAATTGAGTTATTCCATGTATCTGGCAGTTTATAATGCCTTGCTGGGGAGTATTCTACTGCTGTTTCCCCCATATACATTTAGACACAATACATACAGAACCTCAATCTGCCACATCAAATGTAGAGTTCATACATCAGAGTCTAAATGAGGCGACATCTTCAACGACAGCAATGCGGTTCAAACGCACGCAACACTGCCTCCACCTCCGCCTATCTGCTCCCAAGCTTCCCACTTCCTAGTTAGCATTTCGAGTTCTAGGAAGAGAACAATGGCAGAAAGGAAAAAGCAGGAGCACTGCCAGAACAAATTTCCAATGTCAGACACGAGCACCGGAGCCTGCCACCGACGACAATAAATCAATTTCTATTTAGATCAAGAGGATTCAAATGTAAGGGCCCTTAATGTGGGCCGGGGAACAAACAGTGGGAGCGGGTGATGAATGTGCCCAGGCACAGTGATGGGCGGGCGGACTGATAGCCCACTATCAGCGGCATCCATCTTCCTTTCTTCCTGGGTCATTTTACTGGAAGCTGTCCAACACACTCAGACAAAATGTCAAAGATACAAAGAGGCTCACTCTGTTCAGTTCTGTTGGAAATCTCCCTGTGGTGTTTGTATATTGCTAGCTAGCTGCTACTTGGCTCGCAGTGTACATTTCATACTAAACACTGTCTTTTTATGTCTGGAAACATCAATCATTGAGCATACTGTGTCTTATTAATTTTGTATCTTTCAAGTACTACAGTACTGGTTGGACAAACTCTATAGCAGGGTATGGCTGATATTCCATCTAGTAGCCTTCTTCATCAGCGTTTGCTGTGTTCTCTGCAAACATTTGACATTGTTTTTTATTTACCCACTGTTTTATCAAAGGCAGCTTCTCACACAACGATCTGTTTTGGAAAGTTAGTGTGAATGGAGCAATAATCGCCTTGAAAAGTCTTCGTAAAATCTGCCCCGGAATTTTAGTTGTTGCAGGCCTGAACATGATGTTTACCTGTGACATACTGTAAGTTACAGATTTAGCATTAGGAAGTTTAAACAATAAAGTCCAATTGTGGGTAACAATACATCAGGGATTGACTACAGACTGCGTGTTTCCATGCCTGTACCTTAAACCCCAGTTCTTTGAACAGCCCAAGGCCAAAACTAATATCTTACTGTAACGGCCTATTCAATTACCATGCACCAGGAGACAAGAGGAGGCAGAGAAATCAATTAGAATACTTTGTTATCGCAGTACTCCATCTCAAAGGAGATAGCAGATGTTATTGCCCACAGAGACTTGCCTTTGTTTGCAGGTTTCACTCCTGGCTCCACGGTGTGTGTTTACACTTGAAAGGGAGATAGATATCTCTCTTGTCTTATGGCATGATGAAATATGACGACCTTTGATACTGCAAGAGACGATAAGATGGTTCTTTCTCTCGCACTCGCGATTGTGTCTTTGGCCCCCAAAGCTCTACAGTCAGATAGAGAGAGCGTTGGTGAGAGACAGAGAGAGGATAATAGGAAAAGACAGAGGCGAGAGAGAGAGTGATAGAGGTATTACAATCTAATAAAAAAAAAATAGGCCGCAAACCTATTTCCTCTCTTTGGTATTCCTTAAGGGGCTGCTCTGCCTCTGACGGTGTGATCCTGTTCGATTTTTCTCTTCACTTTTTTTATTCTCCATGTCTTGGTCCTGGCAATTGTGTTCCTCTCTATCCTTCCCAATTTGCCTCTGTGCTACATACAGCGCGCGGATATAGCCGCCATTGCAATGTCTTAGAAAGTCACCCCTTAAAATATGCGACCTGACAAAAGCCATGATTTTGTAATAAACTACATCACAATGATGTGTTTTCTCAGAGATGTATGTCCTTGAAGGTTTGTTGGAGTCATCTTTGTTTGATGTTCATGGTTGGCAAATGAATTGTTGAATTTTAATATCCTTTGCACGTTGAATATGGCTGCTTAGAAATACCAAGCAACCTTTCTCTCTACAACACCAACCAGTTTCACAAAAAAAACGTGCAAATCCATAACCCCAAAGGACAGCAGTTTTCCTTGCTGTTAAATGTCCTTTCCTCGCCTTCCGAGCATCCGGCAGCATCTACGATGAACTCCAGACTTCTCCTCTGTTATTGAGATGTTTTCTCCCCAAAATCAATATGTAACAACCCCAATTAGACACAAATTAATAATGATCGTTGAGCGCTTCAATTAGATGCTGAGCGGAAGCCGGGGGAACTTCACAAACAGAATGCTAATTAGTGTTCCCGTGGTTACGTGCTTCTCAGAGCATTGCACACAGCTGATAATTGTATCAGCCTGTCGCACCACCACCGACAAACTTCCTGCTTCCCTTTGATTCATGTTTCTAACTTTCTTTCTTTTCTTCCTTTCTTGCAAATGCCGTCTTGCTGACAGAAACCTCAACAAAGAGAGAGAGGAGCAGCATCAGACCTAAACAGGAAGAGTCCCTTGCACAATTGGCAATAGGCAACACTGGGAGAGTGATAACTGCAAATTAGAAATTATTTCTTGTTTATACTTGTCTCCCCGCTTTTGATCAGGTCAAATTGCTCAACTTCTGAGGAAGCAGCGTGACAAGAGACATCATCGCAGCCTCAAATTGGATTTCGGAGCTCGATAGCTTTGGACTGTAAGGTTCTGTCAGCATTTTTGTCAAATTTGAGTTAATGATATTTAAAGCCTTGTTCTTTTCAATTTTGTCTACCTATATAGTACTCTAAATACCCCCAATTCATGTTGTTAAGTTCAAAAGAATACAAGATCAAAATTGCTGACACCATTCAAACCAATGAGGGTTTGAAACTGTAAAGCCACTTATCTCAGAATCATCTTTTTTGCAGATACTGTAGAACCTTATAGTCTCAAGCTCTCAATTCTGTTGCCAGGGTTTGGGCAAAGAGGCAGACTTAAGGAACATGGTTGTCATTTTTAATGAGGTAAAAAAAACTTGATTGGTTTGAAGCGTGTCCTTGTTCGATTAGTTCAACCCGTCCCTTACACGCTCCTGTCAATCAGATTGATTTTTAAAAGTCCCACCCTATCATTGTAAATCCAAAGCCACACAGACGTTGTAAAACAGAGAGAGACTCATGTCAGCTCAAATTCAATTCTCACTGATCAATACCGTACAGTGCCGGAAAGTATTTAGACCCCATACATTTTTCCACATTTTGTTACGTTACAGCCTTATTCTAATATTGATGAAATAGTTTTCCCCCTTATGAATCTACACACAATACCCCATAATGGCAAAGCAAATAGGTTTTTAGACATTTTTTCAAATTTATTACAAATAAAGAACTGATATCACATTTGCATAAGTATTCAGACCCTTTACTCAGCACTTTATTGAAGCACCGTTGGCATCAATTACAGTCCTGATTCTTCTTGGGTATGACGCTACAAGCTTGGCACACCTGTATTTGGGGAGTTTCTCCCATTCTTCTCTGCAGATCCTCTCAAGTTCTGTCAGGTTGTATGGGGACCGTTGCTGCCCAGCTATTTTCAGGTCCCTCCAGAGATGCTCGATCATGTTCATGTCCATGCTCTGGCTGGGCCACTCAAGGAAATTCAAAAACTTGTCCCGAAGCCACTCCAGCATTTTCTTGGCTGTGTGCTTAGGGTCATTGTCCTGTTGGAAGCTGAACATTCTCCCCAGTCTGGGGTCCTGAGCGCTCCGGATCAGGTTTTCATCAAGGATCTATTATGTACTTTAATGCGTTCATCTTTGCCTCAATCCTAACTAGTCTCCCAGTCCCTGCTGCTGAAAAACATCTCCACAACATGATGCTGCCACCGTGATGCTTCGCTGTAGGGATGGTGCCAGCTTTCCTCCAGACGTGAAGCTTGGCATTCGGGCCAAAGTGTTAAATCTTGGTTTCATCAGACCAGAGCTGTCATGTGCCTTTTGCTGAGGATTGGCTTCCGTCTGGCCACTACCATAAAGGCCTGATTGTTGGAGTGCTGCAGAGATGTTTGTGCTTTTGGAAGGTTCTCTCATCTCCACAGGGGAACTCTAGAGCTCTGTCAGAGTGACCACCGGGTTCTTGGTCACCTCTCTGACCAAGGTCCTTCTCTCCCTCAATTGCTCAGTTTGGCCGGGTGGCCAGATCTAGGAATAGTCTTGGTGGTTCCAAACTTCTTCCATTTAAGAATGATGGAGGCCACTGTGTTCTTGGGGACCTTCACTGCTGGAGAAATGTGTTGGTACCCTTCCCCAGATCTGTACCTCGACACAATCCTGTCTCGCAGCTCTACGGACAATTAATTCGACCTCATGACTTAATTTTTTCTCTGACATGCACTGTCAACTGTGGGACCTTATATGGACAGGTGTGTGCCTTTCCAAATAATGTCCAATCAATTGAATTTACCACAGGTGGATTCCAATCAAGTTGTAGAAACATCTCAAGGATCATCAATGGAAACAGGATGCAACTGAGCTCAATGTTGAGTCTCATTGCAAAGGGTCTGAATACTTATGTCAATAAGGTATTTCTGTTTTTAAATTTGAATATATTTGCAAACATTTCTACAAACTTGTTCTTGCTTTGTCATTATGGGGTATTGTGTGTAGATTGCTGAGGATTTTTATTTATTAAATCCGTTTAAGAAGGAGGCTGTAACGTAGCAAAATGTGGAAAAACTAAATTGGTCTGAATACTTTCCCAAGGCACTGTATATAAACTACCGTTCAAAAGATTGGGGTAACGTAGAAATGTCCTTCTTTTGCGTCTAGTTTGAGAAACAGATGCCTCCCAAGCCCTCAGCTGGCAGCTTAATTAAATATTATCCGCAAAACACCAGTCTCAACGTCAACAGTGAAGAGGCGATTCCATGATGCTGGCACAGACACTGGACAGAGGAACTCTGCCTAGAAGGCCAGCATTCCGGACTCGCCTCTTCACTGTTAACATTGAGACTGGTGTTTTGTGGGTACTATTTAATTAAGCTGCCAGTTGAGGACTTGTGAGGCATCTGTTTCTCAAACTAGACACTCTAATGCACTTGTCCACTTGCTCAGTTGTGCACCGTGGCCTCCCACTCCTCTTTCTATCCTAGTTAGAGACAGTTTGCGCTGTTCTTGAAGGGAGTAGTACACAGCGTTGTACCAGTTTCTTGGCAATTTCTCGAATGGAATAGCCTTCATTTCTCAGAACAAGAATAGACTGATGATTATCAGAAGAAAGTTATTTGTTTCTGGCCATTTTAAGCCTGTAATCGAACCCACAAATGCTGATGCTTTAGATACTGAACTAGTCTGACGAAGGCCCGTTTTATTGCTTTTTTAATCAGAACAACCATTTTCAGCTGTGCTAACATAATGCAAAAGGGTTTTCTAATGATCAATTAGCCTTTTGAAATTATACACTTAGATTAACTACCACAACGTGCCATTGGAACACAGGAGTGATGGTTGCTGATAATGGGCCTCTCTACGCCTATATAGATATACCATTAAAAATAAGTAATTTACAACATTAACAATATCTACACTGTATTTCTAATCAATTTGATGTTATTTTAATGGACGAAAAAAATTGCTTTTCTTTCAAAAACAAGGACATTTCCAAGTGACCAAACTTTTGAACGGTAGTGTACATGATGTATAATGTAAGATGATGTAATTCTGTCTGAACTCTGTTAAGACCTACTGTTCCACAGAGACATATTATACGCAATAAAAAAATATACGGTCTCATACGGTATTTCCTTCCTGAAAATAATGTCCCTACACGTTGAAACAGAGCAATAATGAAGGAAAAAAATATGAATGCGTTCATTTTTTGCAACTCTCGTCCTGATATGATTTCAATGTGAAAAATGTTCGGAGAACGCTCCTGCCTCAGTGAGGTGGAAAATTGATTAACCAGTTTAGTTATAAAGCCCGCCCATTACTGCTGAATGCACTTCTCCTGAAGATTAATTTTCATCTGTTTTCTTTTAGTCAAATCGTCAGAACACCTGCCTGGAAGCATAGCATTGCAGAGCAGGGGATATATCACCAACACTATTGCCTTTTAAGCAGGTGGAAAACACTGAAGGCAATCAACCACTAAGTCATTTTCTTTTATGGTCTTTTTTTGGTCCCAGGAAACAAGTTTGGCATAATTCTGTCTGTTTCACAGTAAAATAATAAGTACTGGAGAGATTGGAGCATGCATATGTGAGAGGGTGATTATGTTTGCTGCTTTTAGAGCAAAAAACAACAACAATAACAATATGTTAGACTTTAACTATTTTTTTTTACCCATTAAGCAAGTGGATGTATACCCAAGTCCAAACCGAGACGAGAATGCAGTACAATGAAATCCTCAGCTAGATTTATACAGCAGCTTAGTTGCTTTATACTCAAAGACACTAACACAAATAGATTTTAATAAGGTACGCGTTGTGGTGTATTGATGTTTAATAGTATTTGTGTAATTCATATCCAACAAGCAGAGCTCACACCCTCAAAACACATTCCAGAATAGAGGAAGTATTGGGTAAACATGTGGATCAAACCAAATGAAACATATGAAGGGGAGACATAGATGCAAAGAAATAAACAAGAAAGTGAAGGCATAGATAATTAGGTGAGGGTTTTACCACTGGCAAGGTAAAAAATCATGTTAATGTTTTTTAATTAATATATGTGATAGCGACGAAAGCCTGAATGGAATGAATTGAAATTGGTTCATTAACACAATAAATCCCTGTTTTCCCTCATTTAAAACAGTTAAAGTCCACATTCAATGTCCTGTATTCTAAAATTATATAAAATATTCTACATTCCAAATTCTATATTCCAAATATTCTGAAAAGTGACATGCATTCTTTCTTGAATCATGTATTAGAGGAATCAGATGATGTCCTGTGCGATGACATTAAAAGATGATAGGCTTTGCAGCCGGTGCGACACTGTCATTTCTCTCCCACCAGGACACATGGCTTCTATTAGTTGCTAACTAATCTGCATACAGTCACTGCCATATCCATTTCTCACCGTGAACACTGTGATAGACTAGGCAGATAGACAGAGGCAGGGGTCAGTGGAAATGAACATTGTCAGGATGTTTTAACATTCAATGTGGTCTAAGTTATTGACTGGACTGTAAAGAAATAGCAGTAGGCCTACAGTATAACGTATGTCTTTCTCTGCATACTCTACACACACAGCGATGACGGGGGAAGCAGGTGTGTGTGTGTGATGTTTGCGTATGCATGTTTGCCTGTGTGAGCAGTAAAGAAACACGCCGGCCTTTGAGCTAACGATCCTCCTTGACCTCTCCTCTTCTATGACCAAGGCACTAAAGCCTTCCTTTAGTGATAAGCAGGCTGTGTCCTATTGATTTGCTGTAATTCCCCTTATTGGCTCAACTGTTAATACAGTGCACTGGCTGGTGATGGATTCAGCAGTAGTGTCAGCTAAGATGTATTTGTGTGTATAACAAATAGATAACATACTGTAATTTTATCTACATAGACAAACGCACAAATCTGAATGCATGCATGAAAACACACACACACATACATACAGACAAACAAAAACGTTCAAGCATGTACACGCACAAAAAAAACGCATATTAATGAAAATAATTCATATAAATGTGTAAATATTGGAATTAACCTGTGTCGCTTGTGGTTTGCATCATCTATTTCAACCAAGGTCGGTTCTATCCCTTTCACCAATGAAACAAGACATTAACTTTTGAGCACCCCAAGGTTAGTTATACTACATATTTAAAGGCCCAATGCAGCCATGTTTATATCAATATGAAACATTTCTGGGTGTCAATTAAGTACCTTACTGTAACAAATAGCTTTTGTAGCTAAAAACTATTTCTTAAGCAATAATTTTGCAAGGACTGTCTGGGAGTGGTATACAGTGCATTCGGGAAGTATTCAGACCTGTTGACTTTTTCCACATTTTGTTACTTTACAGCCTTATTCTAAAATGTATTAAATGTTGTTTTCACTCAATCTACAAACAATAGCCCATAATGACAAAGCAAAAACGTTTTTTTCAACATTTTTACAAATGTATAAAAAATCTGAAATATCACATTTACATACGTATTCAGACCCTTTACTCAGTACTTTGTTGAAGCACTTTTGACAGCGATTACAGCCTCACGTCTTCTGGGGTATGATGCTACAAGCTTGGCACACCTGTATTTGGGGAGTTTCTCCCATTCTTCTCTGTAGATCCTCTCAAACTCTGTCAGGTTGGATGAGGAGCTCAAGTCTGAACTCTGGCTGGGCGACTCAAGGTCATTCAGAAACTTGTCCCGAAGGCACTCCTGTGTTGTCTTGGCTGTTTAGTGTTGTTATGTTGGAAGGTGAACCTTCGCCCCAGTCTGAGGTCCTCAAGCACTCTGTGGAGCACGTTTTCATCAAGGATCTCTGTACTTTTTTCCGTTCATCTTTCCCTCGAACCTGACTAGTTTCCCAGTCCCTGCCGCTGAAAAACATCCCACAACATGATACTGCCACCACCATGCTTCACTGTAGGGATGGTGCTAGGTTTCCTCCAGATGTGACACTTGGCATTCAGAACAAATAGTTAAATCTTCGTTTCATCAGACCAGACAATCTTGTTTCTCATGCTCTAAGAATGATGGAGGTCACTGTGTTCTTGGGGACATTCAATGCTGGAGAAATGTTTTCCCCAGATCTGTGTCTTGACACAATCTTGTCTTGCATCTCTACGGACAATTCCTTCAACCACATGGCTTGGTTTTTGCTCTGACATGCACTGTCAACTGTGGGACCTTATATAGACAGGTGTGTGCCTTTCCAACTCATGTCCAATCAATTTAATTTACCACAGGTGGACTCCAATCAAGTTGTTTAAACATCCCAAGGGATGAACAATGGATGCACCTGAGCTCAACTTTGAGTTTCATAGCTAAAGGTCTTAATATTAAAAGTTTTTTTTACAATTTACTGCATGGTGATGTCACCATGAAAAGCCGAAACTCCCTCTCATGCAAACCTGCTGATTAGAACGTCCTGTGTAGATTGCATTTTCAACCAACTATCAGGAAATAACACTGATCAAATTATTCCACACATTTACGGTTTTAGTTTTATCAGCTGTTGTACAATATGATACTAAACACAAAATGCAAACACATGCATTTTGACTGCACTGAGCAAAAAATACTGCGTGCGCTATCAGCGTTAGTGGACAGAGTTTAAGACCATGTAGGTCAGTCAACAAATGTAGTTATAAATGTCTGCCATTCACACGCTCTGTCTCCTTCCCATAGAGCGGACTGTATAGTCAAGAGATTGACATGGTGTGAAAATGGGAGCGGTATCTAGGCATGCTGCTGACCATAGCTCTCTCCTGTAATGTATCCAGCATGCAGTTAAAATGCCAGTCTTTCCCCTCAGGCGCGAAACAAAACCAAAGACAGGCCAGCTGAAGCAAACAGTCTCTCATGCATACAGATCAGCCTCTCTAGCCCTTACCACGTCCATCTCCTCTCTCCATTCATGAGGAGACACATGTTTTATCTGCTTTACGCCGTCACATCTGACATAGCACTTCCCCAGAAGGCAACACTGGTTTCAGTGACGTCATTATAATGTACTTTGTGAAGTCATGGTCAGGTTATATGCTGGATGTAATTAGATGGTTTGTAAACTTATTTTAAGCAACAGGAATATGATGTCTTTTCCACGACATCATGAAAAGTATGTCTTTAGGACTTGGTAATAGTATTTTGAACTGTCTTTGCAGATTCCTGCACATTAACAGAGAAAGCAGAATTAATGTTATGCTATATTTAGTCTCCAAACCTGTGCTTCTGCCAGTGACAAGAAGAAAAGTGGTCAAACCGTTTTGTTACCTGGATAAGTTACAGTTAGGCTTGTGTTGTTACATGTTTCATGACCACATTTAAAGTGATTCATGTGTTACCCTACAATTAGTGGAAGATTGCATTGAGGGGAGGGAGATGGTGACAGTTCCTGTCAGGGGTACATTGCAAGCTGGGTGGCAAGTTTGGCAGGAAGGCCTTAGCCACACTTGTTTAGGTGTTTGTGTGTGTGTGTGTGTGTGTGTGTGTGTGTGTGTGTGTGTGTGTGTGTGTGTGTGTGTGTGTGTGTAGTGACTGACTAACTACTGTTGTCACTTGAGATGTGAAGTGTCCTGCTATGACATGACAAGTGTGTGTGTGTGTGCTGAGCAAATAGTGTGGTTTCGGTTTTTGAAAAAGAATCACATTTTTTTATTTCATTTTAGATTTGTTGTTTTTTAATGGTAAATGCATTATGATGGTTCAACGCTGTAACAACACAGAATATAATAATTGATGGTAGTGAACGCCCATTCCTACTGTATCACTTATTAGGCTCTAACCATATTTATTCACATTACTTTTTTTTAAATTCAAATATTTTGGTTGTGTATATTACATATTTGTTTTTAGTACGATGTCTTTATTATTTCATTAATAAAACCCCAATGATGGTAGTTGTTGCCCATGTACTGCTTATCACTTATTAATAAACCATATAAACCAATATTTGACTTTAGTAAAATATTTCAGTTATTGTGTATATCACTTTTTATGTTATTCGATGACTTATTATTTAATTCCAAGTCATCATCTCGTTTTCGCTCAGGTAGTAGCAGCCAGCCAGTCAGCTAAAGTATCTCTGTGCTCCCTGAAGAGGCATCCTTCAGGCTGGTGGGCTAGCCTAGCTGGCTAGCTGCCTGCTGTCTGACAAAATCACTATTTCAGTAGTTCTTCAATGTAGATAAGGCATACTTTTAACACGGCTAAATAACAACTATCAATCAATTAGATGTATTGTTATGTAGAGATCATTGAGGTATAAAGAACTGGAGACTGCGTCCAAGATAATCTGATTGTTGTTTTCAAGGTAATCAACTCGCGTTCGCATACGCTGATTTATGGACCGACATCACATGCGCATTAGCACTCATTGCGCATGCACAGGGAGCAGCTCAAGCCGCGCCGACTTTCTCATTTCAGGAAAAAAAAAACATGGCAGACATTGGATAAATTAAACATTTTAATAACTTCGGCTGTGAGTGATAGAAAAAAATAGTCCTCAACGATTATTTGAACAATCGGTCTCAGCGATGTTTTCTGCACAAAGGTGACGACTAAAGTGTCTTATTAGGAATTTTCTAATCTGACTCGTCTCGATGTGGCTGTCTATGGAAATTGTTTTTCTGGGCCGGGTGTATGTTAAACTGCAGTACCGAAGCAAGACTGTAGGAGCAGTTGAAATCATGCTTCCAGACCAGAACTGGCCCCTTTGTAGAGATTTTATACATTTTTTTTTTTATTAAACAGTAAAATGAAAAACATAAACATAACAGCCAGAGGGATTCCACAAAGAAATAAGAGGAGAAAAAAACACAAATCCACATTATATCAATTCAAATACATGTTTTGGACCTTTTGTTTTACGTATACGATTTAATGACTCTAAATAGTTTTCCAAATCAGATGGAAAATGTTCCTAATAAAGTCAAGAGATTTAGGATATACTCACTTTCAATTGTGGAATCAGTGTAGTAAAATAATATGTCAAACTTAGAAATTTCAGGGATGCAACTGCTCTCTATCTCTCTCGTGTCTCTGTATTGCTCTTCCTCTCCATATTTGTCTGCTGGCCCACAGGCAGCTGTAGGTGCAATGGATTCTGGTCATTGTAGTTAAATACCAAATTTTCTGCGCTTATCTATGATGAGTTGGACAAATTCAATTAGTAATTTAAAAACTGCAAATAAACTGACATTTTGTGTGTGTGTTTCTACATGTTCGTAAGAGAGATAGAAAAACATATATGCATATGTTGCATATTGAGTATATAACATATATACCATATAAAGAAAATGGTTGATGGATGACAAGAACATATTCATGCTAGCTACATTAAAGCTATTTGTACCACTTGATGCAAATTATTGATTTATATGTTCCATTAGTAGATTGTATGCACTCGCTGAAATGACAATCATTCCCGTGATTATTATTGTGATACATAAATCATGTTTTCGACTCATTATAAACAAACCCCCCCAAAATATCCTCTCTGTGTACCACCATTGGAAAAACCTGTCTTCTAGTATTGCCTTGGGCCAAATGTATTCGACAAAAGAGTTGTGTCTGAATTTAATGGGACAGAAAAATAGCAGTTCTGATAAACGAGCACCTTTCCAGCTCTGAGGTTTTTTTCTTCTTGATACTTAACCTACACAGTTATTGGTTTTCAACCCCCTTTACACATGCAATTTCTCTTCTCGCGTTTCTTTCTACTCTCTTTATGAGGACCTGCATGAATAATTGTTACCACGTAGGGTTAGGAGGAAGTTATGAAGAGACTCCATAAGCAGGTAGTGACACATACTGGAAATCTGCTTCTCATCTGAGCAATATGGAGTCAATTGGCTGTCTTTAACAATGTTTCCCAACTCCAGTCCTCAAGAACCCCAACACTGCACATTTTTGTTGTAGCTACGGACAACTTGTCAACTAATTATTAAGCCCTCAGTGAGTTGAAGTAGGTGAGTTTGTTCGAGGCTACAACATAAATGTGTTCTGTTGGGGGTACTCGAGGAATGGAGTTGAGGAACACTGGGCCAGAGGAACACCAAGCAATCACTGAACCCAGACAGTTTCTGTTGTTTAATATTGACTCTCATTGAATACAGAGGGAGAGGAAAGAGTAGACATTACTCAGAGCACTCTTGATATTCCCGATAGTGGACTAGTTCTCTGTTTGAGATGTAGAGCACAGACAGAGATAATCAAACCCAGAGCCAAAGACCAGGAGTCCCACCACGGAATTTGAATGTCCATTAAGCTGAGATTTGCATGCAGCCAGTGCCCCACATTGGCCCATGGATAGATAGGTACAGTACACACACACACACACACACACACACACACACACACACACACACACACACACACACACACACACACACACACACACACACACACACACACACACACACACACACACACACACACACACACACACACACACACACACACACACACACACACACACACACTGTATTCTGATTCTGCCTGATAGAACCATAGATTAACAGAGGTCTGAACTCCCTGGCATTTTGTTTGTAAAGCTATTTCATTTTGAAATGCAAGAAATGTATGAATTATGCATAGACTACAATGCATGTGTCAGGTCTTAGTTAAATGTATTTTTGAAATGTAAAAATGAAGAGAATTAGATCATTGTGGGTACAAGCTTACATTAAAAACGTAGTTCCAGGACCTAATCTGATTTCCCATGTCATGCATAAGCATTACACTTTCCAGTAGTTCCTTTGGTAAAGTCACAAATGGATGGTTGGAAATAGCACCGAATGCATTGTCCTAATTTGATTCCGAGAGCCTTGTTCTATTACGGGTGGAAACATCAGTGGTTCTCATGCACCTTAAGCTCGTTAGTGTTCCCTAATTTCCTATTTTGGGAACCGTGGTGGGAGCCGCTGGTTTCCTAATGCGATCAGAGGGGAACAGAACTGCGGAAAAGCAGGGAGGATCAAAAGCTTTTCCATTAGAATATTCCCTTGTCAGTTTTGGTTTGCCATCGTGCGGGACGTGGCTGGAGACAGCGATTTGATTCCGATTCTGTCGACGGCTGAGCTGGCAGCGCATATCCACACTCAGCTTTTAGTTCTGTCTCTCTCTCTCTTTACCACATGTCCAATATTCTCTCTCTATTCCCCCCTCTCTCTTTCTCTCTGTCTCATCCTCCTCTCTCCGACTTTGTCTCACTCCTCTCTCTCCATATCTCTTTCCCTCTCACTCTGTCTCCCTCCCTTGAACACCGCTAGTTGCCCTTCTCTGCAGCAGTCCTCTCCACCCCCACCCCTCCTCTGCTTTCTATGAGGATTTGCATTAAGCTGGCCCATTTTGTTTTTTCGCCTTCTGCACCACCCACCCACCCTTTTGAACCCTCCCATCCCATTCCCACTGTGTTGTTTCATCTGAGCCTCTCTCTCTCTCTCTCTCTCTCTCTCTCTCTCTCTCTCCCCTCCTCTCACTCTGTCTGCCTGTGCACCTCCCTTCTCTCACTCATGCTCTCAGTGTTGTTGCCTGCTGTATCCAGTGAAGGATCCGATTAGGATCCCTTCTTCTCTCTTTCAGAGCAGGAGGCTGTGTTCAGGTGCTGAGTCTGAGACAGAGGGGGTGAGTGGAATCACCAGGACCCCCCCACTCCTCCCCCCCAGAGAGGAGTATGAGGCACTGAGACACACAGAAGAGAAGAGAAAAGAAAGGGGATTTATTTTCTGCCCATGGTGTCTATATTGCAGCACCTTTGGAGCGCTACAGTGGACCAGTGGCCACAGAGCAAACAGTGAGAAAGTGGTATTTATGTTAGGTGATAGATGTTTTGTTTTCAAAACAGTGGTTATTTATTCTATACGAATTTGATTGAGTGGTGATAAACCAGGTGGTTTTATTTTTCCTCCTCGTCTGTGCTGATTGTGTGTGTGTGTGTGTGTGTGTGTGTGTGTGTGTGTGTGTGTGTGTGTGTGTGTGTGTGTGTGTGTGTGTGTGTGTGTGTGTGTGTGTGTGTGTGTGTGTGTGTGTGTGTGTGTGTGTGTGTGTGTGTGTGTGTGTGTGTGTGTGTGTGTGTGAGAGAGAGAGCGAAAGGGACAAGCAGCGCTCTGCCATGTGCGACTGATAGCTGCTCGAGACACACGCAGAGTGCGCCACATCAGAGAGCGAGAGAGTGAGCGCAGCAGATACGCTCTCAGCCAGAAGAGCAGCAGCAGCTGTACACGACGACACACAAAGGTCCAGAGAGGGAGACACAGAAAGTCATCCGATTTTCCTTTCCTTCGAGGAAAAGAGAAGCGCGAGAAGGAGAAAACACTTATTTTGCTTTACCTTCGGGGCAAAGTGGCAAAGAGCGTGAAGATTGTGAGAGCAAGAAAGATACACCCAATGTACTTTCCCCTTGGACAATTTAGAACATGAGAATAGCTCTCTAATTTGAGTTTAAATTTGCTGTTCTTCTGGGAAATGCTGTAGGAGATTGAAACCTCCGATTGCTTTCCGTCAGGGCACAATGTCAGTGTAAGGGGTGTAAAAGCAATATAGAGATCCTCTGACTCCTCTCCCCCGGAACGACTCTGAGCTGGAGTGCTGTGTGTTTAGTTGAAACTGAAGCCGGACCTGAATACGGGTACAGGAGCTAAACCAAGTGGACGTGGGTTCGTAGTGGTCCTAGTATGGGGATGTGTCCATCATGAGCCTGGTCTCAGTAGAGTTTCCCCCGTGCCGTACATCTGTTGTCAGTCCTTTGGGCTTGGATCATGCTTCGTCCCTCCGGTTTCGCGCTGTCGCGGGGCTCCGGGGAAGGGGGTATGTACCACCACCCCAGTCCTCTTCGCCTGCGCCTGAGCCCCTGGATGTGGTCTCTGACTCTGGGATGTATAGCTGGGTCTGTGTGGAGCTCTTCTCCCAGGGGGAGGCAGGATAACAGCGTGGCTGCCGCAGGACCTCAGGAGCAGGCTACGTCCTATACCCACCCGGAGCATCACCTCCACGGGACGCGGCATCACTCATCTGCACCCATCTCTATCTACCGCTCACCAGCCTCTCTAAGGGGTGGCCATGGTGAGTTACACTTTTGACCTAAATTAACTTGTTCTTAAAACCTAAACCCCTAACCCTAAACTCGAACCTGCATTTCTTTACCCTAACCTTAAGCAACCAGGAACGAAATTCCCTTAAGAGTAGATTATTAATGAATCTCTCTCTGCGTAAACCACAATCTTAAAGCAGCTCTTAATAGAATGTATTGAAGGGGAAAGGGACATAAAGCAAGAGAAGCAAACACAGGGTCAAAAGAGAAAAAGACTAGAGAACAGATGGAGAAAAAACTGTACAACGAAAAAGACCCACTCTCCTCTCCTCTCTCCTGTGCTTTGCCATATTTCTGGCTCGGATTAGGGACCCAGTGCTAATAGCTGCTAATTGTAGAGAGTCTTCTTCAAAGCCATCAGGTGCATTAGCTGATTGGCAGTAATAACTCTGTGGTGTAGCTGTCCGCTGGGGAAAGGGGATGAGGAGAGGGGGGAAAAGGGGGAGAGTTTGGAGAGGAGGGAAGAGAGGGAGAGAGAAGGGTGTCAATAGGGCTTTATTGGTCCTCTGATACCATTTAATTACTGGGCTGCATAGTGCTGGTGTGTTTTGGTGGGAGCGTGTGGGAATTTATAAGTGTGCAGCTATTTTGCAATTATTCTGGACCCTTCTCTGACAGCGCCACAGCAGTTATTCCATTACAGCAAAATGCTGACTGGGGAAGAGGGTATATTCTGAGTTTGTGTGTGTGCAGGGCTAGACAATAACTTTCTTTTATCCATATAACTGATTTTACTACTTGTGTGATAGCTGAAGCAACTTGTCGACCCCCCGCTTTCATCTGGGACATTCCATTGCCTGAAGCGACATCTCTCTCTCGCTATAGCCCTCTCGCTCTCACCATCTGACCTCCAAAGCTTGATCAATTACGCCGCCTCCTCCTCCTCAGACCTCCTCATTGTCTTGGCTGGCTTGGCAATTGTTTATCCTAAAAATGTATGGACATCTTTTATTGAAACTAGTTTCTCCCCTTTTCTAAAATCCTTAGCACATAACTCAGTCGCTTCTACCCCCAAAATGGAGAAGTGTTGTTTTTTTTTGTTGCGAGGCAGCAGTAGCTGAGTGTGGAAGCCTGCGTTCAGCAACATTTTAATTACAAATTCAGCAAAGACCTTAGGTGAGACGGGAGGTGCGCTCAGGCTTAGCTTCAGAGTGTTGAGGCATGGCACGCTGTGTGGTGCTGGCGACTTTGGACTGTCTGATCCCAGCTCATTACAATAAGAGAAAAATACTCAAATCAAATCACATTTCATTTGTCACATGCGCCGAATACAACAGTGAAGTGCTTACTTAAAACTTTCTTAAAACGTACAATGCAGGTTTAAGAAAAATACCTAAAAAAATAATAAATAAAAGTAACAAATAATTAAAGGGCCGCAGTAAAAAAAAAACAATAGCAAGGTTATATACCGGGAGTACTGGTACAGACTCTACTGCAAAGGTGCGTTGCAATGGAAAAGGAGGAGGAGAAAAAAACCTCTGAGAGACTTCTGCTGGGGTTTTCTACAGCATCTGATGAGCTTGTTGTGTGTACTCTTAGAAAAAAAGGTTCTATATAGAACCCCAAAGGGTTCTTCGGATGGCCCCATAGGAGAACCCTTTGAATAAACCTTTTGGGTTCCATGTAGAACCCTTTCCACAGAGGGTTCTACATTGAACACAAAAGGGTTCTACCTGGAACCAAAAAGGGTTCTTCCTGGAACCAAAAACGGTTCTCATGTGTGGACAGCTGAAGAATCCATTTGGAACCCTTTTTCTAAGAGTATGCGTGTGTTCACCTGTGTGAGTGTAACAGGAGTTAGTCAACTGTGATGAATATTCACCAAATCACCAGTTTCCCTCATTTGTTTTTGGTTGAATCTCCTTGTATTTTGTTGGGCTCTGTGTGTGACGTCAGCGCTGCGCGCGTGAGCTCGTTCGGGGCTGTTTCCATCTGAAAGAGGTAGTAGGCTGTGTCCTCTCTGCCCTCCCATTTTTTATTTGATAAAACTCACTACATGGACATAGTAACCAATGAAAACAGTGTACTTTACTCATACAATATCAGTCAGGATTCCATGTTATAAGTTTTTTTTCCAGAAGTAATATGACGAAGCTATTTTGCTAGCAGGCTAATGTTAGCGCCTTGCTAGCGTTCAGGGTCCGGTGGCTAGCTACCGTTGGTTCAGTTTAGTTTTCATCTTCTGACAGGGGAGGGCACAGCAAATATATAGCCTGTACGACGCCCAGCCCTGATGTCCCCTTTCCTTATGCCCTGTGATTCAGGTATGGAGATTCTGTATGAAATATGTGGGTGTGTTTTGTCTATTCATGTACAGTTGAAGTCTGAAGTTTACATAGACTTAGGTTGGAGACATTAAAACTAATTTTTCATGAGGTGGGCTTGCAGGACATCTACATTGTGCATGACACAAGTAATTTTTCCAACAATTGTTTACAGACAGATTATTTCACTTATAATTCACTCTATCACAATTCCAGTGTGTCAGAAGTTGACATACACTAAGTTGACTGTGCCTTGAAACAGCTTGGAAAAGTCCAAAAAATTATGCCATGGCTTTAGACGCTTCTGATAGGCTAATTGACATAATTTGAGTCAATTGGAAGTGTACCTGTGGATGTATTTCAAGGCCTACCTTCAAACTCAGTGTCTCTTTGCTTGACATCATGGGAAAATGAAAAGAAATCAACCAAGACCTCAGCATTTTTTTTGTAGACCTCCACAAGTCTGGTTCATCTTTGGGAGCAATTTCCAAATGCCTGAAGGTACCACGGTCATCTGTACAAACAACCGTATGCAGGTATAAACACCATGGGACCACGCAGCCATCATACCGCTCAGGAAGGAGACGCGTTCTGTCTCCTCGAGATGAACGTACTTTGGTGTGAAAAGTGCAAATCAATCCCAGAACAACAGCAAAGGACCTTTTGAAGATGCTGGAGGAAACAGGTACAAAAGTATCTATATCCACAGTAAAACTAGTCCTTAATCGACATAACCTGAAAGGCCGCTTAGCAAGGAAGAAGCCACTGCTCCAAAACCGCCATAAAAAAGCCAGACTACGGTTTGTAACTGCACATGGGGACAAAGATCATACTTTTTGGAGAAATGTCCTCTGGTCTGATGAAACAAAAATGTAACTGTTTGGCCATAATGACCATCATTATGTTTGGAGGAAAAATAGGGAGGCTTGCAAGCCAAAGAACACCATCCCAATCGTGAAGCATGGGGGTGGCAGCATCATGTTGTGGGGGTGCTTTACTGCTGGAGGGACTGTCGCACTTCACAAACTAGATGGCATCATGAGGCTGGAAAATTGTGGATATATTGAAGCAACATCTCAAGACAATCAGTCAGGAAGTTAAAGCTTGGTCGCAAATGGGTCTTCCAATTGGACAATGACCCCAAGCATAATTCCAAAGTTGTAGCAAAATGGCTTAAGGACATCAAAGTCAAGGTATTGGAGTGGCTATCACAAAGCCCTGACCTTAATCCCATAGAAAATTCGTGGGCAGAACTGAAAAAGCATGTGCGAGCAAGGAGGCCTACAAACCTGACTCAGTTACACCAGCTCTGTCAGGAGGAATGGGCCAAAATTCACCCAACTTATTGTGGGAAGCTTGTGGAAGGCTACCCAAAACATTTGACCCAAGTTAAACAATTTAAAGGCAATGCTACCAAATACAAATTGAGTGTATGTAAACTTCTGACCCACTGGGAATGTGATGAAAGAAATGAAAGCTGAATAAATAATTCTCTCTACTATTATTCTGACATTTCACATTCTTAAAATAAGGTGATGATCCTAACTGACCGAAGACGGAATTTTTACAAGGATTAAATGTCAGGAATTGTGAAAAACTGAGTTTAAATGTATTTGGCTAAGGTGTATGTAAACTTCCGACTTCAACTGTATCAGATTCAATAGCCATTTGACTAATTGACTCATTAATTGAGCCTAAAGTAGTTTACATTGTTTTTTCATTGAAAGTCATTTTTAAGATAGTATTTTAATAGAAGAGTAAAATCCTAATTGAGAACGTGGTTCGTATTTATATCTGTGATTTCGTAAACACTTTTTATTCATATTGTGGGTAATTTTGAATTACATTGAGGGACTTTGTTATTGTGAAACACTATTTGAACCATTCTGTTTTTATATCACTAATTCCTATTCTGTCATCTATGTTATCTATTCATATTTCAACATTGGTGCCTCATTCTATTAGCTATTGATCTTAAAGCCTTTTTTAAAAATGGTAATGTTCTGTCCTATTGTAATGTTCTATCCTATTATATCATATATTGGGAATGTATGGCAGAGCTGTTTCCGTCTGAATGAGGGGAGGCACGGCAAATATATAGCCTGTAGACGTCCAGCTCTGATATCCCCTTTCCTTTCGCCCTGTGATTCAGAGCTGTCAATTAAGCCAACACTCAGCATGACTTATTTAAGGCGCCAGAACACAATGCAACAAACCATTGGACATTGGCACGGCACCCCAGCTACATGAGTGTGTGTGTGATGCCTATATAGGCTTGTGTATATGTGTGAACCTGCCTGCGAGCATGCTTGCATGTGTGTGCGCGTGTGTGAGTGTATGTGACTAATCAGCCTCCTGTTCTCCCACCTATTTAATACGAGAGCATAGAGTTTGCTGTGACTGGGAAGGCATGATGCGTAAAGGGGATAACGACCTGTAGAAAGACAATTGCGAAAGGCCAGAGATTTGTCCTTCAGACGTAATGATCTGTCTGTCGCCTTTGTCTCCAAACCAAGCTTATTAGTGGGTATACAACAATAACTGCCATTGTCTTGTTTTGTTACACCTGTTTTCGCGGCTTAGGAAGGCAACATACAGTATCGAAGAAAACAGGATGTTTGCACACCTGCCTGAACTAGGTGGTTTGCTAGAGCATTGCCAGTGGTCACAGTTGGATAGATGGCCTTAATCAAAATCCCCTTTGAAGTGGGCTGGTGCTGCTGTACCTGCCAGTGGCACATAACTAAGTGTTTTGGGCAGCCATTAGAGAGATGAGAGAGAGGGAGGGGCTATGTCCAGACCAAGCCCCTTTAGCTGGACAAGCAGCACAGTGGATGTCTCCGAGAGAGAGATTTCTGATCATGATTTTTTTGCAGATGTAATTTCACAAGCTAGAGGGGTACCCAGCATAGGCTACCTGAGTACTCTATTCATTCCCCTCACTATTCAGACATATCTATTTAAAGTCTGGAAATTGAATGTAATATGGATGTTGCACTCTTCTATGTGAGCAGGCTGTGAGATCTATAACCAAATGGGTTTTGGAGATGCTCAATTCAGACATCAAAGCAATCACTGGCACACTCTGATTTAAATCAGACAAAGTTCTGTATATATTTGGCAGGGAAACCAATGGGCTATTGGGGTCCAGTCCTTTTCATTCATCGTCTTGACTTGGTTTAAGAAATGTAAAGTTAATGAAATCTTGTCTTGTTTAAAGGTATCCTAAATGAAAGGTATATTTCTCCCCCTCTCCCTTACACTATCAGACATCTTGGAGAAGTACGCTCTGAACCCATTGAACTGGTTGTAAAGATGTAAAAGGTTGTAAAATTTAAAAAAGTTGAGCATTTTTGTTTTTTATTAATGGCTGACTTGTTTTAATTTAGACTTTCATGCCCCTTCTTGATAAAGTGGGTAAAATATGAAACATAATTGGTCATAATTGCAATAATAGCCTCATATTACCATTCTGCCAAAAGAAACAGTTAAACACATCTTACAATCATCTGCATTTCCATCATTTTCCATAATTCAGTCGAATAATAAAAGAGAAAGCAGTTCGGAAATTACTTTCACTTTTACTTATTGTCTTCCCCTTCGTTGACTTCAATCACCTACATCATATTCTTAAGAGTTTTTATTTTCTCCGTCCTATACGATTTGATTAACTAGCTTGCATTTGACTTGAAAAACAGGCACTGTGGACGAGTTCAGACGAGAAGTAATTGGCTCCCACAATGGATGGTTCTAATTCAGTTCCATTAGAACAGATGGGAGACGGCTGCTCTGGAATAAGCGATTGTGTTACTACCAAGTGGCCCTTTTTATTATTTTTCAACCTTTGACTCCTTTCGACACTTTATTAAGTGAGTTAGCTCGTTACTTGATTTATGGTTCTCCCAGTTTGTTAGTCAATTCATTAACAGAATCTTTAACGCTCAGTTCATTCAGTGTATGTTTAAGGATGATACTACAAATAACTTGTTCCATTAAATTGTTATAAATGCATGGAATAGCCCGAATGGAAATTGGGATGGAGTTCAGAGCAAGGGCATATGACCTTTACATGTCTCTTTTGGTGAGAGCCTTGGGTGTATAGTTTGAGACCCAGTATGAGATTTGCCATGCTGGGCACTAAAGGCAATGACATTCTAATAAGAATCCACATTTGAATGCTATTGTCAAAGTACTTCCAGTTCCATCATGGAGGATAGTTTCCAGTCTTTCTGCTCTAAGCATTCTTTCCCAGAGGAACCCAGGGCATCCCCAGACCCCAGAGTGAAGGAACAGAGTGAAACGTGTAGGATCAAAGGGACGTTTAGACCCGAATCCTCAGTATGGGATTATCATACTCGGCAAGACACTGGAGGAGACCTCATAACAGGATCTCATACAGAGAGAGATAGGGGGAGACGTAGGGAGGGAGCGAGATAGTGAGGTATTTTTAAGAGATTTTTTTTCTTTGCAATGCATATGCTTACAGTGACTCTAAATGACCTGAAAATGTTACATTTGTCCACATCATTATGAATCATTGATGATTATTTCCAGAATCGGGTCAACCAAATGTTGCAAATAAATACTAACTTGGTAGAGCTATAAATAGGTAGTGTGCTTCAAAGTACACTATTCATAACCACTAATGTATCATGTTCTCTGGTGAGGAAATATGGTCATGTGTAAAGTGAATATTTTCTTTATTCTCAGTATATCAGTGACACAAAGCCATCTGCCATCCCAGCTCCTTCCATATTGAAAGGACCATTCATAAGTTGTCAAAGCTGAAGTTTCTGTCATCCACCCACATGTCACCAGAGAACTGAAGAGTACAGTATGTGAAAACTGAACGTCAACATGTTCTTATGACATGACACACACACCATTTTTGCATTATTACTACTTTATTACTTTGTATTTCACACAGTTTCCTCATGACAGTTGAAAAGACAGCAGATGCTGGATGACAAATGTCTCAGTTCTCAGTTAGTGAGGAGAAAGAGCTGTGAGACGGAGTACAGATAGAGAAAGGGAGAAGAGAGCGCTGATATGTAGTGAGAGAAGAGGTAGAGCAGAGAGAGGGAGGGAGAGCAGAGAGAGGGAGGGAGATCAGAGACATAGGGAGAGGTAGAACTGAGGGACAGAGAGAGAGTGGTAGAACAGAAAGCCTGAGGTCCCTGGGTAAATGGTACAGCAGAGAGAATAGCTGGAGGGGTTGGAGAGCACATTGAAAACACTCTGTATGACTAAAGAAGCCCCGACAGTGGGGCTGAGCCTCACAGCCCAGCATTTGTTTGACAGGCTGGAAGACTTATCACTAAAGCCATGGCACGGAACAACAATGACATGACTGATTAGATGAAAGAGGAAAGAGGAAAACAAGTTGAGAGTGTGTGTGTGTGTGTGTGTGTGTGTGTGTGTGTGTGTGTGTGTGTGTGTGTGTGTGTGTGTGTGTGTGTGTGTGTGTGTGTGTGTGTGTGTGTGTGTGTGTGTGTGTGTGTGTGTGTGTGTGTGTGTGTGTGTGTGTGTGTGTGCGCGCGTGCGTGCATGCCTTCCTTCATGTGTTGACATTTGACAATGTATATTACTGTATGTACGGATGTAATATGTTCTCGTTTATAAAATGTTTTTAAAAAAGTGACATTTAACCATTGTAGTTATAAATAGGGCTGCAGGTAGCCTAGTGGTTATAGCGCTGGGACTAGTAACCGAAAGGTTGGAAGATCAAATCCCCGAGCTGACAAGGTCAAAATCTGTCGTTCTGCCCCTGAACAAGGCAGTTAACCCACTGTTCTTAGGCCGTCAATGAAAATAAGAATTTGTTCTCAACTGACTTGCCTAGTTAAATAAAGGTAAAAATGAAAATCGTCTTGGCTGACCATTAGTTTTATGATACCTGCAGTGACATATAACTTGACATAAACTCAGCAAACAAAAGAAACGTCCTCTCACTGTCAACTGCGTTTATTTTCAGCAAACTTAACATGTGTAAATATTTGTATGAACATAACAAGATTCAATAACTGAGACATAAACTGAACAAGTTTAGTTCCCAGACATTTCTGGGGGGAATGGCCCTAGCCCTCACCCTCTGATCCAACAGGTCCCAGACGTGCTCAATGGGATTGAGATCCGGGCTCTTCGCTGGCCATGGCAGAACACTGACATTCCTGTCTTGTGGGAAATTGCACACAGAATGAGCAGTATGGCTGGTGGCATTGTCATGCTGGAGGCTCATGTCAGGATGAGCCTGCAGGAAGGGTACCATATGAAGGAGGAGGATGTCTTCCCTGTAACGCACAGCGTTGAGATTGCCTGCAATGACAACAAGCTCAGTCCGATGATGCTGTGACACACCGCAGGTGTATGTTCATTAATTGTTTATGGTTCATTGAACAAGAATGGGAAACAATGAAGATCTGTGAATTTATTTGGATTTTTACTAATTATCTTTGAAAGACAGGGTCCTGAATTATACAGACATATTACTTAAACGTGTGACCTTCTCTAATCGCTCCACCATCACCCTCTCTCTCGCTCCACCATCACCCTCTCTCTCACTCCACTGACCTGAAGATGTATTCACAAATGTTTATTTTCTGTCAGTCGCTGTCAGAGGTAGTGACAGCAGTTGGTCACACTGATGTAACCTGGGGCCTTAGGTCAGGACAACTGGTAATATCTGGAGTGGGTGGTTAGTTAGCAGACCTGGGTTCAAATAAAATTTGAAATCTTTCAAATGTTTTAGCTGTGCTTGATTGGTTGGTGCATTGGAACCAATGGATTAGTTCTAGAAGTGTGAACTTCACCCATCTGGCATTCCATGCAGACTTAAACCAACGCTCCAAGTATTTGAAAGATCTGAAATATCTTATGATTATCTGAAATGTCCACTTTGCTGGAGGGTAGTGTCGTGTCTTTGGCTATGCCGGATAAAGTGATATGACATGCTATTCTATAAAATAATTTATCCATAATTAATATTACCTGATTGAGCTAATCATGTAAATGTAATTAACTAGAGAGTCGGGGCACCACAAAATAATATTTATAGAGATGTTATATTCCGAATAAACTCTTAAAGACCTAGTAATATTTTACATCAATAGCAGTCAATATTAATCGTCACCTTAATTCAGTCTCATCTGAAAGTTGTTCTTCACGAACCCTGGCTAACAAGTTGAATCAGCAATACAAAATTGAGTTTAATTATTTATTTACTAAATACCTAACTAATCACACAGAATTACACATACACATAATTAATCATAACTTGATTACAAATTACGTCATAAAGGAAAACGTCCCTAGCGGGCAGAACAGATATGACAGCTGGTTACACAAAAGAAAAGGGCTGGGTTTGAGTGAAAGAGCGGGAAGACTGAGGACCAAAGGAAGAAGCTGTACTATCGTAAATACAGTATCTTATGCATTCTAAATTACCGCCCATGTGGAAAAAGAAAATGCAATAAATATTTACTCTGAGCTGCGCTTCAGTAGGTTAGTGGTAGATGGAGGGCCGTGTTGCCAAACCGAGTCCTTTGTCCTTTGAAGAATGTCTCTGGTGGTCAATTGGATACGTTGTAGTAACGTCGTTGTGTGATAGACGGGATACTCTGTTCCTTCTAACCCTCGTTTGCAGCTGCTGTTGCTAACTCAACGACTAGGAGGTATCACTTCTGTAGTGAATAAGAGTTCAAAGTTCATACCATTCGCAACCAATGCTCACACTGATGTTGGCTTCGTTCTGTAGTTATTATCTGAACCCTTCTGACATCGGACCATCGTCCTTACATCCTCGGAACAGGAGGTTACATTTTCGTCAGGGCTTTATATAGTGGAGCGAGAAGGGTGTGTCTGAAAAGTTTTATAACCCAAGACTCTTCACAGGGTCGGGCCACTGATTGAGCAGAGCCCTAACCTTATGAAAACCCAATTCTCACATTTTAGAAGCTAAAATCACATTTCATCCCATCACAAATAATTTTATATTCAAACATTTAAATTGAACAACAATTCCATGTAAATCCGACAACTCTGATATGTAGACTTTCCACTGTAGAGTTTGTCATCTTATCATTGATGAGAATGTCTCAGATGACAACCGAACTGACATCATATTCATAAAGTACCACCGCATATGTTCAATTGGTCGGATTACCAGAATATATTTCATTTCCCCCCACCTTCTGATGTTCCCAGAATCTCTATGTTAACCAAGGGGTTTACAAATGTCACATCAGTAGGGTAGAGAGAGGAAAAAGGGGGGAAGAGGTATTTATGACTGTCATAAACCTACCCCCAGGCCGACGTCATGACAGTAGGCTTCATTATATTTACGCTTTAAGAAATGGCCTGGGTTTGAAAAGACTGTATAGCTGGTTTTGTGAATTCCAATGGGCTCCTGTCAGAGAGACTCAGATTCATGAATTATCTTCAATCACTTTGATCAGTTTAATTATGGCAGTTCAATCATCAGAGGAAAATAGTTGTATGTATGGTTCTGAGAACAAAATTAAATAAGTGGCAGTTATCATAATCAACATGAATGATTCTGGCTTTACACAGTTTCTCATATACACTGGGTATACTTAACATTAGGAACACCTTCCCCCCTATTGCCCTCAGAACAGCCTCAATTCGTCAGGCATGGACTCTTTAAGGTGTTGAAAGTTGTCAAGTTGACTAGATGTCCTTTGGGTGGTGGACCATTCTTGATACACACTGGAAACTGTTAAGCGTTAAAAACCCAGCAGCGCTGCAGTTCTTTATACAAACCAGTGCGCCTGACACCTACTACCATATCCCGTCCAAAGTCACTTACATCTTTTGTCTTGCCCATTCACCCTCTGAATGGCACACATACACAATCCATGTCTCAATTGTCTCACGGTTGAAAAATTCTTCTTTAACCTGTCTCCTCCCCTTCATCTACACCACATATGTCAGAGTCAAGGCCCGCGGGCCACATCCGGCCCGCGAGAAGGTTTTTTACGGCCCCTGGGATGATCTTGATTTATTATTAGAACCGGCCCGCAGACCGCAGCAAGCCGGCAGCCCGCAGATCTTTTACACGCACCAATACTACATTTCCCACAATGCAACGGTGACGCACCGAGCAGTAGGCTGCTTCATTTCAATATTTATTGGCACAGCAGTTGTCAGCATCACAGTAAAATTAACTTTCAGATACCCATCAAAAATGGCAAAACGGAAGGTGGACACTGAGAACCGGGGTTTCAAACAAGGTGGGAGTCGGAGTATTTGTTCACGGAGGTAGCTGGAAAACCTGTGTGTCTTCTGTGTGGAGAAAGTGTGGCGGTACTGAAAGAGTATAATCTGAGACGACATTATGAAACGAAACACGCGGACAAAAACAAGAATATGGACATGGAACAAAGGCTACAAAAGGCAGAGGAATTAAAACGAGGCCTCAAATCTCGACAGGCTCTGTTCAAAAAAGCCAAATCACAAGGCCAGGCTGCTGTCAAGGCCAGTTTTATTTTGGCAGAAGAGATCGCTAAATCAGCCCGGCCATTTACGGAGGGGGATTTCATCAAAAACTGCATGATTAAAGTTTGTGACGAAGTTTGCCCAGAAAAAAGGCAACTCTTTTTAAATGTGAGTCTGAGCAGAAACACCATTGCCGAGAGAGTAGACCAGTTGTCCATCAATCTAAAAGAGCAGCTTGTGAAAAGGGAAAAGATTTCATTGCATATTCCTTGGCTGTGGATGAGAGCACCGACATTTCTGACATTGCCCAGTTGTCAATTTTCATCCGCGGAGTGGACTCCAGCCTAAGCGTGACAGAGGAGTTTTTGGCTTTACGTCCTATGCATGGCACAACTACGGGGCATGATTTGTATGAAGAGGTGTCAAGATGTGTAAATGAGATGGAGCTGCCTTGGGAAAAACTCGTGGGTTTGACAACCGACGGAGCACCTGCGATGTGTGGACACAGGAGCGGACTGGTGGCGAAGATACGGGAAAAGATGCAAGAGGAAAACGCGACAGGTGAGCTGACAGCTTATCATTGTATCATACACCAGGAAGCGTTGTGCGGTAAAGCCTTGAAAATGGAGCATGTAATGAGCATCATCACGCGCACAGTTAACTTTATCAGAGCCAAAGGTTTGAATCACCGCCAGTTCAAGGCATTTCTGACGGAGTTAGAAACGGAGCATGGTGATTTGCCTTATCACACAGAGGTGCGATGGCTAAGCCAGGGAAAGGTGCTTCAAAGATGTTTCGAGCTTCGTGAGGAGATTTGTCTGTTCTTGGACAGCAAAGGGAAAGACACAACACAACTCCGAGACGAAATGTTTCTGTGTGAAATGGCTTTTCTGTGTGACATTACGAGTCATCTGAATGCAATGAACTTGCAGCTGCAGGGTCGGGATCGTGTCATCTCTGATATGTACAGTACAGTGAAGGCATTTAAAACCAAACTGACTCTGTGGGAGACGCAGATGCGGAAAGAAAATTTGAGCCACTTTCCCAGCTGCCAGACCATGAAAGAGAAGCTCTCTACCAGTGCGTTCCCGAGCGCACAGTTGGCTGATAAAATAGATATGCTTGCCGCTGACTTTCGACGCCGATTTGCTGACTTTGAAGCACAAAAAAGCAGGTTGGAACTGCTCGGTAACCCATTTGCTGTTGACGTGGAAAGCTCACCACCAAACCTCCAAATGGAGTTGATTGACCTCCAATGCAATGATGCACTGAGGGCAAAATATGCAGCAGTGGGTGCTGCGGAGTTCGCCCGTTTCCTCCCCGACACAATGCCCCAGCTGCGCATCCAGGCTGCTCAAACGTTGTCTATGTTTGGCAGCACATACCTGTGTGAACAACTGTTTTCTTTGATGAACTTGAACAAAACATCACACAGAAGTCGACTTACTGCTGAACACCTCCACTCAATTCTGAGGATTTCCTCAGCTCAGAGCCTTACCCCGAACATTGATGAACTTGTGGAAAAGATGGGACACCACCAAGTATCACCCTCAACCTCAAACAAGTGAACATTACTGTGCAATCACATATTTAGAGTTTTTACTCAGTTCAAGTTTAAAAGTTAAAGTTTAATATTTGTTTTCACTGCATGTTACTTCTCCTTAAACAAAGTGTTGTTTTTGATTAATAGATTTTTGCACTTTATTTTATTGTATTTCAATCCAATTATATTTTAAAAATATTTCAGTTGAGTGGATGATAGAAAATTGCTATTATTGTTTTTTTCTTTGAAGTAAATTTAGCCCACTTTTGCTAAAATAGAAAATATAGGCTACTGATGGTGCCTTGAATACCGGTTTCTTTCATTTAATGTTCATGTTATGGGGATTTTTATATAAAGGAAATTTGTCTTTTGTGTCTGTTGAAAATTAAAGATTACTGACAGAGCCATAAGAAAATATTGCTTTATTTATCTGATCATATTGGAATATATTTGTTAGGTTTTCAGTAGGTTCAATTAGGTTCACTAGACTATATGCGTCATTTAAAAATTTTTCAATGAACATTCGAACAGTCCGGCCCTCGGCTTGTAGCTAAATTTTTTATTTGGCCCTCCGTCCATTTGACTTTGACACCCCTGATCTACACGGATTGAAGTGGATTTAACAATTGACATCAATAAGGGATCATAGCTTTCACCTGGATTCATCTGGTCAGCCTATGTCATGGAAAGAGCAGATGTCCTTAATGTTTTGTATACTTAGTGTAATACTACCCCAAAATGCTGTAAACGTAAGTGGCTAAAATGCTAAAGGCTAAATGCTTCAACAATGTCACTTCTACAACAAAAGGTAAGCAATACTTGAATGGCGACCTTCTTACTAGGAAAAATGCAAATAAACACCCCCTCGTAATTACGACTAGGATACTTAAGACATGATGTGAACGCAACATTAGAACTGAAATGAACAGCAGGCTAAATGCTAAGTAGCAGTACGCAAACAAAAGTGCAGCAAAGCAACAAAAGTAAGGTTCAAACACGTCATATGATAAGTAAGAAACTATAGACCAAATCAAAGTACATAGTAACAAAATACATCAGATAATCAGGAAGAGCTTCAATCAGTGGAGTGTCCTGGGATGAATACTGCCGTACAACATTTGGTATGGTATTGACACGATAGTTGAGTGACCGCTCTAACAGTGGAAATTAGAGGTCAACCGATTATGATTTTTTTTAATGCCGATACCGATTATTGGAGGACCAAAAAAAGACGATACCGATTTAATCGGCCAATTTTTATATATATATATTTGTATATATAATGACAATTAGAACAATACTGAATGAACAATTAACACTTTTATTTTAACTTAATATAATACATAAATAAAATCTATTTAGTCTCAAATAAATCATGAAACATGTTCAATTTGGTTTAAATAATGCAAAACACAGTGTTGGAAAGTAAAAGTGTAATATGTGCCATGTAAAAATGCTCAGAACATGAGAACATATGAAAGCTGGTGATTAAATATTCCCAGTTATGAAGTTTTAGGTTGTAGTTATTATAGGAATTATGACGCTTAGACTATTTCTCTCTATACCATTTGTATTTAATAACCTTTGACTATTGGATGTTCTAATAGGTACTTTAATATTGCCAGCCTAATCTTGGGAGTTGATAGGCTTGAAGTCATAAACAGCGCTGTGCCTCAAGCATTGCTAAGAGCTGCTGGCAAACGCAGTAAACGAGTAAAGTGCTGTTTGAATGAGTGATTACGAGCCTGTTGCTGCCTACCATAGCTCAGCCAGACTGCTCTATCAAATATCAAATCATATACTTAATTATAACATAATAACACACAGAAATACAAGCCTTTGGTCATTAATATTGTCAAATCCGGAAGCTATAATTTTGAGAAAAAAAAAAGTTTATTCTTTCAGTGAAATACGGAACCGTTACATATTTTATCGAAAGGGTGGCAACCCTAAGTCTAAATATTGCTGTTACATTGCACAACCTTCAATTTTATGTCAGAATTCTGGCAAATTAGTTCACAGTTCGCAACAAGCCAGGCGGCCCAAACTGCTGCATATACCCTGACTCAAGTGAAGTGACACAATTTCCCTAGTTAATATTTCCTGCTAACGTGAATTTCGTTAACCTGTTACTCCTACGCCCTACTTTTTCGAACATTCTGTTAAAAATCGCGCAACATTTCAGCACCCTGCTGCTCATGCCAGGAATATAGTATATGCATATGATTAGTATGTGTGGATAGAAAACACTCAGACGTTTATAAAACTGGTTAAATCACGGCTGTGACTATAACAGAACGTGCGTTTCATCGAAAAGTGCAGGAAAATCTGATCACTGAAAATGGAAAAATATATCCATGCGCGACTTGAACCCATTGATAACGGTGAACCACATTTAATGGGGCTGAGGTTGCAATACCTACAGCTTCCACACGTTGTCTAGAGTCTTGTCATTTGCCTACTATTTGTTTCTTGGTCAAACAGACGCAAGGCAGCGCATTTCTTCCGGTCTCCGACCGGATATTTTGGTTGAGGTTTACCCGGACATTATTTCCAGACGGACAGCTAAAGAATATACTTCGCCTCGTGATCAATTTGATCGCTTATTAACATTTAATAATACCTAAAGTTGCATTACAAAAGTATTTCAAAGTGTTTTGTGAAAGTTTATCGTCAACTTTTTTAATAAAAAAAATGACGTTACGTTATAAGACGCTATTTTTTTACGTTTATCACACAGTCTTCATAGATCGATATCTAGGCTATATATGGACTGATTTAATCGGAAAAAAAGACCCAATAGTGATTATGGGACATCTAGGAGTGCCAACAAAGAAGATGGTCAAAGGTAATGAATGTTTTATATTTTATTTGTGCGGTTTGTGTAGCGACGACTATGCTAATTATTTTGTTTACGTCCCCTGCGGGTCTTTTGGGGTGTTACATGCTATCAGATAATAGCTTCTCATGCTTTCGCCGAAAAGCATTTTAAAAATCTGACTTGTTGCCTGGATTCACAACGAGTGTAGCTTTAATTCAATACCCTGCATGTGTATTTTAATGAACGTTTGAGTTTTAACTAGTACTATTAGCATTTAGCGTACCGCATTTGCATTTCCAGATGTCTAGATTGGACGCCTACGTGCCAGGTAGGAGCAAGAGGTTAAACTAAATATGCAGGTTTTTTTTTTAAATACTTCTGTGTATTGATTTTAAGAAAGGCATTGATATTTATGGTTAGGTACATTTGTGCAAAGATTATGCTTTTTTCGGCAATGCGCTTTTGTTAAAACTTCTTAGGGACTTGGTTCCTGTGGCGGGATCAAATCAGCGGAAATTTTAGAGCGCCACCTATAGTTTTCGATAAAACTCAAACTTTCATTAAAACACACATGCAAGGTACTGAATTAAAGCTACACTCGTTGTGAATAAGCCACCAAGTCAGATTTGTAAAATGCTTTTCGGCGTAAGCATGAGAAGCTATTATCTGATAGCATGCACCCCCCAAAATACTGGAACGTCACCTAAAACAACAGATTTTGCGGTAGCCGGCGCTACCCAAAACGCAGAAATAAAATATAAAACATTCATTACCTTTAACGAGCTTCTTTGTTGGCACTCCTATATATCCCATAAACATCACAATTGGGTCTTTTTCCCGATTAAATCCGTCATGGTATAGCCAAAATATCGTTTTCCTTAGACCGGTCTGATCCAGGAATATTCCATTTTACAAGACGCAACGTCACTTTTTAAAATTACAAAAGTTGCCTATAAACTTTTACAAATCACTTCAAAATACTTTTCTAAACCAACTCTAGGTAGTAATAAACGTTAATAATCTATCAAATTGATCTTGGGGCGAGCTGTATTCGATAGCAGCAAGTCTTGAAATCATCCTCCATTGTTTTCAATTTCACAACATCCTGTGGTGAGACTAAAACAGGAAAGGCCAAAACGTCATCCAACCAAGGATTAAGTAGACTGGAAATGCCAGTACTGGCGACATCGTGTGGAAGCTGTAGGCGTTTACAGGGCATCCTCATTTATTTTCGGTCGCCTTAGACAATTCATTGACTGGCGGATTAATATATTTTTTGTGTTTTTGGTGAACAGTTTTTAGAGGGATTTTTACTCCGAAACACGTTATGTTATAGCCACAGACACGCGATTTAACCAGTTTTAGAGACTTCAGGGTGTTTTCTATACACCCATACTTATTATTTGCATATACTATATTCCTGGCATGAGTAGCAGGACTTTGAAATGTTGCGCAATTTTTAACAAAAAGCTGCGAAAATTCGCATGATCCCTAATTAAATCATCACCCGTTTGGCGAAGTTGAAGTAGGCTGTGATTTGATGATAAATTAACAGGTAGCGCATTGATTATATGCAACGCAGGACAAGCTAGTTAACCTAGTAATATCATCAACCATGTGTAGTTATTAACTTGTGATTATATGAAGATTGATCGTTTTTTATAATATTTAGCTAGCAACGTACCTTGGCTCCTTGCAACCACAAGGTCCTTTTGACGCTGCACTCGCGTAACAGGTGGTCAGCTTGCCACGCAGTCTTCTCGTGGATTGCAATTAAATCGGCCATAATCGGCGTCCAAAAAGGCTGATTACCGATTGTTATGAAAGCTTGAAATCGGCCCTAATTAATCGGCCATGCCACTAATGGAAATACATGTCCTCAAAGATGGAAGCACTGTACTGTCTTTGGTCCCTCCTGATCTCACCTCCATGCAACCACGTACGCCCACTTATATCGTGTTGATCAAATTCGACACTCATTGCCCTCCATACAAAAATTCCTCACTTCGTGGTCTTATTTTCATGGACAGATTTTGGCAGCGGTAAACCCTCTTGCTTCGCCTCTTTCTTTCTGGTGTGGTGTGTGTGTGTGTCAGCCATCTTAATGTGTTCAGCTGGTGACAACCGGGTCCCCTAAGGTGAGCTTTCAGGTGACATGGCGGCCATCTTGGATCGGCACTTTGCCACATTGACCATGAACTTGGCATTTACGTGACATAATCCACAACATATACACTAAAGGAGTTACTGTGGGGAATAATAAGTGAGTGAATTGAGTGGTATAAAACACCTCCAATACATTCGTACACAAACACAAACATATGAATACTGTACATAAATGCATTACCAGAGAACTCTTGTGTTTCCCACGCATAATATTTAGTTTCAGTCAATTTGGAGCGAGTGAGTGTTTATGCTGATTCCTCATTCTGTTGGAGTTGTTTTAAGTGTTCCTTTGCTGTTGCACAACCCATATATTACAAAGCAGTCTGCTAGGATAAGTGAGTGTTTGGTGATTGCTGCGGGAAACCTTTTGATCCTCATTCTGTCATAGTTATTACAATCATCATTATTTTCCACAGCTACAAACAGCTTTGCTTGGTTTGGGTTTAGGGGCCAAGTATGTGTGTGTGTGTGCGTGTGTTTGGGGCGCTGGGAGCGTCGGTGTGTGTGTGTGCGTTTCCGTGTGTGTGTGTGCGTGTGAGTAGTTTCTAGTTCTTTGAAAAGTGACTTAATGAGCATCAAACACAAACTGCGAAAACTCTACCAGCCCATTAATCAATCTGTTTTACCATCATAAGGCACAAACATACACACACGCACGCACACACACTCACTCACTCACTCACTCACTCACTCACTCACTCACTCACTCACTCACTCACTCACTCACTCACTCACTCACACCTCCAGACATACTGCAGCAAAGCATACAGCCACATCAGAAGATTAATCTACCTTTAAACAAAGCCTTTGAGAGAGCACTTGAATATGTATGCCGCTAGCTTCTGTCCTGTGTGTGTGCACGTGTGTGTGTTTGCAAGTTTTGTGTTTGCAAGTTTTGTGTTTGCAAGTTTTATGTTTGCAAGTGTGTGTTTGCAAGTGTGTGTTTGCGAGTGTGTGTGTGTTTCATCCCTTCCTGCTGTATTCAGCTCTAGCCCCTCCACGCTAACTCAAACCCAGGAAACAACTGGTTGACCGACACAACCTCCACCTTTACAACACCACAAAATACAATCATTACAAAACGCTCTCTACTGTACAGTAGAACAATAGCTGGTGTGGAACCATAGGGGAATGCATTAGCCATTAGCCATGTTCTCAGCTCTCAACAGCAGTGGAGTGGGCAGTGACCGTCTGTAGCGCATTCTTGGGGAATGCGTTTGGGGCATGTTATTTGAATTACTACTCCCACAACGTATTAGCATATTGTGTTAAAGACAAATAAACAGTTCCCAATTGGTTCAGGGGAGGATATGTACTTATAATGGGATTAATGCGGCTGGGGCTAAATCATTTGCAGTAGAGAGAGAGAGGACAGTGAGAGGAGAGAGCGAGAGAGAATCAGAGAGGTGCGGAGAGCTGCCTTAATCGACATCCTTGTCTCCAGTGCACGGGGAACAGTGCCTTGCTCAGGGGCAGAACGACAGATTTTTACCTTGTCAGCTCGGGGATTCGATCCAGCAACCTTCCAACAAACGCCAGGGATGCAGACAATGACGAGAACACCATGAACTTGAAAGTTACAAAAGTGCCTCACATACAGTATAACTGTAACACCTTACTTGAAGACATCTGTAAAAATTCTGCTCCCGGACTGACATAACATCTGTACTGTCTTATGATACATTTTCGATTTGGCTGATGTTAATGCTTCTGAGGCAATTATTGCTTTGATAGAGGAGAAGATTGGTTCTGCTTTGATTTTATATTACCTTTCCCACCTCTGCTCTTCTCATCAGTACACACACAAACAAACACACACACACACACACCAGGAGTACATTCTCATAGCTCTCAAAGACACCTGTGATTACCATAGGAAGAGCCGAAGGCTTCCTAATCAGCTGTCCATCACTACTCCAAGAGTGCTAGACCTGATCAAACGCTGCCAGCCTAATTCACCTCTGAAAATGAATGAGCTCTCTGAATAGTTCCAACTCTCTTGCCTCCTCTCTTTTCCTCCCTTGTTCTCACCCTGCTGCCGAGCTAACACTCATATCAATCCTCCAGAGGAAATGGCAGACATGAGTCGTTTCCATGTCATTTCAGCAAGCCATGACACCCACCCTCTCAGATTGTTCTGAAATTCTTTCTGTAGTTTGAAACAGGTAAGATTGGCATTCCAGAAACATTCTATTGTTGAAATGAAGTTTTATCTCTGAGAAATTAAGATAATTGATTGCACCCTAATTGCAGGTAGCAGGTAGCCTAGTGGTTAGAGCGTTGGACTAGTAACCACAAGGTTGTAAGATCTAATCCCCGAGCTGGCAAGGTCTGTCGTTCTTCCCTTGAACAGGGCAGTTAACCCACTGTTCCTAGGCCGTCATTGAAAATAAGAATTTGTTCTTAACTGACTTGCCTAGTTAAATAAAGGTACATAAAATAAAAATTGGCCATTTTAATTTCTAGGATTCAGATAATATTCAAGAAATATATTATTTGGACCAAACTTCTTCCTACTAATGAATAAGACATGTGGAATCCCCCAAAAATGTCCAAAGCAACCCATGGACCCCCCACACCCTATGCCAATCCCAACCCCAAAAACAGTATAAATTCAGTATAATCAGAATTAATTCAAACATTACAGTTTTGAAAACATAGCTTGTCCAAAAAAGTATGGGATAAATTGAACCGTGGGACAGGGTAAGTTAAGCCACTTACACATTTCTGTATTCAACACAATCGCAATTCCTTTTTGTAAAGCATATTTTAACACCGGCTTAACACCTAACAAACACTGTACTTTTTAAAACACTTTTAACATAGGCCAGGCCCTGTTCTTACCTCATATCTCAGCGATAATAGAATAGAATACAACTTTATTGCCCATCCAGCATGGAAATGTTTATTTGGCATCACCTTCCATTAAAAGGACCACATACAAATACATTCTCACATCATACACATTTAAACCATCATGTTGCATACACTAACAACATAGAGAACATTAATACATTCACTCATAACCGGCAGCTGTCCCAACTGCACTGGATAGATAAGAACATATACTGATACAATTTACTTTGCATTTAATAGTCCAACAGCACATGGAACAAATAAATGTTTGAACACGTTCTTCTTGGCCATGGGCATACTGAAGCGCCGGCCAGAGGGAAGCCTCTCAAACAGGGTGTAGAGGGTGCATTGCCTTACCCCTGGAGAGAAAACAATTCAATTTGCAACTGTCTCAACTTACCCAAAGGCAAACGTTTTGACAATATTAGCCTACACAGCCACAAGGATGCACTTTCATGCTAGGTTCATATGGAAGCTTAAACCTCATATGGAAGCTTAGAGACCCCAACTGATGTATAGGACAATTATGAACTCTTCCTAAATATTTAGTCAGATAATACATTTTGTGTATGGTTTTCTAGAAACAAGGGTGGCTCAATTTAACCCTCAATTTAACCCAATTTTACTCTCCACTAGTGTTTTGCGATTCTAATGCTATTGGGTTGCATCGGGTTTGATGGTAAAATGTCCAGTGTTTCTCCTATATGCATTTAGTAGTAGCACACTGCCACTGCTAAATTGTGGCCACCACAATTTATACATGTAGATGTATTCCCCAGTAAGATCCCCCTCCCCCGCAGGAATACATTGATTACTAATCAATAGATTACTACTTGAGCTGTTTTCTGAGAATCATATTTTTATTTTACATTTTATTTTACATTTACATTTTTTATTAAGTGGTAGAATCGGCTTTAATATTGCATATAGATCGTGGCTTCCATCAATGTAATTGTCTGCATCATTTCCAATCCCCCATATATATTTTTGGGGGGTATATATATATATATATATGTGTGTATATATATAAATATATTTTTCAATATATTTTCCTTCTTTATTATTTTCCCCTAACCCTACCACCACTCCCTTAGTTGGTATCAACTAATGGACAAAAATACTTAAGCTTCCACTTACGTCTTATACATACTTCATATTACATACATTTCACGGACAGTATATTTTACATAGGTTATCTGTTGTTTGTTTTTCGTCCCAGCCTTCAGCTTCCCTTAACCCCTCCCATCTACAGTTGAAGTCGGAAGTTTACATATGCCTTAGCCAAATATATTTCAACTCAGTTTTTCACAATTCCTGACATTTAAGCATAGTAAAAATTCCCTGTCTTAGGCCAGTTAGGATAACCACTTGATTGTAAGAAGATGACATTTCAGAATAATAGTAGAGAGAATTATTCATTTCAGATTTTATTTCTTTCATCACAATCCCAGTGGGTCAGAAGTGTACATAAACCCAATTAGTATTTGGTAGGATTGCCTTCACATTGTTTAACATTCCACAATTTTGGCCCATTCCTCCTGACAGAGCTGGTGTAACTGAGTCAGGTTTGTAGGCCTCCTTGCTCACACAAACTTTTTCAGTTCTGCCCACAAATGTTCAATAGGATTGAGGTCAGCGCTTTGTGATGGCCACTCCAATACCTTGACTTTGTTGTCCTTAAGCCATTTTGCCACAACTTTGGAGGTATGCTTGGGTCATTGTCCATTTGGAGGACCCATTTGTGACCAAGCTTTAGCTTCCTGACTGATATCTTGAGATGTTGCTTCAATATACCCACATAATTTTACTCCCTCATGATGCCATCTATTTTGGGAAGTGCACAAGTACCTCCTGCAGCAAAGCACCCCCACAACATGATGCTTCCACCCCTGTGCTTCGCGGTTGGGATGGTGTTCTTCGGCTTGCAAGCCTTTTTCCCTTTTTCCTCCTAACATAACGATGGTCAAATGGTTCTATTTTCGTTTCATCAGACCAGAGGACATTTCTCCAAAAGGTATGATCATTGTCCCCATGTCATCAGATCAAACAGAAGCAATCAAACAGCAAGCAATGCAGGTGTAGAAGCATAGTGGCTAGGAAAAACTCCCTAGAAAGGCCAAAACCGAGGAATACATCTAGAGAGGAACCAGGCTATGTGGGGTGGCCAGTCCTCTTCTGGCTGTGCCGGGTGGAGATTATAACAGAACATGGACAAGATGTTCAAATGTTCATAAATGACCAGCATGGTCCAATAATAATAAGGCAGAACAGTTGAAACTGGAGCAGCAACACGGCCAGGTGGACTGGGGACAGCAAGGAGTCATCATGTCAGGTAGTCCTGAGGCATGGTCCTAGGGCTCAGGTCCTCCGAGAGAAAGAAAGAAAGAAAGAGAGAATTAGAGAGGGCACACTTAAATTCACACAGGACACCGAATAGGACAGGAGAAGTACTCCAAATATAACAAACTGACCATAGCCCCCCTGCACATAAACTACTGCAGCATAAATACTGTCGGCTGAGACAGGAGGGGTCAGGAGACACTGTGGCCCCATCCGAGGACACCCCCGGACAGGGCCAAACAGGAAGGATATAACCCCACCCACTTTGCCAAAGCACAGCCCCCACACCACTAGAGGGATATCTTCAACCACCAACTTACCATCCTGAGACAAGGCTGAGTATAGCCCACAAAGATCTCCGCCAAGGCACAACCCAAGGGGGGCGCCAACCCAGACAGGAAGATCACATCAGTGACTCAACCCACTCAAGTGACGCACCCCTCCCAGGGATGGTATGAAAGACCCCCAGTCAGCCAGTGACTCAGCCCCTGTAATAGGGTTAGAGGCAGAGAATCCCAGTGGAAAGAGGGGAACCGGCCAGGCAGAGACAGCAAGGACGGTTCGTAGCTCCAGAGCCTTTCCGTTCACCTTCCCACTCCTGGGCCAGACTACACTCAATCATATAATCCACTGAAGAGATGAGTCTTCAGTAAAGACTTAAAGGTTGAGACCGAGTTTGCGTCTCTTACATGGGTAGGCAGACCATTCCATAAAAATGGAGCTATATAGGAGAAAGCCCTGCCTCCAGCTGTTTGCTTAGAAATTCTAGGGACAATTAGGAGGCCTGCGTCTTGTGACCGTAGCGTACGTGTAGGTATGTACGGCAGGACCAAATCAGAGAGATAGGTAGGAGCAAGCCCATGTAATGCTTTGTAGGTTAGCAGTAAAACCTTGAAATCAGCCCTTGCCTTGACAGGAAGCCAGTGTAGGGAGGCTAGCACTGGAGTAATATGATCACATTTTTGGGTTCTAGTCAGGATTCTAGCAGCCGTATTTAGCACCAACTGAAGTTTATTTAGTGCTTTATCCGGGTAGTCGGAAAGTAGAGCATTGCAGTAGTCTAACCTAGAAGTGACAAATGCATGGATTAATGCAACATTTTTGGACAGAAAGTTTCTGATTTTTGCAATGTTACGTAGATGGAAAAAAGTTGTCCTTGAAATGGTCTTGATATGTTCTTCAAAAGAGAGATCAGGGTCCAGAGTAACGCCGAGGTCCTTCACAGTTTTATTTGAGATGACTGTACAACCATTAAGATTAATTGTCAGATTCAACAGAAGATCTCTTTGTTTCTTAGGACCTAGAACAAGCATCTCCGTTTTGTCCGAGTTTAAAATTAGAAAGTTTGCAGCCATCCACTTTCTTATGTCTGAAACACATGCTTCCAGGGGCAATTTTGGGGCTTAACCATGTTTCATTGAAATGTACAGCTGTGTGTCATCCGCATAGCAGTGAAAGTTAACATTATGTTTTCGAATGACATCCCCAAGAGTTAAAATATATAGTGAAAACAATAGTGGTCCTAAAACGGAACCTTGAGGAACACCGAAATTTACAGTTGATTTGTCAGAAGACAAACCATTCACAGAGACAAACTGATATCTTGCCGACAGATAAGATCTAAACCAGGCCAGAACTTGTCCATGTAGCCCAATTTGGGTTTCCAATCTCTCCAAAAGAATGTGGTGATCGATGGTATCAAAAGCAGCACTAAGGTCTAGGAGCACGAGGACAGATGCAGAGCCTCGGTCTGATGCCATTAAAAGGTAATTTACCACCTTCACAAGTGCAGTCTCAGTGCTATGATGGGGTCTAAAACCAGACTGAAGCATTCCGTATACATTTTTTGTCTTCAGGAAGGCCGTGAGTTGCTGCGCAACAGCCTTTTCAAAAGAATTTGAGAGGAATGGAAAATTCGATGTAGGCCGATAGTTTTTTATATTTTCCTGGTCAAGGTTTGGCTTTTTCAAGAGAGGCTTTATTACTGCCAATTTTAGTGAGTTTGGTACACATCCGGTGGATAGAGAGCCATTTATTATGTTCAACATAGGAGGGCCAAGCACAGGAAGCAGCTCTTTCAGTAGTTTAGTTGGAATAGGGTCCAGTATGCAGCTTGAAGGTTTAGAGGCCATGATTATTGTCATCATTGTGTCAAGAGATATAGTACTAAAACACTTGAGTTGCAAACCATGTGCAGTTGCAAACCGTAGTTTGGCTTTTTTATGGCGGTTTTGGAGCAGTAGCTTTTTCCTTGCTGAGCGGCCTTTCAGGTTACGTCAATATAGGACTTGTTTGACTGTGGATATAGGTACATTTGTACCTGTTTCCTCCAGCATCTTCACAGGGTCCTTTGCTGTTGTTCTGGGATTGATTTGCACTTTTCACACCAAAGTACGTTCATCTCTAGGAGACAGAACGTGTCTCCTTCCTGAGCGCTATGACGGCTGCGTGGTCCCATGGTGTTTATACTTGTGTACTATTGTTTGTACAGATGAACGTGGTACCTTCAGGTGTTTGGCAATTGCTCCCAAGGATGAACCAGACCAGGCAATTTGTTTTCCTTAGGTCTTTGCTGATATCTTTTGATTTTCCTATGATGTCAAGCAAAAGGGCACTGAATTTGAAGGTAGTCCTTGAAATACATTCACAGGTACTCCTCCAATTGACTCAAATGATGCCAATTAGTCTATCAGAAGCTTCTAAAGCCATGACATCATTTTCTGGAAACCATGAAACCACTAAAGCCATGACATCAAAAACACTGAAAACTTGAGTATAACTTTTCAACCCCCCAAAAGTCAATACTTTGTAGAGCCACCTTTTGCAGCAAGTCTCTTGGGTTATGCTTCTACAAGCTTGGCACATCTAGCCATTGGGATCTTTGCCCATTCTTCAAGGCAAAACTGCTCCAGCTCCTTCAAGATGGAAGGGTTCCGCTGGTGTACAGCAATATTTAAGTCATACCACAGATGTTCAATTTCATTGACATTTAAATGTTTCCCCTTAAACCACTCAAGTGTTGCTTTAGCAGTATGCTTAGGGTCATTGTCCTGCTGGAAGGTGAACCTCCGTCCCAGTCTCAAATCTCTGGAAGACTGAAACAGGTTTCCCTCAAGAATGTCCCTGTATTTAGCTCCATCCATCATTCCTTCACTTCTGACCAGTTTTCCAGTCCCTGCCAATGAAAAACATCCCCACAGCATGATGGTTTTCTCGGGGTGATGATAGGTGTTGGGTTTGCGCCAGACATAGCGTTTTCGTTGATGGCCATAAAGCTACTTTTTAGTTTCTGACCAGAGTACCTTCTTCGATATGTTTGGGGAGTCTCCCACATGCCTTTTGGCAAATACCATATGTGTTTGCTTATTTTTTTCTTTAAGCAATGGCTTTTTTTATGGCCACTCTTCTGTAAAGCCTAGCTCTATGGAGTGTACGGCTTAAAGTGGTCCTATGGACAGATACTTCAATCTCCGCTGTGGAGCTTTGCAGCTCCTTCAAGGTTATCTTTGGTCTCTTTGTTGCCGCTTTGATTAATGCCCTTCTTGCCTAGTTTGTGAGTTTTGGTGGGCGGCCCTCTCTTGGCAGGTTTGTTGTGGTGTCATTCTTTCCAAATTTTAGTAATGGATTTAATGGTGCTCCGTGGGATGTTCAAAGTTTCAGATATTTTTTTATAACCCAACCCTGATCTGTACTTCTCCACAACTTTGTCCCTGACCTGTTTGGAAAGCTCCTTGGTCTTCATGGTGCCGCTTGCTTGGATGTGCCCCTTGCTTAGTGGTGAAGCAGACTCTGGGGCCTTTCAGAACAGAGATCATGTGACACTTAGACACTTAGATTTATTTAACTAATTATGTGTCTTCTGAAGGTAATTGCACCAGATCTTATTTAGGGGCTTCATAGCAAAGGGGATGAATACATATGCAACGCACCACTTTTTCGTTTAAAAAAATATATATATTTTTTTGAAACAAGTAATTTTTTTTCATTTCACTTCACCGTTTTGGAATATTTTGTGTATGTCCCATACATGAAATACAAATAAAAATCTATTTAAATGACAAAAATTGAAAGACACCAAGGGGGATGAATACATTTGCAAGGCACTGTATAACATTCTATTCTACTAGCTCAAAGCTTGGACACCCACTCATACCACCACAAGATATGCCACGAATGGAACTCTATTCCACATCAGGTAACTGATGGAGGCAGTAGAATCAGATAAAGAGACACACACACAGGCTTACAGACACACATACAGATGATAAGACACACACTCTACACACATACACATGGGTTTTGTATTGTGATAGTAGAGTAGTGGCCACAGAAAAAACACTTTGTATTTTGAAAAGTGTTAGGAAATGTAATGTAATGTCATGTAATATTTAATATGTTATATAACTGCCTTAGTGTTACTGGACCCAAGGAAGAGTAGCTGCTGGTATGGCTCCCTATCAGAGACAGCTGTCTATCATTGTCTCTGATTGGGGATCATATTTAGACAGATTTTTCCCACCTGTTTGTTGTGGGATCTTGTTTGTGTATAGTTGCCTTGAGCAATGCAAAGCTTCACGTTCGTTTCATTCTTCTTTATTGTTTTTTGCCGGTTCATTAAATAAAGATGATGAACCCGACCCACGCTGCATTTTGGTGTGATTCTTACAACAATGTTCGTGACTCACTCATTCACTCACACATACATATTCAGCCACTGCCAGATAACTTTTTTTTACATCTACAAAACATGTTTCTTCTCCCCTTGCCCCTTCACCACCATATGAAAACCTTGGCAATTGACCATGATCTGCAGCAGAGGGGGCTGGTGGGAGGAGCTATAGGAGGACAAGCTCATTGGAATGGCTGGAATGGAATTAATGGAACGGTATCAAACACATCACACATATGGAAATCACATGTTTGACTCCGTTCCATTATTCCATTCTTGCCATTACAATGAGCCCATCCTACAGCTCCTCTCACCAGCCTCCTCTGATCTGCAGTATCAATGAAGAGGTTGATGAGGGTTTGGTTTGTGAGCAGATCTGTCTCGTTTCTCTTTCTTTCCTTCTTTTCTTCTGCTGTAGTCTTGTAATAAACAAACCTGTCATGTAGGATTTTGAACCACTAGTACACAGGCCAGATGAGCCAAATCATTGCCCTCTTCCAAGAGTGTTCGGGGACAGCTGTGTGTGTGTGTGTGTGCCTGTGTGCGCGCATGTGTGTGCTGACACAGCCCAGTGAGTCCACCTGCAGTAAGGCACCTCGGAATTAACAAGGCCAGTGTGTTCTGAGAATGATGTATCTCCCAGGGATGTTTTTGCTTGTCCTACAGGATGCCTTATTTGCCACACTGAAATTCAACATCTTTCAGGGAGATTTTTGGTTGTCCCATAGTTTGCCTTATTAGGCTACACTGAAATTCAACATCAACCAGGGCGATTTTTGGTTGTCCCACAGGATGCCTTATTGGGCCACACTGAAACTCAACTAATTAGATGAAAAGGAGCTGCCACAAGAGACTTGGACTTGGTCACCAATCAAATCAACTAAATGACCTATTCTGGCGACAATGAAAATCAAATCAAATGTATTTATAAAGCCCTTCTTACATCAGCTGATATCTCAAAGTGCTGTACAGAAACCCAGCCTAAAACGCCAAACAGCAAGCAATGCAGGTGTAGAAGCTCGGTGGCTAGGAAAAACTCCCTAGAAAGGCCAGAACCTAGGAAGAAACCTAGAGAGGAACCAGGTTATGAGGGGTGGCCAGTCCTCTTCTGACTGTGCCGGTTGGAGATTATAACAGAACATGGCCAAGATGTTCAAATGTTCATAAATGACCAGCAGGGTCAAATAATAATAATCACAGTGGTTGTTGAGGGTGCAACAGGTCAGCACCCAGGAGTAAATGTCAGTTGGCTTTTCATAGCCGATCTTTCAGAGTATCTCTACCGCTCCTGCTGTCTCTAGAGAGTTGACAACAGCAGGTCTGGGACAGGCAGCACGTCCTGTGAACAGGTCAGGGTTCCATAGCCGCAGGCAGAACAGTTGAAACTGGAGCAGCAGCACGGCCAGATGGACTAGGGACAGCAAGGAGTCATCAGGCCAGGTAGTCCTGAGGCATGGTCCTAGGGTTCAGGTCCTCCGAGAGAGAAAGAAAGAAAGAGAATTAGAGAGAGCATACTTAAATTCACACAGGACACCGAATTAGACAGGAGAAATACTCCAGATATAACAGACTGATGCTCTTCCATGCCGTCCCTAGGAGGGGTGCGTCACCCGCCCCCCGACACAAACTACTGAAGCATAAATACTGGAGGCTGAGACAGGAGGGGTCGAGAGACACTGGCCCCATCCGACGATACCCCTGGACAGGGCCAAACAGGCAGGATATAACCCCACCCACTTTGCCAAAGCACAGCCCTCACACCACTAGAGGGATATCTTCAACCACCAACTTACCATCCTGAGACAAGGCCCAGTATAGCCCACAAAGATCTCCGCCACGATACAACCCAAGGGGGGCGCCAACCCAGACAGGAAGATCACGTCAGTGACTCAACCCACTCAAGTGACGCACCCCTCATAGGGACGGCATGGAAGAGCATCAGTAAGTCAGTGACTCAGCCCCTGTAATAGGGTATGAGGCAGAGAATCCCAGTGGAGAGAGGGGAACCGGCCAGTCAGAGACAGCAATGGCGGTTCGTTGCTCCAGTGCCTTTCCGTTCACCTTCACACTCCTGGGCCAGACTACATGGAAGTACTCAGTTTGAAATCTCACATTTATGTTAATTTAATTTCCCAGAATATGCGATTAAGCACATTTACACTTATCTCTGTGTGTTGGTACATTAGTCCTGATAGGTAGATGACTCTGTTTGCTCTGCCAGTGTAGACACTCCAGATGGTGACTCGTCTTGATGCTGCTCCAGTCTGAAGTGTGTGTGGGCGGGAGATACGAAAGCATCCCAGGCTGTGTGTGTGTGTGTGTTACAACACGTGTCATCAAGGAAGAATCAAAGCACAGTAAACGAGACAGTTTAGCTTCTTATTCTCTTTACCCAAGTAGACAGACAGAAAGATAGTCCTAAGAAAGGAGGTTAATTAAGCTCAGTGGTAGAGCTACATGGAGTGTTGTTAGAGGATGATCATTCATCTCAAGGCAGCAGGTCTTGCCATGGCGTGGCAGCACAGGGGTGTGAAGACAGGGTTGTGATTCCAAGCTGGTTCACTGTGGAGCAGTGTTGATCCAGATGGCGTGATCAAACCCATCGCACCACCTCAATGGCCCAGGCAATGCTATTGATGTGTGTGTGTGCATGTGTGTGAACTAAATTCATCTGGAGTGTGTTTGGACCATAATGATTTCCTTGCTCGCTCTTTTAACCGGGGGCAATTCCATGGTAATGTTATTTACGCTGAGACTCAGATTTTTCCTTTTATATTGTATTACCTAACTGTAATGAACATGAGATGAGACAGAGAGCTGGTTTCAAGCGCAGGGTGCAGCAGATGTTTATTGCAAAGGACCACAGGAGGCAGGTAGGTAGGTAGCTGTGTCAGAAGGTCATACACGGGGGGTCCAAAAGGGGAACAGTACAGGCTGGGAAAAGGCTAGTAACATAGTCCGGGAGATCGGGCAATAGGTAGATAACAGGAAATCCGATACTGTACAGGCAGGGAATGGGCAAAAGGCGTCGTTAGTGAGGCATAAACGGGAGGAGTAGCTCACAGGTTCAACATCACTCTGAAAGACGTGTCACAAAACAAACAATACCTCACAGTGATGGGGTGCAGAGAACTGAACTAAATAGTGTGTGATAATGACATACAGGTGTGTAGAATTCTGGTGATTGGGATCTGGAGAGTGAGCTGCGTTCAGGGGATCTAGGTGTTTGAGAGTGTGAGCTGGAAGTGGGCTGGAAAGTGAGCTGCGTTCAGGGGATCTACGTGTTTGAGGGTGTGAGTTGGAAGCAGACGTTACACTAACAAAACCAATTGAGTTCAATGTTCAGCCATACAACTCTATGCGCTACTACTTTTAACAATTCCCACTGAACATATAGCAAAAACACATTTACAGGAAGAACTGTGAAGATACAAAGTTTGGTAACTGAGGAAGATTGGTAACAGAATTACGGTACAGTCTTCCTCAGTTGTATTCTACTAACAAACTTTGCTACTGCGTACTTTTTCCAGTAAAAGTTTATTGATTGTTCAAAGTAGTCATTGTGCATAGAGTTGTACGGTTTGTTAAACTTTTAAATAAATCGTTTTTGTTTGGCATACAGTGTGTTCTAATGAATTAGGATATACAGTGCCTTGCGAAAGTATTCGGCCCCCTTGAACTTTGCGACCTTTTGCCACATTTCAGGCTTCAAACAAAGATATAAAACTGTATTTTTTTGTTTAGAATCAACAAGTGGGACACAATCATGAAGTGGAACAACATTTATTGGATATTTCAAAATTTTTTAACAAATCAAAAACTGAAAAATTGGGCGTGCAAAATTATTCAGCCCCTTTACTTTCAGTGCAGCAAACTCTCTCCAGAAGGTCAGTGAGGATCTCTGAATGATCCAATGTTGACCTAAATGACTAATGATGATAAATACAATCCACCTGTGTGTAATCAAGTCTCCGTATAAATGCACCTGCACTGTGATAGTCTCAGAGGTCCGTTAAAAGAGCAGAGAGCATCATGAAGAACAAGGAACACACCAGGCAGGTCCGAGGTACTGTTGTGAAGAAGTTTAAAGCCGGATTTGGATACAAAAAGATTTCCCAAGCTTTAAACATCCCAAGGAGCACTGTGCAAGCGATAATATTGAAATAGAAGGAGTATCAGACCACTGCAAATCTACCAAGACCTGGCCGTCCCTCTAAACTTTCAGCTCATACAATGAGAAGACTGATCAGAGATGCAGCCAGGAGGCCCATGATCACTCTGGATGAACTGCAGAGATCTACAGCTGAGGTGGGAGACTCTGTCCATACGACAACAATCAGTCATATATTGCACAAATCTGGCCTTTATGGAAGGGTGGCAAGAAGAAAGCCATTTCTTAAAGATATCCATAAAAAGTGTCGTTTAAAGTTTGCCACAAGCCACCTGGGAGACACACCAAACATGTGGAAGAAGGTGCTCTGGTCAGATGAAACCAAAATTGAACTTTTTGTCAACGATGCAAAACGTTATTTTTGGCGTAAAAGCAACACAGCTCATCACCCTGAACCCACCATCCCCAATGTCAAACATGGTGGTGGCAGCATCATGGTTTGGGCCTGCTTTTCTTCAGCAGGGACAGGGAAGATGGTTAAAATTGATGGGAAGATGGATGGAGCCAAATACAGGACCATTCTGGAAGAAAACCTGATGGAGTCTGCAAAAGACCTGAGACTGGGACGGAGATTTGTCTTCCAACAAGACAATGATCCAAAACATAAAGCAAAATCTACAATGGAATGGTTCAAAAATAAACATATCCAGGTGTTAGAATGGCCAAGTCAAGGTCCAGACCTGAATCCAATCGGGAATCTGTGGAAAGAACTGAAAACTGCTGTTCACAAATGCTCTCCATCCAACCTCACTGAGCTCGAGCTGTTTTGCAAGGAGGAATGGGAAAAAATGTCAGTCTCTCGATGTGCAAAACCGATAGAGACATACCCTAAGCGACTTACAGCTGTAATCGCAGCAAAAGGTGGCGCTACAAAGTATTAACTCAAGGGGGCTGAATCATTTTGCACGCCCAATTTTTCAGTTTTTGATTTGTTAAAAAAGTTTGAAATATCCAAGAAATGTCGTTCCACTTCATGATTGTGTCCCACTTGTTGATGATTCTTCACAAAAAAATACAGTGTTATATCTTTATGTTTGAAGCCTGAAATGTGGCAAAATGTCGCAAAGTTCAAGGGGGCCGAATACTTTCGCAAGGCACTGTAATTCCTTGAGGAACTCAGTGTAATGCAGTTGAACATATATGTTTAGTAGGTGTCAAGACTAAAAGACAGATAGAGAGAGTAAAAGGCTGAGAGAACAAGAGAGGTAGAAAGGGTAAAGGAAGATAAAAAATACATACTTTAGATATTGTATGTGAGAGAAATGGAGAGGTATGGAGAGACACAGAGTGGATTGGACCTTGAATCAGGCTGGCTTTCTACTGCAAAAAGGTGATAAGCATTTGAAATTGAAATCCAGGGATTGGCTCAGAGCACGTAGAGAGCACACACGGGCCTTAAAGACCACACCGTTAAACTATTGGTCTGTCTAACCTACACACATATACACACACGCATGCAGGCATGCATTTACGCACACACACACACACACACACACACACACACACACACACACACACACACACACACACACACACACACACACACACACACACACACACACACACACACACACACACACACACACACACACACACACACACACACACACACACACACACACACACACACACACACACACACACACACACACACACACACACACACACACAAGATAACACAATAACAGACACACACCTCTGAAACTCTTACCCTATCACGTTTTCCCTCTGCAAATGGGGTAGGTGCACTTGAGTAGAATAATCAGGAGCGGCCTTTACGAACCTCCACTCTGCGCTACTTTAAGCCACATATCATGATTACAGTGTCAGAGGGCTGATCAAGACAAACCATGGCACCATCCATCTTGATGTGACGCTTTGATCCCAATCGCCGTGGTAAATTGAGCTTGACGGCTCCTCTCTAACCAGTTCCCCTCCCCTCTTAGATGTTGTCAGATCTACTGACACATGGTCTCTGTGCTTGTTTAGCATGAGTTTGTGCTGTCGGGGATGTATCCAATTACCAATTAGCTTGCCACTGTCCATGCCACTGTTTTTTATTTCTGTAGACAAATGGCTCAGGAAGGCGCTGTGATGTCAGGTTTGGGGAAATTCTGGGGAAAGGTTTGTTGGTGTGGTTCCTGTGGAGGACGGATCCATTGTTGAACCAAAGCCAATAGACACGCCATCATAAAAAACAGAAATACCTTATTTACTTAAGTATTCAGATCCTTTGCTATGAGATTCGAAATTGAACCCAATGAGCAATCAGGGGAGAAGGGCTCTAACTCTGAGGAGGTAACCCGATGGTAACCCGATGGTAACTTCCTCTGTGGAGATGGGAGAAACTTCCAGAAGGACATCCATCTCTGCAGCACTCCAACAATCAGGCATTTATGGTAGAGTGGCCAGACTGAAGCCACTCCTCAGTAAAAGGCACATGACTGCCCTCTTGGAGTTTGCAAAAATGCACCTAAAGACACTCAGACCACAAGAAACAAGATTCTCTGGTCTGATGAAACCAAGATTGAACTCTTTGGCCTTAATGCCAAGCGTCATGTCTGGAGGAAACCTGGCACCATCACTACGGTGAAGCATGGTGGTGGCAGCATCATGCTGTGGGAATGTTTTTCAGCGGCAGGGACTGGGAGACTCGTCAGGATCGAGGCAAAGATGAACGAAGCAAAGTACAAAGAGATCCTTGACGAAAACCTGGTCTAGAGTGCTCAGGTCCTCAGACTGGGGCGAAGGTTCACCTTCCAACAGGACAACGACACTAAGCACACAGCCAAGACAACGCAGGAGGTCTTCGTGACAAGTCTCTGAATATCTTGAGTGGCCCTGCCAGAGCTCGGATTTCAATCTGATTGAACATCTCTGGAGAGACCTGAAACTAGCTGTGCAGCGACTCTCTCCATCCAATCTGACAGAGCTTAAGAAGATCTACAGAGAAGAATGGGAGAATCTCCCCAAATACAGTGGTGCCAAGCTTGTAGCCTTGAGACTTGATGCTGTCATCGCTGCCAAAGGTGCTTCAACAAAGTACTGAGTAAAGGGTCTGAATACTTATGTAAATGTAATATTTAAAATATATAAAATGTCATATTTAAAATTTGAATATGGCAAAAATGTCTAAAAGATTGATGAGGGGAAAAAACGACGGTAACGTAACACATGTGTAAAAAGCCAAAGGGTCTGAATACCTTCCGAAGGCACTGTAAGAACCAGTCAGACCAGTTCCAAATTTAATCGTAGAGTGAAAGCTTGTGATGTTGTGTTACTGGTGGTTACAGTCCAAGGTCAATACGAATCGTTAGTAAAGATGGTGTTGTTTGTTTTATAACACAGTATTGCTGTTTTTCTGCTTCTTGGTTATGAATAGGGAGTACGTGATTGTCAAGTAATTCCTGAATAGATTGACTTCATACGAAGAGAGAAGAAAGGAAATGTCTCAATGCATCTGTGTTGTGCAAACTGCAGTAAGTAAGATAACGGTCACTTTGTATGTTGATGTGTAAAGGCCTGTGTGTTGTGTATAAATACATCTTCATTTCCAAAGAGAGCTCTCTAGTTACCAGTCAGATAACATATACTGTGTATCATCCTGGGATTCAGGCAGTGAAGCCATCTATACAATGTGTTCATTAATAGATGCCTTGTAATCATCTGTCCTAATCCTGCTATAATCCATACGGATATATCCACAATAGTTCAATATTTCCCCCTTATTTTATACCCATGCTAATCTGAGGAATGTGGGCAGATGCTTGTATCACATTAACTCCTCTCATTATCACGTTTCTGCTGTGCATCACCTGCTACTCTTCAGAAAGGTGCATTGTTTTTCAAAATAGAATGTCTTGTCATCGAAGACGGGGAGAAAATACACTCAGTTTAGTTATCGGGATAAGTCTTAGTGATGGTTTTTTATCTTATTAAAAGTGTATATAATCGGCATGCTATCAGACCTTCACGGGGGTATATTTCATAGCCCGGAGGGTTGATTTGCAGAAAACTACAAACGTACCACAGGGGCAACACAGATACACCCTCCGATTTAAACGGTGGAACGTCCCACTCTCAAGGTGTGTTTTTGGATAATGGCCTTTGTAGCTGTAGGGAGGAGTGAATAATTGGCTTGTTTCTTACTGACACTTTATCCGCGCTGCAAATGCAATTGGAATGTGGTTGTGACCGTGCCTGTGGGAAAGAAACTATCCCCCATTTAGCTCCAAACATTCCATGACTTTACATTCAAATTTTCATACCTCTGGAAATCAGAACATGCTCCATCAACGCAACAATGGTTGAACGAGGTGATGTCATGTAAGAACAATTCTTCAAGGCCATGTGTATCTGTCACCAGGATTCTAATGGTGCCAGGCACTCAGGCCACTTTCCCTTGTCAGCAAATATGTAGAATGTGAGAGGTCAAAGAAGTGACAGACAAGTGTTACTCCCAATGGGACAAAATGGCCGAGCCAGCCTTATCACATCTGTCGCTTTCTTCTTCCAACACTTGTCTATTGTGGACACTGAGTTCAATCTGATCAGGCTGTTTCATTTTAGGTTAGATGACATAAGGTTGACTGTCAGAATGTTTATATAATGAGAACATGTTGGTTTCAGTTGAGGTGCCACACATTGACCACTCAACTTATTCACACAGCATATTGTGTGAAGTTGGTTATACATGTGTTCTGTAGTGGTCAGTATAATATCCAATGCCCAGTCAAAACCCTCAGCATAGTGAATCTTGGGTGGAAGGCAGCCTAGCGGTTAGAGCATTAGGCCACTAACTGGAATGGAGATACCCATTCAGTGTCATGTGTCTTCTGCATTTAACCCAACCTCTGAATCAGAGAGGTGCAGGGAGTTGCCTTAATCGACATCATCGGCACCCGGGGAGCAGTTGTTGTTGAGAGCAAAAGGGAGTGTAAGGGCAAAAAGGCAGATTTTTCAACCTTTCCAGTTTGGGGATTCAAACCAGTGATCTTTTGGTTACAGGCCCAACACTCTTAATTGCTAGGCTACCTGCTGCCTTGTTAAAAGTATTCATTGTGCATAGAGAAAAGTCACTAGTGCAGATCCTTGAGCCAACAAGGTGAAAAAGCTGTTGCTTGTCCCTTGAGCAAGGCACTTATCCCTAATTGCTCCAGGGTCGCTGTTGATAATAGCTTAGTATTGTGGGGGCAGCATCATGTTATGGGTATGCTTGTCACTGGCAGTGACTGGGGAGTTTATCAGGATCAAACGAAATAATGAAGGGAGCATAGCTCAGGTAAAAGGTTAGTCTTCTGAAAACCTAACCCTTGGAAAGAGACATTTTAATGCAAAGACACTCCAGAATTGCTTTTCAAGAGGTGGTGAGTATTTCTGGATGGTCCAGTCTCAGTCCTCACGTAAATCTGCTTGAAAATCAGAGACAAGGTTTGAATATTGCTGTCCATACCAATTTTACTGAGCTTCAGCAATTTTGACAAAAACAATAGTAAATACAGAATTATTGGCACTGTTGATCAGTGTTGGGATTCATTACTTGAAAAAGTTATCTATTACATATTACGCGTTACATTTAAGAAAAGTAATATTGTTACGTTACAATATTACTTTGCATGAAAAGTAATATTTGACATATTATTACTCATTATTTGACCTTTTTACGCTGTCCATTTAGCACCACAGAGCTCCGCTATAGGCCTACCTTGCTGTTTTCAATTGAGCAATTCCAATACACAGAAATGCATAATTGTGGATATGAATGTCATGCTTTTCATGGAGATATATCATAAATAGGTATAAATATACATTATCCCTTTGCATATTTGGGTATTATTCTACACAAGGGCTATTATTTCAATAAGATCTGCCCCCAAACCAGACCAAATTTGGTTGGCCCGGACTGGACAAAATCTGAACCAATCACAGGTGTCTATGTTTCACAAGTTTGGACATCAAAGTACAGCACAGTAGAACTCAGTATAGTACAGTACAGCACAGAACAGTATAGTTCAGTATAGTAAAGTAGAATATAGTAGAGTACAATACAGTACATGGATTGTGAACCCAACTGTGGTTTGGGACTACAATGATTTCCCATTGCAGAATATTCAATTGCAGACATTTCTGTACCTGTTTTTCCAAAATTCTGAATAACTTTTTAACAACAATGAATTAGATAATTCATATCAGTAAAAACACTAACTAATTGATAGGTCTACCTTTATTTGTTACTTTGTTTACTGTGAACATTAATTATTCTCCCTCATGAGGGAGAGAAATTAGAAAATAGCTTAAAGATACAAACCTAAAGAAGGCAGAAAAATGTGTCCAAAAGTAAATAGAAGTGTTGATATTAGTTGGCAGGGGTCTTTGCTTCAACATTATTGTGTTTTGTTTCTAATAGCTTTTAAGACTTTGTCTTGTAGAGGCTTTTTAAGACTCCCCTTTCCATCTATTTGACTAGAAATCAAAGCCTTTGCTTATTCCTACTTTTTAGGATGGAAAATGGTTGAAATATGATTATATATGCCTTCATTTCTGAAACATATAGACTCTTAGGTTTCATTTGTCACCCAATTTGACATGTTCCTATGAACTTCTCATAGGTCCTTGTTTATATGGACATTTTGTTAGAATATTTGGAAACATGATTTATGCAGTTTTGTTTATTATCGTATTGTGAAAAGACTTCTCATGTTTCACATATTTATGTAACATTGGCTACCAGCTTTGTGACTTTGTGCACAACCTCCATATGCTTTTTCAGGATTGATGTGGTGTTTCTGGACTAAGAAATCAATGCTGCCTCTGCAGAGTTTGCATTTGACTAAAATGTTTTTCTCTTTCTCCTTGATTAACTCAAAAATAATGGGAGCGTTTCGACAAGGAAAATGTTAGGCAAGAACGATGTAAATGACACAGCTGCCACCTTTCTCTGACTGTCAGCTTTACGATAGCCTATTGGAAACGAGTCAGCCTACGTCATGAATTCTGTTTTTGGATGCAAAACCCACCAATGCTGTGCGTGGCCAAAGAGCTCCATTTTCATGTCATCTGACTATTGTACCGGTTTCAGTCCAATTGTCAATGCCTCCTAGCAAACTCCACACATTTACATACATTACCTGTCAAAAGTTTGGATACTCTTGGATACATTTTTATTATTTTCTACATTATATAATAATAGTGAAGGCATCAAAACTATGAAATAACACGTATGGAATCATGTAGTATCATGGAATCAGTTGTGCTGTGACAAGTTAGGGTTGGTATACTGAAGATAGCCCTATTTGGTAAAAGACCAAGTCCATATTTTGACAAGAACAGCTCAAATAAATACAGATAAATGACAGTCTATCGTTACTTTAAGACATGAAGGTCAGTCAATCCGGAAAATATCAAGAACTTTTAAAGTTTCTTCAAGTGCAGTCGCAAAAACCATCAAGCGCTATGATGAAACTCATGAGGACCGTCACAGGAAAGGAAGACCCAGAGTTAGCTCTGCTGCAGAGGATACGTTCATTAGAGTTACCAGCCTCAGAAATCAGCAATTAATTGAACCTCAGATTACATCCCAAATAAATGCTTCACAGAGTTCAAATAACAGACACATCTCAACATCAACTGTTCAGAGGAGACTGCATGAATCAGGCCTTCATGGTTGAATTGCTGCAAATAAACCACTACTAAAGGACACCAATAAGAAGAAAATTGTTTGGGCTAAGAAACATGAGAAATGGACATTAGATTGGTGGAAATCTGTTCTTTGGTCTGATGAGTCCAAATTTGAGATTTTTGGTTCCAACCGCCATGTCTTGGTGAGACGCAGACTAGGTCAACGGATCTCTGCATGTGTGGTTCCCACAGTGAAGCATGGAGGTGTGAGGGTGTGGGGGTGCTTTGCTGGTGACACGTCTGTGATTTATTTAGAATTCAAGGCACACTTAACCAGCATGGCTACCACAGAATTCTGCAGAGATACGCCATCCCATTTGGTTTGCACTTAGTAGGACTATCATTTGTTTTTTAACAGGACAATGCCCCAAAACACACCTCCAGGCTGTGTAAGGGCTATTTGACCAAGAACGAGAGCGATGGTGTGCTGCATCAGATGACCGGGCCTCCAAAATCACCCGACCTCAGCCCAATTGGGATGGTTTGGGATGAGTTGGACTGCAGAGTGAAGGAAAAGCAGCCAACAAGTGCTTAGCATATGTGGGAACTCCTTCAAGACTGTTGAAAAAGCATTCAGGGTGACTACCTCATGAAGCTGGTTGAGAGAATGCCAAGAGTGTGCAAAGCTGTCATCACTTTTGCTTACTACATGATTCCATATGTGTCATTTCATAGTTTGAAAAACCCTTGAATGAGTAGGTGTGTCCAAACCTTTGACTGGTACTGTATGTTTGTGGATTTAGTGTCAAAAGAAAGATGCAGACTGTAAAATATGACTGTAAAATATGGTGGTGGATCTTTGATGTTCGTTGGGCTATTTTGCTTCCACTTGTCCTGTGGCCCTTGCTAAGGTCAACAACATCATATACTTTACCCAGTACCAGAACATTTTAGCCAGAAACCTAGTTGCCTCTGCCATGAGGCTGCAACTTCACCACAAGTGGATCTTCCAGCAAGACAATGACCCCAAGCACACATCAAAATCAACATTTTGCAATGGTCATCTCAGTTTCTGGGCTTGAACTTGAATAGGGCAGTCCATAATCGCGTGTAGGGCTGAACCCATTTAGTCGACTGGTCAATTGTTTGGTCAATAGGATGTTGGTCAACCAAGATTTCTTTAGTCGAGCACTAGCAAAACATTTTTTTTTTTAAATCGTGGTGTACAAGACACCTGTTTGATTCTCACCTGTCTGTGGAGGCTGTGGAGATGGCACATCCATCACTCTAAGATATGTGCTACTGAAATGGTTTATGGTTAAGGACAAGGGTGCAGCAGTAATACAAATATGATTTTAGTGGTCGCTGTCCGCAGTTCTGAAACATCCTTGCGCTGTTAAATTGGAGCCTTTTCCTAGACCATGTTGCTATGTGCATAATAGCAAAGATAACCACCATATTGGTTTTGAGAACAATGCGGCAGAGTTAAGAGATGAGAAAACAGCTCATGCCTCATTTGTCGATGGAAAGTGATGAGAGGAAACCTCAACTTATTCATGTCTATAATAACATAACCTAACTGTTACATGTGCTACAGGCTTTGTAAATCATCAATATATCTACAGAAATAAGACAGATCCTGCTTCTGTTGCCTGTTTCGGTGTTTGTTTACTAGCCTACTGATTCCTTGAGCTCTAAGCCTCATACAACCACATGTAGGAGAAACAATTTCACAAATTCGGCTATATTGAATCTTAGCTATGCTGTAATAAAGGCTTTACACTTTTTCTTCCCGTTAGAACAGCCTCTCTGGTATTACTTATAATTTATTTAGTGTTGTTTAACACTGTTCCAAATTGTCCGAAAAATTATATTTATATTATAAATTATATTTCTAATAATATTAACCCTCCTTATTGTTATTACTATTTCTTTCATTGTTATAATGAGAATGAATGTTGTTATCATTAGTAGGCTTAGTATAGCAGCCTTGTAAAACCCCCATCGAGCTGTCGGCTTAAGAGCGCATCCTGTTAAGTCTTAGTACTGTAACTTACTATTTTTCAATACTTATATAGGCTACTGTATCAGTCAATGATTAATTTGTGCATGTCATCACACAGCATACAAGTACATTCATTATTTAAAATGCAATCTAGCATTTGTGTTTCAAAATAAAATAGCATAGCAACCCTTGAGTAATTAACGTAAACAAAAAATAAACCGTTACATTTCGGCAATTGCATTCACGAATGCATGCGACTGTTTTTAAGCTTTACCCCCCCAAAAAATCGTTACAACAGACTCTCTGGAACGCTTATAATTTGTTCCAAATGGTCCGAAAATGTATATTTAATCTAACAGCACCTGTTTGGCACACATAATATGCACGCAGTGCTTGCACCTTACCTTATCTGTCTTGATCGCCATTATTTACTGCAACTTGTCAAATTTATTTTTCACATCCTCTGCATCCAATTTGTTGTGACATGTGTTATGGTGTTCAGAGTTTGTTGTAACCAATTTATTAACGTGATTATGATATGCTATAGGTCAGGCCCTATTGGTCCAATGCATGCGATACATACATACAGAGAGAAAGAGTTGAGGAAATAAGGAATATTTTTTTCGGGATTTTGGTAACATAACTTTTCAGTCAGAAATGGCTGTAACTATGTTGTAGCTTCAACAACATGGACAGCGTGATAAACACTGTTGATGATGAGCCCGGAACGGCACAATCAAATCCATTGTGGACGGACTCCCTCTAGTCATTTGTGTGTCTTAATTATTTCATCAAACAGTGCTCTTAAAGCATCAGACAAGCTCAATGCATATTGTTGATTTGACGAAAACACAGAACATTTCGATAAATACATATTTTAACATTTCAAGGAACTAGAAAGATTCTCTATGGAGGAATGGTATAAGATCCCTCCCAATGTGTCCTTCAATCTCATAGAACATTTTAGAAACAGTATTTTTGTTGTTGTTGCATTTTTGTAAATATACCAAAAATCACTATAAAAATGTGGAGTAGGTTGTGTAGATCAATATGAAACAAATCCAATGTTATTATTTTTTGTTTTAATTTTAAGGCAGCAAATTGTGAACACTGTGCAAGGCGTGTGTAGACTTTCACTAGCGACTGTATTGTATGTACGTCCTGTTACTCTCTATGGATGAAAGTTGTCTGCTTAACAACCATATTATGATCATATTACGACATTGAGTGGGTATGGGACAGGGGCAGTCTTTAATGTTACGCACACTGCACCCACACAGATAAGAACAGAACATCCTGCTTCCCTGCACAGTCTGACCTGCTGTGTTCTAACTCCCCATTCGCACGAGCAGAAAATCACAAAATAATAATGATTTCTCTTGGGGGGAAAAAATCCCTTAAACACTATCTAATCTGGTTGTATTAGGTCCCTTGAGCGACTCTGTGTGCTTGCATTGATCTTCTCAGCAGGGAAACAAAGGTGTTGTGCTGGGCTAAGGTGTGGGAGAAAGGCTGGGCTGCATTGATTAGCACAATGGACACTGGGACAAAGGAGGCATGGTGCTTTGTTGGTGCGTTTGATGTGCTTTCCTTGCTCCATGCCAGGCTTATCTACAAGCCCGCATGACTCCAGGTGGGGCAACGTGAGGCTTGGAACCATGTTAAATTTTACATTTCTCATTATTCTTGTTTTCGGTTTTTCTGTGTTCCTTATAGGGACTTGCTGTTTAGCTTATTTTTTCTGTCTTTTTCTGTCATAGTATCTGAAATGTTCTTGCTTGCTCCCTCTCTAGCCATCTTAATTCCTCCTCCACATTTTCTGGATCGGTTGATCAGTGCAGAATAGAACCTCCCCAGACCAGTATGTAGGGGATCTAGTTTTAGGCTTTTCTTTTATGCATACTACAGTTGAAGTCAGAAGTTTACAAACACTTAGGTTGGAGTCAATTAAACTCGTTTTTCAACCACTCCACAAATTTCTTGTTAATAAATTATAGTTTTGGCAATTCGGTTAGGACATCTACTTTGTGCATGACACAAGCATATTGTTTACAGACAGATTATTTCACTTATAATTCACTGTATCACAATTCCAGTGGGTCAGAAGTTTACATACATTAAGTTGACTGTGCCTTTAAACAGCTTGGAAAATTCCAGAAAATGATGTCATGGCTTTAGAAGCTTCCGATAGGCTAATGGACATCATTTGAGTCAATTGGTGGTGTACCTGTGGATGTATTTCAAGGCCTACCTTCAAACTCAGTGCCTCTTTGCTTGACATCATGAGAAAATGAAAATAAATCAGCCAAGACCTCAGAAGGAAAATTGTCAACATCCACAAATCTGGTTCATCCTCGGGAGCAATTTCCAAACGCCTGAAGGTACCACGTTCATCTATACAAACAATAGTACGCAGGTATAAACACCATGGGACCACGCAGCCGTCATACCGCTCAGGAAGGAGACGCGTTCTCTCTCCTAGAGATTAACGTTCTTTGGTGCGAAAAGTGCAAATCAATCCCAGAACAACAGCAAAGAACCTTGTGAATGAAACAAGCACAAATGTATCTATATCCACAGTAAAACTAGTCCTATATCGACATAACCTTAAAGGCTTCTCGGCAAGGAAGAAGCCACTGCTCCAAAACCGCCATAAAAAAGCATGGGGACAAAGATTGTACTTTTTGGAGAAAGTTTCTCTGATCTGATGAAATAAAAATACAACTGTTCAGTCATAATGACCATCGTTATGTTTGGAGGCAAAAGGGGGAGGCTTGCAAGTCGAAGAAAACCAACCGTGAAGCACGGAGGTGGCAGCATCATGTTATGGGGGTGCTTTGCTGCAGGAGAGACTGGTGCACTTCACAAAATAGATGGCATCATGAGGGTGGAAAATTATGTGGATATATTGAATCAACATCTCAAGACATCAGTCAGGAAGTTAAAGCTTGGTCATAAATGGGTCTTCCAAATGGACAATGAGCATACTTCCAAAATGTTGGCAAAATGGCTTAAGGACAACACAGTAGTCAAGTGGCCATCACAAAACCCTGACCTTAATCCTATAGAAAATGCGTGGGCAGAACTGAGAAAGCGTGTGCAAGCAAGGAGGCCTTACAAACCCGACTCAGTTCCACCAGCTCTGTCAGGAGGAATGGGCTAAAATTCACCCAACTTATTGTGGGAAGCTTGTGGAAGGCTACCCTAGACATTTGACCCAAGGTAAACATTTTAAAGGCAATGCTACCAAATACTAATTGAAATTGAGTGTATGTAAACTTCTGATCCTTCTCACCCCCCTAAAAGATTTAGATGCACCCCTGGGAATGTGATGAAAGAAATTAAAGACAGAAATAAATCATCCTCTCTACTATTATTCTCACATTTCACATTCTTAAAATAAATTGGTGATTCTAACTGACCTAAGACAAGGAATTTTTATTAGGATTAAATGTCAGGAATTGTGAAAAACGGAGTTTAAATGTACTTGGCTAAGGTGCATGTAAACTTCCGAATTCAACTGTAGATGTTAGGTTTACTGATTTACGTTAGGTTTACTGGTTTACAGATTCTCAGCTAGCAGTGTCTTTGTTTTTGGCCAGTTACAAATCATACTGACAGTTGAACTGTTCACTGCTGATTGAGCTGATGTGTCCACTGGCACACTCAACCGTACACACATTGTTTTGCTGTATGTCTTTAGTTCCTATTGATGTGGCTGAAATCATTATATGCTCTGTGATACATTCCTGTGTCCTTGTTAGGGCTTGAGATCACATCATGTACCGGCACATCTAGAACTCTGAGAAACTAGACTGCACAATTTCAGGCAAAAGTAAATAAACATACTATTGATGATTTCTTTCTCCTTCCCTTAGTGGCCTCTTTCCAGCTCTATTTTCTCCATTTTTGCATCAACCTCTGTGTCTTCCTCTCTCCTACACACGCACATTCTCCCTCTCTTGATCCATCACCTCTCTCCTGCCCTCTTCTCTCTTTCACCTTGTCTGTTCCTCTGTCTCATTGTCTTACTGTCACTCTCCCTTCCTCCTTCCCTCACGCCCTAGTTCCGAGGAGCCATGATTCAGTCACATACTGTGAGAAACTATTAGTTATTGCTGCAATGGGGCATGCACATACACACACAGACACAGCGATGGGAGATGGATGGAGCAGCATACCCATAACTGACTTATTCAGTTCAGGTGGGCCGTGTGAAGGATGTCATATATCCAAGTGAATTGAATAAATGTGAGTTTTCAACATGAGTGCACAAGGTGCTGTTGAGAAGAACCATACTTCATGTGTTTTTTTCTCTGTCAGCCTCTTTCTCTATATATATCATTTTCCTTGCACCTCTTTTCACATCTGCCCCAGTGTGTATAACTTTGTTCATTGTGTGTGTGTGTGTGTGTTTGTAAGTGTGCGTGTGCAATTCTAAGCGTTTATGTGCACATGGACTTCCAGTACTAATTAACATGCTTTGGTGGGTAGTCTGTTCTATTAAGAAACCAAACACAACAAATTAGCTACTTCACTTCCTCATCTTGCATCCAATGGAGACATGTTTGGTCTAGTAGTTTTGCTTGGTTTGAATATTCATTGTTGAAATTTGGGTGAAGGCTCTGGGGATAACACTGGATTCACACACTCACACATTCTTACACTGACACTCTAACAAACAAACAAACAAACAAACAAACAAACAAACACACACACACACATTCACTTTCACACTCTCCACTAATACTGCTGCTACTCTGTTTATTATCTATACTGGTTGCCTAGTCACTTTTAACTCTACCTACATGTACATATTACCTCAAATACCAACACTGCTGCTACTCTGTTTATTATCTATACTGGTTGCCAAGATGGCGTAGCAGTGAAGACGTGTTTTGTTCATGTCTTGTGTACTTTGACTGCACATTGACTCACCACCGTACTCCTTGTATAGGGTGGCAGGTAGCCTAGTGGTTAGAGTGTTGGGCCAGTAACTGAAAGGTTGCTAGATCGAATCCCCGAGCTGACAAGTTAAACATCTGTCATTCTGCCCCTGAACAAGGCAGTTATCCCACTGTTCCTAGGCTGTCATTGAAAATAAGAATTTGTTCTTAACTGACTTGCTTAAATAAATATTGCTTTGTTATTCTTTTTTTTTTTTTATTGATTTGATTTAGATTTTCCAGTCTAGTTGAACTGTAGTGATATATTGCATTAGCTCTCATTGAGAACCATTATAAAAAAAGAGTTGCGTTATAGTAATTTAAGCCATCTCAGCACAATACTTCTAAGGCAATATCTAGCTGCAGTAGATGATGAGATTTGACTAAAATAACTCTATGGCATTGGAGATATTTATTATCTGTTCATTTAAATCATTTAAATCCATTTGGTATCAGTTGAATTCAAATCGCAGTATAAGTAGGATTATAATTCAAATAGGGGCCAAACACCAAATCTGATTAAGCAATTGAACATTTAAGATATTGAATTGTTACTGTAATCATAATTAATTCCCTAGTCCCCTCTTTTGCAGATCATAATTACTTCGTAAAAGTGTGTATTCATGGTTGATGTAGCATGCAATGAGAAACATGTTCTTTGTAACCCCAGCACACTAAAACATGACAGCTCGTCGAGCACCTATAGAAGATAATTTAGATGTGTGTGGCCATCCATGAATTGTCCGTCCTTTTCTGACTTCTCTCAGGCAGCGTTTCTGCATGTCTGTCGTGTTCTAGTTAGGCCTTCTGACCGCCAGAGACACGTCCAACCAGCTATGAAATCAACCCCGTCACACACAAACACACACTCGCCCAACCAGGTGTAAAATCAGTCCTGCCACCACTGCGGTGAACACAGACAGCTAGTCGTACCCCGAGGGACAAATACAGGCACACACACACACACAAATATACACACTGCTGTATAAACAGCATACCTGTTAACTATTAACATGTCCATATCGGTCCTTTTATTTCATGAAAATACACAGTGGTTTTTGGCAAACAGGCAAAGCGTCAACACAGATTGACTCCTACTACACAGGCTCTGACGTTCGTCGGATGTGGCAGGGCTTGCAAACTATAACAGATTACAAAGGGAAACCCAGCCCGCGAGCTGCCCAGTGATGCAAGTCTACCAGACAAGCTAAATTACTTCTATGCTCGCTTCGAGGCAAGCAACACTGAACGATGCATGAGAGCACCAGCTGTTCCGTACGACTGTCTAATCACACTCTCCGTAGCCAATGTGAGTAAGACCTTTAAACAGGTCAACATTCACAAGGCCACAGGACCAGACAAATTACCAGTACACATACTCAGAGCATGCGCTGACATTTTCAACCTCTCCCTGGCCGAGTTTGTGATACTTACATGTTTCAAGCAGACCACTATAGACCATGTGCTGAAGAACGCCAAGGTAACCTGCTTAAATGACTACCACCCTGGAGCACTCACGTCTGTAGCCATGAAGTGCTCTGAAAGGCTGGTCATGGTTCACATCAACACCATCATTCCAGAAACACGAGACCCACAACAATTTACATACCACTCCAACAGATCCAGAGATGACGCAATCTCCCCTACTGTCCCTTCCCACCTCGACATAAGTAACACCTACGTGAGAATGCTGTTCGTTGACTACAGCTCAGCGGTCAACACCATAGTGCCCTCAAAGCTCATCATTGTGCTAAATATCCTGGGACTAAACACTTCCATCTACAACTGGATCCTGGACTTCCTGCCAGGCCACCCCCAGGTGGTAAGGGAAGGTAACAACACATCCGCCACGCTGATCCTCAACATGGGGCCCCTCAGGGATGTGTGCTTATTTCCCTCCTGTACTCCCTGTTCGCCCACGACTGTGTGGCCACGCACGACTCCAACACCATCATTAAGTTTGCTGACGACACAACAGTGGTAGGCCTGATCACAGACAACAATGAGACAGCTTATGGGCAGGAGGTCAGAGACCTGGCAGTGTGGTGCCTGGACAACATCCTCTCCCTCAACGTGAGCAAGACAAAGGAGATGATTGTGGACTACAGGTAAAGGAGGACCAAGCACGCCCCCATTCTCATCGACGGGGCTGTAGTGACGCAGGTTGAGGGCCTCAAGTTCCTTGGTGTCCACATCACCAACAAACTATCATGGTCCAAACACACCAAGACAGTCGTGAAGAGGGCATGACAACACCTATTCCCCCTCAGATGCTCAAAATGTTCTCTAGCTGCACCATCGAGAGCATACTGACCGGTTGCATCACTGCTTGGTATGGTAACTGCTCGGCATCCAACCGCAAGGCGCCACAGAGGGTAGCGCTGGGGCCAAGCAGGACCTCTATACCAGGATTTGAAGCATTTCAAATTTAACAAAACGGTGTGTGTAGTTCGCACATACATTTCACTGAGAACGCAGTGTTCCCCCAAATAAAACACTCCTTTACACTCCCAACTGTCTGTGTCAAATCAGGCTCGCTCCCAAGCAGAAGGATGAGCAGAACTAATCACAGTGCTCGTGTTTGTTTGCTGCCGTCTGCCTCTGTCCCGAGAAGACTTGTGTCATATAGTCAATGTTTTATTCACAGTCCAAAGCACTGCCTGCAGTTTTCCCCCCGGATGAATTGCCAGTGCAAAACTGTTTTTCCTCCTTTCATGTGCCATTCCTCCTTTCTTTAATTTCTCATCCCTTTCTTCTAAACACATCTTCAAAGGGAAAGAGGTTTAGCAGAGTGACTTATTTCACACAGAAGAGAGGGAAGAGCAAGAGAGTGGGGGAAAAGAGAGAGAGAGCAGGAGAGTGGGGGAAGAGCGAGAGAGAGCAAGAGAGGAACAGAAAAGACTCACACAAATGCGCATTGTACACGCACGTGCACCCACACGCACGCGCTCACACACACACACACACACACACACACACACACACACACACACACACACACACACACACACACACACACACACACACACACACACACACACACACACACACACACACACACACACACACACACACACACACACACACAGGTGTGCTCATCCACTGCGGCAGTAGTCATTGTTGTTGAGGAGAGCGGAGGCCAAACAAAGACCAGCACTATCAGGGGCTAACACACCACATTACCTCTGGCCTGCCTTCTCACTCTCTCTCTCTTTCTCAATCTTTCTGCTTTACCTTTTTCTCTCTCCCCCTTCCCTCTCTATTTTCTTTCTCTCCAATATTCTTTACACCAGGTTGAAAAAAAGCTGACGTGTGAGTAACTGCTTGTGGGTGTGAGTGCACGTGTGTGCAAAGGGTTAACAGTTAGCAGGAGCCACCGGTGAGCATCCTAGGACACACAAACACTGTTCATTAGTTTCAATGCAACATCCCTGACTTAACCTGCACCTGGTCTGTATTGTATAATGGTGCATTTCAAGAGAAAGGGGTTAAAAATATCTGGAACAGTTGTGGTACTGTGGTGTCATGGCACACAATAGGAGTTCCATCTTACACACACCATATAGGAAGACAAGTGAGAAGAGGAGCGGCATCTCATGTTAGATCCGATGAACATCAGATGGATTTACACAGACCCTCTGATCCATGTTGAGTCAGAGAGAGAGAGGGTCCAGTACACTAGTCTGTATGACTCATACTGTAGAAGGATTAGATCTGCATTGTCAAATATCTCCGTTTTTCCTCTCTCTACCCCTCACTCCTCAGCAGTCCCTCTATGTCTTTATCTCTCACTTTCTCTCTAAATCTGTCCCTCTTTTGCTCCTCTCCCTCATTGTGTCTCTCTCTTGCTTTTCCTCTCGCTTGTTTTTCCTCTCTCTCTCTCTCTCTCTCTCTCTCTCTCTCTCTCTCTCTCTCTCTCTCTCTCTCTCTCTCTCTCTCTCTCTCTCTCTCTCTCTCTCTCTCTCTCTCTCTCTCTCTCTCTCTCTCTCGCCTTCACTCTCTTTCATTCTCCCTCTCACTACCCCAGTTAGTTTTTCCATAAATTATATTCCTATTGAAGTGACGACAACCAACATAGCTTACAGTCTACAGATCAATAGTTTCTTCTCCCTTTGTGATCCATATTTTCGAAAGTGACATGATTGGCCTTACATTTGGACTGAAAGCTCTCCAAAGCAAGTTGGATCAATTAATCATTTCATGGCAAGAAATTTGCCCTAAAACAGAGAGTCCATTGTCTCAGGTTCAGTATTTCAGAATTTGCAGTCCTCATCAGATACAAAAAAGCATTTATACACAGCCTCATCATGGCTGAACCCTTTTCATCTCTCCACACAGCCTGACAGTTTACATGAGAGACATACAGAGAGGTCAGGCTGCTGACCAGACAACACATCAAGTCCTCCCACATACACACAACACTTTCTACACAAACTGGGTAAGAAAGCTGCTGACAGCGACCAAGAAAGTCATCTGTGAGTGTGAGGCCCTAATACACCCGGAAAGGCTCTCTCTAATGAGGATTTATGTTACATTACAGAGCGAGGCCACAAAGGCCAGGAGACAACGACCATTAAGTCACACATTACTAATACTCCAGATTACATTAAATGCCAAGATCCATCTCTTTATAGCTGTCGACATCTCAGACAGAAAGTCCCCTCTGTGGACGAGGTTATCGCCTTGTCTGATATGCCGTTGCGATGTTTTGTCTTTGAGAAAAATAACGAACAAGACTTGTAGAGGGAGGGAATTCAAAACACAGATTATTCCTATTGAAACAAATTGGAAAACATTTGCGATATTATCACAGTGTGATATCAGCCATTATTGGTCCCCTCTGATACAATCAGATGAAATAAATCCCATTTTTAAGAGCCTGCAGAATGTTAAATCCGTTTTTATTTCATTACCGAACGCTTAAAATGGACACGGTTTAGAGGGAGGGAGAAAAAATGAACCCCAGCTCGAGTACATTTTTTTTTGGCGAAATGGCTCCCTGTAAAATTGTGCTATTTGTCTTGATATAACCTTATCAAATCACAGGCGGGAATACGAGCACAAAAGTAGAAGTAATGGCCAATTATCTGGGGTGAACAATCAGTGTCACACTGCGATGGGGTGTCGGCCTAGCGGTGCCACGGAAATGCTAATGGCGTGATTCCCCGCCAGGTGTTTGAAGTCTTTCCTAAGAGGGAATACATTTAAGCCGAAAGCTAGGTTTAAGTGATTTGGCCACTTTTAATACAAGTGGAAATGGTTTTATTTTTCTAGCAGTGATTGTGGCGATTAGTGTAAAAGTTCAACTGTCACAGACCAAATATAAACTAGACATCTTCAAACAGGTTCGATTAGCCAACATGCAGTAACGTTTCCTTTTCACACGGGTCGACTGCGCTTGAACATTATTGGATGGTGATGCAGAGATGAGTCTCAAAGTGTTGCTTGCTTTTCTATCCAACCTCTCCATCTTTCTCCCTTTTCACCTCTCTCTCTCTGTTCTCGTGCTGTCCAGTCTCCGCAGCGCAAAGCCTTTCCTCTGTCAGTTGCCTGTGAGACGTGGGCGACTTCACCAGATCACCAGTTCATATCTCCCCTCATAAATGATCCCTCCTTTCCCACCATCCTCTTCACCGGAAAATAATTTTCCGTTTGAAGGCTCCCTCTGAAAGGAAGGGAATCTTGCGTCAACTCAGAACACTCGGAACTCTGACCTTCCCTGAAACTCTTGTTTCCGTGGTGATGGGATTGAACCTTACGGTGATCCGTGAACTATCCCAAAGTGCTCCGACCATGTCACTCTGCTCCCCATCTCTGTTACTGGATCACATATTATTTGTCCAACCGCTCAAAGTCCTTTACATTGAAAGGGCTGGTGGTGGGGGGTAGGTACTGTACCAATACTAGAATCCACCCATCTCATTCCTCTGTCCAACATCCCACCTTCAAAAGCCACTGAATAGAGAGATACTCATTAACAACCTCTCTAAAGCATCCACTAGTCTTTGGAGTTTACTTGCAGTATCTGATCAGCAGTCAACTTTACCAGCAGTTATGTCTATGGTATTAATACATCCACTACACCTCATATGTCTGTCTTTGCGATCACAGTAGGCTACCTTAGTGAACATCAGAGACTCAACTACTGCATTTCCTGCAGTGGAATTGCTGACAGTCGCTCACACACCGAGCAAACTGGTTCCAGCTGCTTTTGAAGGGACTTCAAGGCAGGCCACGGTCCATTACAAACCACCTATTGTTGATTGGCCACGCAGACGCAGGGAAGCCATGACAGCAGCAGTTATGCTGTCCCAGGGTAGCCTCGCTGCCTGCCTGCGGACTGAGAATCCACTGAAATGGCACATTGTGCTCTGACTGTGGCCCAGCTATCAGGCCAACCACCCCCGGCCAATTGACTCCTCTGTCATAGAAGCTGTCTTGTGCAGATGGCGGGGCGAGCTGTAGCAATGATTCCTGTGGCCCCTGATGTCGTTCTACCCTCAAGACTGTTTGATCTCATTACCTGTAGTCTGAAGGCGTATCCTACATCTGTGCAAACACGTGTGTGATTTCGAATGCACAGTACACTTGCCAAATGTCATATTTGTGCAGACAGATTATTTAGAGCTGTGAAATGTTGTCAGCGGGGTATTGTCATGCAAATGATTGCCGGTCTCACGGTAATTGACCGTTAATTAACATAAACACGTTTAGCATCTCCAGGCTTCCACGCATACAAGCCACTTTGGAACAGCTACATAAAAAAGTTTAAGAAATCAATTTAGTATACACCCTCACAATAAATCCATTATTTAGTTTAGGCAGGTCTAAATAAACATTATGATATGAATAACATTTATTTCAGAAGAACAGAATATGTGTCAGCCACAGCTGTTATTTAGTCATCACTGCCAAAGTTGGCATTATGTATTTAGTGCTATTTCTGTTTCTTTTATTTATTTTTTTATTACCATTTTCATAATTTGTTAAAATGTAGTCCTGCATTTTGGATTTTCACTGTACACTGCAATCACACCTGCAACCCTGTGCATGTGATTATCAAACCCTCGGGCTCGGATACTGTATGTTATTTGGCTATGCGCCATTGCTATAGGCTGTAGGCTAGTTCATTTAGCAGACCAAAAATACTTAGAAGTCTCGAGCCATTATATTATATGATTTCATAGTAATAAGAATATAAGCTGAATAAAATAGAAAATATATTTCTCCTATTCCAGAACGAGTTGGATACAATATGAAAGGGCTATGTTGAGTGTAAAAGTAATCATTTGAAACAGGTCCTATGAGCTAGATTTAGAGTTATTTGGCAACTTTAGTTGTGAATGAGCCAAACCTCATAATGTCTTAGAAATCAAAACATACTGTATTTGGCCTGCATGATGCCACTATGGGCAATTGAAAGCTTGCGCTCTGTTCCTTGCCTCAGGCTGCACACGCTGTTCTCTCATTAAGTGATCATATTTTCACCCATCAGACTATTTATTCTCAATTTAATCTGACATTTTACTGATATGTAAAAGTAGTTACGATTTGGAATGGACCATTATCAAATGGACAGGAACAAGGGCAGGGTAAAAAAAAAAAAAAGAAATGCACTCGAATAGCGAATAGAGGCTGCGTTCCCTTGGTTAGTTTTTAAATCATGCAGAAACAGAGCATGTGCTTAATATAAGCAGCTGAGAAATAAATATGCTAGGGTCCTCCTCATTTTAGTGGCAAACATCAAAACTCTGCTTTCAAACGGGATTGCATATAGAAATGTCTGGCCTTATAAGAAGACGTATTTCATTCCACGCATCTACCACTGTTTCAGGAGCATTCAGCCTTTTCTTCGCGATAGGTGATATTCCGCCCAAACTCTCTATGTCATGAGCTCTCTAACGCTGTTCTTGCAGCTACCCAGTGCCTCATTTGGTAAACCAAGTGAAATCTGTTCGGGAACATCGATAGTAACATGTTTGCACAACTAAACATATTTCATTAAACTGTTGACAGCCCCTCTCACGAGGAAGAGGAGATGGAAACGCACGTTGGTGAGATATTGTGTGGCTAAAGGTACTGTGTCAGCCTATTAAAAAAAAAAAAAAAAAAAACGCCCTTTTACTAGGCTATTCAAAATCAAATACAAACTGTCATTGTAGGTCAACTCTGTAAACCGCCATGCACAGTAAATGAACCAACAGCATCGTCTACCGTAGTCCCCAGACACATGTATAAAAAGTTTGGAGCGTAGCGTAATGTTACCAGACCATCCAGTATGCATCATAATACAGTCCACACTCAAAGTCCTATACTAGAATTTGTTTCATTTTTTAGAATATAGTCTAGATCATTTATGTACCAAAGACATCCTAAATCTATGGTTTTTGGGGTGTTTTTTCTGCCTGCGTAATAGGCTATCAAACTGTGTTTGTATAACGGCGCAAAACATTGCGTAAGCATACGCTGTAATATGTGTCTGGTTGTTTTGAATTCATCCAACATCATCCACAACGACCCTGTTTTCCACTCAGCTTCAACCAGTTGTTGAACTTCTTTCTTCAAATTGATCTATTACAGTGAGGTGAGTTTTTAAAGCATGAGACTGTTTTGATTATGTGTTTGGTGTGATTTTAATTGTATTTGCATTGATGTCAGAGTGGTTAGAGGGACAATGGAGCCCGGAGTACCAGGCCAAGAGCGACCAGAGTGCATAAAAGGAGATTACAGTGACAGGAATTTGACTGAGGTCATGACTCATGACTGCTGGTGTGGCAGTAATATGGTCACTGCAACAGCCTGCCCTAATATATACTCAATTGTTTTTTTCTGATTGCGTAAGATTTTGTATATTTTTTATGGCATTTTACCATTACTTAACTAGGCAAGTCGGTTAAGAACAAATTCTTATTTTCAATGACAGCCTAGGAACTGTGGGTTAACTGCGTTGTTCAGGGGCAGATTTTTACCTTGTCAGCTCAAGGATTCGATCTTGCAACCTTTCGGTTACAAGTCCAGCTCTCTAACCACTAGGCTACCTGCCGCCATGGCATTTTCATAATGTGGCATGTAAGCTATCACTCTTTTCAATGGTCCCTATTTTGAAAAGGAATACAATTTTGTAAGTCCCCAAAGAACCAAACAAACTGCAAACAATTGGATGAAGGAGATGCTGAAATGGCACATTGTACTGCAGCCCGGCGATCTCGCCAACCTCCCTCAGGTCTCCCCGGTCCTCACAGCCATTTCCTACAGATGGCCCGGCAAGCTGTTGGACTCCACAATGTGTAAACAATAGAAACGGTCCCAAGCTGACTACGCCATCTGAGAAATGATCACAACTAAGGGTTGTGTATCAATGACTCCTTTTGTCTGGTACTCAACCTGGTCTTTCACAAGGCTATCTGGCATTCTGTGGGTCGGCAAGACACGGCTCCCACACTTAACTTACATCAAATACCAAAACTGACTTTGATTTGATATATGTGATGAATGACATACATACTGTAACTATGGTGTTTTCATCATCATATCGGTGATATATTTCACATGAAAGACGGGTCCCTTGGAAAGTTCTCTGGGACACTAGATAATCCCCTCATTCTTACCCCCTCCTCAATTTGTGCGTACAGTAAGTCATCTCTCCTCATTAATTCTGTCAGTCTCTGTACTTTGGTAGCTGTGGTCCGTCAGAGCCCCCCCCCCCGGTCGTGGGGAAGCACACCTCAGAGAACTGTGGGCAAAGTTTGAAAATGATGTTCTTTTGAGGTCTAAAGGTGGCGTCTACAAAACAGGCTCTATCAAAATCCCATCTCTCCTCTCTTCTGCCTCCCCAGTTTATCCCATTTTCACCAGCTGCGATGCTACACCACACGGTGACACTTTTGATATTGCTTGGCTGTACCCTCCCCTCCAATCTACCTCTTTCTCCCCTCCACCTCCTCTCCCCTCCCTTTCCTCCCTCGCTCTCTGAGCGGTATCTTCATTCCCCGTCGCTCTGAGCCGTAACGTTACTCCCCTGTAGTCACAGTATGACAGCAGAAAAGGGGGGAAGGAGGAGAGGAATAACTCCCGGGAAGAGACATGCTGTGCACAACAAGCAGTACATAACTGCCATATGTAATCATCAGTGCCTGAGAGATGGTTCCTCTGCTGTTTATTCATGGTGATATCAACCCACCTACAGGACTGGTAATGAGAGTTAGGGTCATTCATCCCAATTCATCCAAAGTAACCTCATGTGAACTCGGGAATGGCATTACAGTTCAATAGGAATACTCCATGTTAAATTCCACTGACTGGAATTGAAATGGAATTGACCCCAACTCTGCTATGAAGACATTTCCAAGCTGAGTTCCAAGGAAAGGAAATAGAATTGACCACAGCTCTGACCTACATACCAGTGATCAACAGTGGGTAATAGTACAGGAAGCTTACGTTTGATTTGGCATCACTCTATGGTTCGTCGCTCAGTTTCCCTTTGATTTTAGCTGGGTTTATATCTAACTAATTGGCCTAATTTCCATGCATCAGTCTTAATGTAATCGTGTTAACTGCTGATAAATGGCAAAATGGTTGGCTTTGTGAAGGTGGGGGAGATGGATGTTTGTCGCACTCTCGTCAGGCTCTCTCTCTCTCTCTCTCCATCTCTCCCCCCCTCTCTCTCTCCACTAAACTCCCACTCCAATCAGTCTCTTATCTAAGAAGATCTGGAATCCAATTGCTCAGCTGATAGATGTCAAAGCCCTCGACTCTCTCACAATACTTCTGCTCCTCTCTCAAGATCATCCCATGGGGGGGCTTGAACTGCTTAAAGCTTTCCATTTTAGAAACTGTATGAGATCTGGGATTGTGTGTGTGCATGTGTGTCCAAGTGTGCAGATTGCTATGTCTTGGAAAGTCTGTCTTTCGGAGTGTGAGTGTGTGTGTGTGTTTTTGTGTATCCATGGAGGCTAGTGAACATATGTATGTATACAAGTGATGACTTGTCTGTGTGCATATCTGTGTGTGTACATGGCTGTGTGTGTGTGTGTGTTTGTTGTATATGAGATGAGCGGCGTGTAGAATGGTAAAGAATCTGATATGATCTTCAATAGATGAAAGCAAACAACCACACACTCTCATCTTACATGCATGAGGTCGAGTGTGCTATGACACACAGGCTTTGTGTGTTTGTGCATGAGTTATTGACACCTTAATTCGTAAAAATATGGAACATAATTTCAATCACTATGAGGAGATGAAGATCACTTTATTGGTCAATTGCACATAAGGTCCGACTGAAATTCAACTTCCTCTTAACCCAACCCCTCCGAAAGACACACATATACACATACAGTACCAGTCAAATGTTTGGACACACCTACCCATTCTAGGGTTTTTCTTAATGTTTACTATTTTATACATTGTAGGATAATAGTGATCTATGAATCTATGAAATAACACACATAGAATAATTTAGTAACCAAAAAAGTGTTAAACAAATCAAAATATATTTTATATTTGAGATTCTTCCAAGTAGCCACCCTTTGTCTTGATGACAGCTTTGTACACTATTGGCATTCTCTCAACCAGCATCATGATGTTGTCACCTGGAATGCATTTCAATTAACAGGTGTGCCTTGGTAAAAGATAAATTGTGGAATTTCTTTCCTTCTTCATACATTTGAGCCAAACAGTTGTGTTGTGACAAGTTAGGGTTGGTATACCGAAGATAGCCCTATTTGGTAAAATACAAAGTCCATATTAGGGCAAGAACAGCTCAAATAAGCAAAGAGAAATGACAGTCCATCATTAATTGAAGGCATGAAGGTCAGTCAATCTGGAATATTTCTTCAAGTGTAGTCTCAAAAACCATCGAGCGCTATGATGACACTGGCTCTCATGAGGACCGCCACAGGAAAGGAAGACCCAGAGTTTCTGCTACAGAGGATAAGTTCATTAGTTACCAACCTCATATTGCAACCCAAATAAATGCTCCACAGAGTAACAGACACATCTCAACTTGTTGCAAATAAACCACTACCAAAGGACACAAATAAGAAGATGAGAGTTGCTTGTGTCAAGAAACACGAGCAATGGACATTTGACCGGTGGAAATCTGTCCTTTGCTCAGATGAGTCCAAATTTGAGATTTTTGGTTTCTTTGTGAGACACAGAATAGGTGAACGGATGATCTCCACATGTGTGGTTCCCACCATGAAGCATGAAGGAGGAGGTGTGATGGTGCTTTGCTGTTGACACTGTCTGTGATTTATTTAGAATTCAAGGCACACTTAACCAGCATGGCTACCACAGCATTCTCCAGTGATATGCCGTCCCATCTTGTTTGCGCTCAGTGAGACTATTATTTGTTTTAAAACAGGACAATGACCCAACACACCTCCGGGCTGTTTGAACAAGAAGGAGGGCTATTTGACCAAGAAGGAGAGTGATGGGCACCCGGAGTTGTTGTTGTGGAGATAAAGTTCCTTGCTCAAGGGCACAACGACAGGCAATGGCATCTTTGATATTTACAAGATATTTCCAGTCGCATCCGGGATTTGAACTGGCAACCCACCGGGTTGGATAAAGGTGATGCTGAGACGTAAGTAAACACTTATGGCCTTCAACAGAGAAGAAAACTATGGTGGTTTTATTGGAAGCGAATGCCAGGTTTTGATCAAATGTGGTATGGGGTGATGGTGGTAAAGCTTTTGCTCTGGGTCACATGTGCTCCCTCTCCGGCCGCTAGGTCACCAGGCTGCTCGTTATGGCACACACCTGTCACCATCATTACGCGCACCTGCACGTCTTCAGACTCACCTGGTCTCCATCACCTCTCTGATTACCTTCACTTTATATGTCACTCCCGTTGGTTCCTTCCCCAGGCGTTATTGTTTCTGTTTCATGTCTGTGAGCTGTTAGTGTTTCTTGTTTTGTATTATGTTGTGTTTATTTATTAAAATATGCACTCCCTGAACTTGCTTCCCGACTCTCAGTGCACATCGTTACAGAATAATGCCTCACCTAAGGGAAGCATCAGGGAGTTTATTTTTTTTTTCAGTGGGAATGACTTTGGGTCCGGAAGCCGCTACAGGCTCTCATGCCTCAGACAGATCACCAGGCTCCCCTGCCTCCACTGGCTCGTCAGGCTCTCATGCCTCAGCCGGATCGCCAGGCTCCCCTGCCTCAGCCGCTCGTCGGGCTTTCATGCCTTCGCCGGATCGCCAGGCTCCCCTGCTTCCACCGGCTCGTCAGGTTCCCGTGCTCCAGACGGCGACAAATTCCCGTGCATCAGCAGGGGTAACCGCTCCGCTCCTGATCCCTGGGATCAGCAGGGTTAACCGCTCCGCTCCTGATCCCTGGGATCAGCAGGGTTAACCGCTCCGCTCCTGATCCCTGGGATCAGCAGGGGTAACCGCTCCGCTCCTGATCCCTGGGATCAGCAGGGTTAACCGCTCCGCTCCTGATCCCCGGGATCGTCCCTTTGATTGGCGTCCTGTGGCTGGAGCCGAAACCGCCGGGGAAGGGGTACCGTCGCCATGCTCCTGCGTCTCAGCCGGATTGACAAATTTCCCGCGCCTCAGCAGAGGTGACAGGTCCACTCCTGATCCCCGGGATCGTCATTTTGGTCGGCGTCCTGTGGCAGGTTCCGCGCGTCGTGTGCTCCCTCTCCGGCCTCTAGGTCACCAGGCTGCTCACCATCATTACGCGCACCTGCGTGTCATCAGACTCACCTGGACTCCATCACCTCACTGATTACCTTCACCATATATGTCACTCCAGTTGGTTCCTTCCCCAGGCGTTATTGTTTCCGTTTCATGTCTGTGTGCATTTAGTGTTTCTTGTTTTGTATGGTGTTGTGTTTATGTATTAAAACACACACTCCCTGAACTTGCTTCCCGACTCTCAGCGCACATCGTCACAGAACATTACATTTAAACCATAAGTGGTGCATTTCTTTTTCGAACAATTCTTAGAAAGCCATTATCCAGTCTTTGCATCAGTTCATGAAAATTCAAACCAAACCATCAGTCTTGTCTTCTTTTCTCGAAGAGCTGTCTCCCAACTGAATTGCCTGTCAGGTTTCTCTGACTATACCCATTAGTAGTTTTAAAGCCATATTATTCAATTATAGGTGCACACATCGTCGCGTTGAAAAGAGAACCTCTTTTGTGGAGCTGTTAGCGGTTCAGGCCATCTTCTCTTTTTTTTTTAACGTTCTGCCACATTATTAATTTACGCGCATACCTGGAAAGCATTATGAAGAAAATGCATCATGCTCATCAATACGCACAAAGGAAGGCACTTTTCTGGTCTTTAATTGTTTTAAAATGTCTGCGTGTGTCTAGGTCGGTGTCTGAATGGTAAAACAACTTGCTGTCATTTGAGAAAAGTGTATTTAAACTAATTGAAAAAGTTTGTTGAAACTTGAAATTAACTCACGATGATGTTGCCTCTTATATTTTTTTGGTCTTCGGGAAGTGGATCTTCTAAAGACGTCTTGCCATCGTATGACACATCTTAAGATGTCTAAGTAATCCCCCTCTCTGATTCTGATAAGAACGCCAAGAGTCACAGTCACTCTAAGCTCAATTATTGATAATGCACTTTATCCCCGCTTGCGTAACTCTGAGTGGAGTTATCTAACTCTCTTTTCTAAACATGACGAAGGGTTTTGAGAACCTTATTCATTCAGTCAGTGAAATACTGTATAATAATCATTCCAATAAAATATCTCCCGCTTCATTCTTGGTCAGTTTATTAGAGTACCGTCACACATCAGTTTATTTTGGCATTCGAGTAGTAAACCGTAAATACCCATTCTTCTTTTTCAGCTATCTTTCATGCAGAATATTTCGCTAGAAACAGTGACTGAACTTCCTCTTAATGAGCAGAAGATAAGTATATCAGTCATGGAGCAGCCAGTCATAGGGTACAGCCAGAGAGGAAGAGGGGAAACGAGAGGATTTACTCCGCCCAAAATATGTCCTCGTGAGAGAAGCCTGTTTTTGTGTGGTGGTCTATATGAGAGTGCCGAATTACGGGAGGCTTATTTGATCTAATAGAAGTTTCATAATGTTTATGCTGACATAAGTATATACAGACATAAGTGGTTGCGTGTGGCATTCCGGCAACTTAGAGAAAACAACTCAGTTGTGCCTGTTGTTCGCGCACGTGTCTGCCTTCTCATTGCCTAGAATGGTCCCACCTGATCTCGCCTGCCTAAAATCATTGAGGACATGTATTTCCATTGTTACAGCGGTCACTCGGCTATCTTTTCAATATAATAGATAATCTTTGGCACAGCGTCTCACCCCAATGCTGGCAAGACCATCACCGCCAGGGCCTGGGCTCCGGCCAATCCCATCATGCATTTCTGCTGGGCAGCAGGATGGGAAATGGCCCTGCTGTGTTGTCTTAATCGGATGGAGCCCACAGACTTTTTATTATTTTATAATCTGGTTTATGAAGTTCCTTCGCTGCCACCTGATGCTGGTTTATCTATCCATCTACCAATCTGTCTAAAAGGATGTAACTCCCTTTGACCACTTTCTATTAAAACCGTACTTTACACTAAGCTAAGTGTACCAAACATTAGGAACACCTTCCTTATATTGAGTGGCACCTCCTTTTGCCCTCAGAACAGCCTCAATTCGTCAGGGCACAGACTCTACAAGGTACAATGTTGATGCCAATGCTTGCTACAGTTGTGTCAAGTTAGTTGGATGTCCTTCGGTGGTGGACCATTCTTGATACACACAGGAAACTGTTTTAGTGTGAAAACCCAGCAGCATTTGCAGTTCTTGTTGAGTCAAATTGTTGCGCTTGAGGTGAATCAAATTTTTTATCAATCGGCTCCATGCCATCAACAGAAGATCTGTGGTTTTGACATGTACACTGCAGTCTCAAAGTTCAACATATTGCCTCCATCAAACGGTCTCTCTTTCGTCTTTTGCAGCTGTAAAGTATATATTGCTTAACCTCTGAAGCACCCCTCAACAAGGCTGCAAGGGCACTTCTGAAAGTAAATGGTTCTTCATTGATTAATTGAGTAATGATTGCATATATTATTCAGTATCACAGGGCAACCAAATCCCCCAATGGAAAGAGAAGAACTGAGGCATGCCTGGTGCTGCTTATTTAACCACCAGAAGTCAAATAAGACCATGGAAGGTGTATTGTAGGAGCTTCCTTGATTATGATGGACTGTGAGAAGAGATGAGTGATATATTTGCAACGCCTACTGCGTTCTGATGCATTGATACTTTGTAAATAGTATATGTACCCTGTGTAGTTTGTACTCTACAGTAGGCCTGTCTGAAGTGCAAATGCTGGGACTTAAATGCAAATGTTATGTAAATGTTTATGTGATGTGGCCATGCTCCCACTGAGGGCCAGCTGTTCTACTTGACACACAACTAGAGAGGGAGAGGTAGAGCCAGCTGGTCCTTATAGCCTTAGAATATACACATGCATGCCATCAAACATGCACAAGACGCACGCACACACAAGCATGCCCACACACACATATACTCACACACGCACACTGACATACAAGCACACACACACACGCATACACACAAAAGTCATGGCTATGAACTGTCTCTCGCCCCAATAACTACTTGAACTTCTCTACAACTACAGAAACAGAGTACATCTCTGTGTGTTTGGGTTCGCTCAATTCACATTACATTTGGAATATTGCTCGATTTCCACTCTAAAGACATTCTCCTGGGGTCTTTCTTCTTTCATGTATAATACATGTGAACTGGAGAATTCATTCCTCAGAACCTCTATTGCTAATCCCTGTTGGAAGGGATTATATTTAACTTGTATAGGTCACAGTATTTCCCATGGGGTCTGGGATAGAGAAAATCAGCTGGTGAATTACGACTTATCTGACCCAGGTGAGAACATTAGTCATTCCGAAACCTCTCGTGAGACTTGGGTTCAGGAACCAGGTGAGGCAGAACTAGACAACTTACACCCCCCTCCCAAAATTGATGTTTTCAAAGACTTTGGCCTACTTGGTCCCCAACACTTTAATGGAATGCCAGTGGTTACAGAGTTTTTCTCTAACGTCATGATAGGGAAATGGTTGCTGGAGCGATGGTTGCTGTCGTTAATAAAAATGAACAGTGTTTTGCTCCCGTGCTTCGCTGTGTAGTAATTTGGCTGTGTACATCACACATCACAGCTCACTGGTATCATCATTTCTGGAGTGTGTGTGGTTTGTGTATTCATATTTTTTTTAGCAAAGAACATCTCTTCACCAAACATTTTGGTGAAATTCTTTTCTTTACAAAAAAGGACAAAGGACAAACATCAATAATCAACCCCATATTCCAATAAAAATTGTTTGGTGGGATCATGGGCTCACATTATCCTACTCTCACTTCGCTTTGAAAAACTATTCCTCCTGTCAAAGCCTTTTAGTTCATCCTCTGCCTCTCTCTCTTTCTCTCCTATTTCTCCTCAGCTGGGATGACTTATATCTTTGGGAAAGGAGGAGGCCTCATTACGTTCAACTGGCCAGCCAACGAGAGGCCAAGCACGCGCACAGACAGACTGACCATAGGGTTCAGTACTTCCCTAAAGGATGGCATCTTGGTCCGGATAGACAGTGCTCCGGGTCTGGGAGACTATCTCATGCTCCACATCGTAAGTTATACTATACTCTTGCTCTGTATCTTTTATTTCTATGTCCGTTTCTCTGTTGTTCTTTCACTCGTTCTCTCTCTCTCTCTTTTTCTCTGTCTCTCTCCTGCTTTGTTTTCTCTCCCTCTCTCTCTTTCTCTGTCATCATCTCACCATGTATCCCTACCACTGTATACGAGTTGCATTGGGTTATATCCGATGAGGAGCTGACGTGTAAAAGGACAGTGGCTAGGAGATTAATTCACATAATGTGGATGATTTTGTGGTTTTCTGTTCTAGATTATTGTGTTTTGATGTTGTTATATGAGTAACACAGAGTGACGTCAGGTGTGGGGGTGTGTGTGTGTGTGTGTGTGTGTGTGTGTGTGTGTGTGTGTGTGTGTGTGTGTGTGTGTGTGTGTGTGTGTGTGTGTGTGTGTGTGTGTGTGTGTGTGTGTGTGTGTGTGTGTGTGTGTGTGTGTGTGTGTGGCGAGTGGTCTGCACGCCGGTGGCTCTCCTCCTGTTAGTGCTGATCTCATCTCATCATGCTAGATTTCCTTCATTCTCCCCGGAAGGATCTTCTAGTCTTGGCAGTGGCTTTACGCACACATGCACACACACATATGCACAGTTTGCACACACGCATAAATAAGTACTCAGCTAAATGTTTTGCTATTTTATTTTATACTAATACAATTTCTCAGATAAAAATATTTTGTTTCACAATAACTATATATTTCTTTCATAAAGGTAGAGGTAAACATGATTGACACCCCTAAAGGTTATTGTAAATAAAATAATCCAAAGTTTAGTATTTGGTCACATATTGCCATGACTGCATCAAGCTTGTGACTCTAGAAACGTTGCAGTTTGTTTTGGTTGTGTTTCAGATTATTTTGTGCCCAATAGAAATTAATGGTAAATAATGTATTTAGTCATTTTGGAGTTTTATTGTACATAAGAATATAATATGTTTCTTACCACTTCTACATGAATGTAGATTCTACCATGATTACGGATAATCCTGAATGAATTGTGAATAATGATGAGTGCGAAGGTTACAGAGGATCAAAGGTCATACCCCAAGACATGCATGAGGTTAGCGAATCTTGGGGTAAGATATTTGACCCTCTGTAACTTTCTCACTCATTATTATTCACAATTCATTCAGGATTATCTGTAATCATGGTAGAAGCATATTATATTCTCATTTCTAATAAAAAATTACTCCAAAATGACACAATACATTGTTTACCATTTATTTCTATTGGACACAAAGTAATCTGAAACACAACCAAAACAAACTACAAATGCATTAAACAAGTTTGTAGAGTCACAAGCTTGATGTAGTCATTGCGTACTAGGAACGTTTGACTACTTTATTTATAAACTAGTTAAATAATGGTAAAAAAAAATTAAAAATAAGACTCTAAGGGGTGTCAATAATTTTGCAGTAATTGTGTAGGGTATCATAGTACCATCCAAACCGCTGTGAAATATATTTTCCATAACCAAAAATATTGTATTTTCAGCTGTGTAAAGCTGGTGTACAAAACCGAAAGTAAAAGAAGCAAAAATGAAACGTAAGAATGGGAAGCATAGAAATAGCACAGATAGAAAAAGAACAGACAGGTCGATAACTCACATTTTATCTGTGAATTTGGTTGGGTCGCACAACAAGTTACATATTGTAGCTTTAAACAAAATACCCATTATTGTTTTGCTTACAATATAGCTATTTGAATGATTTATTTTATACAGTCATTATTGCTAATCTTTATCAAGGTTGTCAATAATTTTGGAACCCACTGTGTAATTATGCTAGATTCACATACATACTCACACACACATATGCTGCACACCCACATACATGTATACCAAATTACACATCTACACACACACATGCATACCAAATTACACATCTACACACACACATGCATACCAAATAACACATCTACACACACACATGCATACCAAATTACACATCTACACACACACATGCATACCAAATAACACATCTACACACACACATGCATACCAAATTACACATCTACACACACACATGCATACCAAATTACACATCTACACACACACATGCATACCAAATAACACATCTACACACACACATGCATACCAAATAACACATCTACACACACACATGCATACCAAATAACACATCTACACACACACATGCATACCAAATTACACATCTACACATACACATGCATACCAAATTACACATCTACACACACACATGCATACCAAATAACACATCTACACACACACATGCATACCAAATAACACATCTACACACACACATGCATACCAAATTACAACATCTACACACACACATGCGCCGCTACACACCACCACACACGCTTACCTAATTGAACATCTACACAGGCACACACAAACTTATACTCACACAGTCTTTGCATTTTGTCTTGCCCTTTAAATAATTAAGCTGTGAATTTCGATAAGGTCGTCAGTAGGATCACTGAGAGATTTTTAAAATTGTTATTCTTTATAGATTTGGCTCTTAGATATACTCATAAAGAATCAGAGTCTATAGCGCTGCCAGTGGTGGAAAAAGTACTCAATTGTCATACTTAAAAGTAAAGATACCTTAATAGAAAATGACTCAAGTAAAAGTGAAAGTCACCCAGTAAAATATTACCAAAGACTAAAAGTATTTGGTTTTAAGTATACTTAAGTATCAAAAGTAAATGTATAAATCAATTCAAATTCTTTATATTAAGCAAACCAGACGGCACAATTAAAAACATATAATTATTGACGGATAGCCAGGGGCACACTCCAACACTCAGACATAATTGACAAATTAAGCATTTGATGTTTAGTGAGTCCACCAGATCAGAGACAATAGGGATGGCCAGGGATTTTCTCTTGATAAGTGTGTGAACTGGACCATTTTCCTGTCAAAATGTAATGAGTAATATGGGTGTCAGGCTAAATATATGGAGTAAAAAGTACATTATTTTCTTTAGGAATGTAGTGAAGTAAAAGTAAACGTTGGCAAAAATATAAATAGTGAAGTACAGATACCCCCCAAAACTACTTATGTTCTACTTTAAAGCATTTTTACGTAAGTACTTTACACCACTGAGCGCTGCCTTTCTCCCTTTTTGTGGAGTCCTGGTCTGTATAGTTGGTTTGCCTGGCAGAATGAAAGCAGTTCCATTAGTCTAATGCATTGTGATTTTTCACACTCTGTCCAGTGCTTTTATCATCACTGGTGAATTAATACAATATATAAACAAAAGCATGTGGACACCCCTTAAAATAAGTGGATTAGGCTATTTCAGCCACACCCGTTACTGACAGGTGCATAGAATTGTGCACAAAGCCTAACATTGGCAGTAGAATGGCCTTACTGAAGAGCTCAGTGACTTTCAACGTGGCACCGTCATAGGATGCCACCTTTCCAACAAGTCAGTTTGACAAATGTCTGCCCCGCTAGAGCTGTCCCGTTCAACTGTAAGAGCTGCTATTGTGAAGTGGAAATGTCTAGGAGCAACAACGGCTAAGCCGCAAAGTGGTAGGCCGCACAAGCTCACAGAACGGGACCACCGAGCTCTTAAAAATCATCTGTCCTCGGTTACAACACTACTGAGTTCCAAACTGTCTCTGGACGCAACATCAGCACAACAACTGTTGGTCAGGAGCTTCATGAAATGGGTTTCCATGGCTGAGCAGCCGCACACAAGCCTAACATCACCATGCGCTATGCCAAGTGTCTGCTGGAGTGGTCTAAAGCTTAACACCATTGGACTCTGGAGCAGTTGAAACATGTTCCCTGGAGTGATGAATCACTCTTCATCATCTGGCAGTCCAACGGACAAATCTGGGTTTGGCGGATGCCAGGAGAACGCTACCTGCCTGAATGCATAGAGCCAACTGTAAAGTTTGGTAGAGGAGGAATAATGGTCTGGGGCTGTTTTTCATGGTTCGGGCTAGGCCCCTTAGTTCCAGTGAAGGGTACATTTACATTACATTTAAGTCATTTAGCAGACGCTCTTATCCAGAGCGACTTACAAATTGGTGCATTCACCTTATGACATCCAGTGGAACAGCCACTTTACAATAGTGCATCTAAATCTTTTAAGGGGGGTGAGAAGGATTACTTTATCCTATCCTAGGTATTCCTTAAAGAGGTGGGGTTTCAGGTGTCTCCGGAAGGTGGTGATTGACTCCGCTGTCCTGGCGTCGTGAGGGAGTTTGTTCCACCATTGGGGGGCCAGAGCAGCGAACAGTTTTGACTGGGCTGAGCAGGAACTGTACTTCCTCAGTGGTAGGGAGGCGAGCAGGCCAGAGGTGGATGAACGCAGTGCCCTTGTTTGGGTGTAGGGCCTGATCAGAGCCTGGAGGTACTGAGGTGCCGTTCCCCTCACAGCTCCGTAGGCAAGCACCATGTTCTTGTAGCGAATGCGAGCTTCAACTGGAAGCCAGTGGAGAGAGCGGAGGAGCGGGGTGACGTGAGAGAACTTGGGAAGGTTGAACACCAGACGGGCTGCGGCGTTCTGGATGAGTTGTAGGGGTTTAATGGCACAGGCAGGGAGCCCAGCCAACAGCGAGTTGCAGTAATCCAGACGGGAGATGACAAGTGCCTGGATTAGGACCTGCGCCGCTTCCTGTGTGAGGCAGGGTCGTACTCTGCGGATGTTGTAGAGCATGAACCTACAGGAACGGGCCACCGCCTTGATGTTAGTTGAGAACGACAGGGTGTTGTCCAGGATCACGCCAAGGTTCTTAGCGCTCTGGGAGGAGGACACAATGGAGTTGTCAACCGTGATGGCGAGATCATGGAACGGGCAGTCCTTCCCGGGAGGAAGAGCAGCTCCGTCTTGCCGAGGTTCAGCTTGAGGTGGTGATCCGTCATCCACACTGATATGTCTGCCAGACATGCAGAGATGCGATTCGCCACCTGGTCATCAGAAGGGGGAAAGGAGAAGATTAATTGTGTGTCGTCTGCATAGCAATGATAGGAGAGACCATGTGAGGTTATGACAGAGCCAAGTGACTTGGTGTATAGCGAGAATAGGAGAGGGCCTAGAACAGAGCCCTGGGGGACACCAGTGGTGAGAGCGCGTGGTGAGGAGACAGATTCTCGCCACGCCACCTGGTAGGAGCGACCTGTCAGGTAGGACGCAATCCAAGCGTGGGCCGCGCCGGAGATGCCCAACTCGGAGAGGGTGGAGAGGAGGATCTGATGGTTCACAGTATCGAAGGCAGCCGATAGGTCTAGAAGGATGAGAGCAGAGGAGAGAGAGTTAGCTTTAGCGGTGCGGAGCGCCTCCGTGATACAGAGAAGAGCAGTCTCAGTTGAATGACTAGTCTTGAAACCTGACTGATTTGGATCAAGAAGGTCATTCTGAGAGAGATAGCGGGAGAGCTGGCCAAGGACGGCACGTTCAAGAGTTTTGGAGAGAAAAGAAAGAAGGGATACTGGTCTGTAGTTGTTGACATCGGAGGGATCGAGTGTAGGTTTTTTCAGAAGGGGTGCAACTCTCGCTCTCTTGAAGACAGAAGGGACGTAGCCAGCGGTCAGGGATGAGTTGATGAGCGAGGTGAGGTAAGGAGAAGGTCTCCGGAAATGGTCTGGAGAAGAGAGGAGGGGATAGGGTCAAGCGGGCAGGTTGTTGGGCGGCCGGCCGTCACAAGACGCGAGATTTCATCTGGAGAGAGAGGGGAGAAAGAGGTCAGAGCACAGGGTAGGGCAGTGTGAGCAGAACCAGCGGTGTCGTTTGACTTAGCAAACGAGGATCGGATGTCGTCGACCTTCTTTTCAAAATGGTTGACGAAGTCATCTGCAGAGAGGGAGGAGGGGGGTACAGCATACAACGCTACAGCATACAATGACGTTCAAGACGATTCAAAACAAAGTTGGGCTCAATACGGAATTGGTTTGTCGAGACCGGTTTGGAAGAACTTGACTGGCCTGCACAGAGCCCTGACCTCAACTCCATCAAACACTTTTGGGATGAATTGGAACACCGACTGCAAGTCCGACCTCACTAATGCTCTTGTGGCTGAATGGAAGCAAGTCCCCGCAGCAATGTTCCAAGATCTGGTGGAAAGCCTTCTCAGAAGAGTAGAGGCTGTTATAGCAGCAAAGGGGGACCAACTTCATATTAATGCCCAGGATTTTGGAATGAGATGTTCCACAAGCAGGTGTCCACATACTTTTGGTCATGTAGTGTATATTCCAACTAATTGGATTCGTTCATAAATGATTGACCTTGTCCTGTATGGCTGGCTGCCTCAATGCCTCCACTCTCTGTAAGGGGATGGATGGGGTAGAAAAATCCTCTATAATTTGTCTTTCTCACTCACAAAAACACATGTACCCACACACACGTTCCTCTATCGTTCTCTCTTTCTTTCACCCTCTCCATCTGTCCACTGTTTTATTGTGGCTCTCGAGTCCGGTCTGTTGGGACTCCTCCGGCCTTAACGGGCGGTCAAAGCAATGGCACCACACCAGATCTCCATACATGCCCTCCCTCTCCGCTCCACCTCACCCCAAATTGGGACCTCTTTCCCGGGGAAGGGCGGACAAACACTGGCCCTGCCAAATCGGCTCAAATCTGGAGCACAAACCTGCAGTTAAGGGAATTGAGACATTTGTGTGTCATTATAGGGGTTGATTCAAACTTGGCTTTGTTTTACATGTTGAAAACTACATTAAACAAAAGCATACTAGCTTATTAACAACATATTATTAAAGTAACAAAGACCTATCAAACCGTTTGTTCAGACACTTAATCATTCAGATGTTGTTCAATCTACAGTATATGAACTTTTGATTAAACAAAAAAAAACCCATTATTTTTTAATCACTCCCCATTTCCCCCCCTGCAGCTCCAAATCAAAGATAGCAATGATAGGCCTAAATGTCATGGTTTTGGCCTTTAAACAAAGTGAAATGATTCCACACCATGATATTGGTCATGTGTTTTATTCTGGGACATATGCAACAGACTGGGGTCTCGTCCTCTACACAGCCCTGACATGCTGACTTTGGCTAGAAAAGGCCGGAGAGTGAGGTGGAGAGAGAGAGGAGGAGAGCGGGAGAGAGTGGAGGTAAGGTAAAACAACAGATTGTCCCTGCTGTCCCCCAGGGTTCTGGAGCGTTAGCAGGTTCACCGCCGTCGGTTCCTCTTGGGCTGACTCAAGACGTGGCATTTTCACCCGATAAACGTCCATCCTCTGACCTTTGTGGAGAGTAGGGATGGAGGTCCACCTCGTTGTGGACACGCGGGCCCCTGAGGCTGGGCAAATGTCACATCCACTGTCCTTCAAACATGTCACATCCACTGTTGCAGATGTCGACTGCCCAAATGGCAACCTGGATAGAGGAATTAGAGGAATCAGACAGAAACAAGAGACAAAGAGTGTTTACTCACTGCACTCGTTAATCTTCATTGTGCTGGCTGGCTCATAGGGCAACAATACTGTATATCTGCAAAAGTGCTCCACCTATGGCTGTCTTTGATTGTCTTCTCTTCGTGCTGTGGTGTCAACAGTAAGATGAACGGACTGCTCTCAGTCTGGGGGAAGTGGCCTGACATAGAACGTTTTGGCTTTTGAGTCCTAAAGCATCAGAATATGACTCAGTAGAGAATTCCTCCATTTAAGTTACAACAACATGCATATGGTCAGAGAACCTGTTTGAGCGAAATCCAGATGTGCAATTTGGTTGAACAAGTAAAATTTGCTGCTTGAATTGATTCATCCAATGGCAGTTTATCATCTGGGAGTCACATCTCATTACGGTAGCAGGCTGGTGCTTCCTAAACTTAGCAGGCCAAAGCCAAGGGGAACCCATGTGCTTAGGTCAAAGGAATGCTGTGTAATGTGGTGCCATATTTCTTCCGGCAGAATGAAAAGTCTCTCTGTAGATTAAAGTCTTCATCGATCTGAGGATCAGGCGTCACCAGACTGCTCCTCTAGCCAAATGGGCCATCTGCCTAGATAAACCAGTGCCAAGGAGTCTTTCCTCTCTCTCTCTCTCTCGCTCTCGCTCGCTCTCTTTCTTTTTCTCTCTCTTGCTTTCTACCTATCTCACTTGGGCTAGCTCCCTTCTTGATATATTTTTATTTCACCAGTTCAGCAATGAATCTCTTCTTGTTCTTTACCTCTTTTTCCCTTTCGTTCTTCTAAACTCAAAAACTAATTGGAGAAAGTTTGATGATGAAAAAAGTTATTTGTAAAGGAATTTTGTATTCACTTTCTTCCTCTCCCCTCTCTTCTGTAATCTGCTAACGGAGGAATCCCTGTACCGAGATGCATATTTGTTGGTGGGGAAACGCTCTCTAGTCATTAACGACAAAAGTCTTCACTTCCTGCATACCGCTGCACAGCATGCTGGGTAGCGTATAATTAGAGCCAAACTGTATGTATCTTCAAATTGCTACTCGCACAGAGAGTTTTTCTTTTTACATGGGTGGTCGGGCAAAATATCCAATCTGGCTTTAAGTGGAGCTCTTATGACAATTATTTACAGCATTTTTTTCCCTGCTGCATTTATGTAGTCTGTATATTCTTCCTTATTATTTTGTGTTTGAAAAAGCCAAATGCATGGCCTTAGTTTATGGCATCGCTTCTATTGTATAGCGAACCTCAAATGGACTATACTGACTGCAGTTAACCGTGGTTAAATTAGGTTAGGCTAGACGTTTAAATAGTTATAGCCAAATAAAGAGAGTACAATCTCTTTGAGTTGAGAATCATTACCTGGTCGTTCTCCACGTATCGACAGCGGACGCACACAAGAAAAAAAGGACAAATAGCCCAGACACTAACATCTGTTGCCACCCCACGTGTTCCAATAAAATCCTATAAGGCAGAGAGATCAGAGTGTACAGGAAATCTATAGTGTTGATAGGTTCTAATCAGCAGGGAGCATAACTACACTTCGCCCGTTGATTTTCAATCAGGAGAAAAACCTCCTCTGCAGACGCATCAATATGCCACGGGCCCTCTCCCACTCTCATCAGCTGGCAGTAGCATTAGGGGAGAGAGGTAGCACATTACCTGTGCTTGTTTCGACTGGGGACGAGAGCTGCCATTATAGGTGTAATAGAACTGTTCGTTTCCCTCTGTGTTGGGATTGTGAAAGCTTGACGGCACACACTCCAAAGGAAAAATCGGACTTTAAACCACCTAGCTGACATTGACTGTTGTTTTCATCGAACTGGTGGTGAATTTAAGAACTTAATGTGATCATCTTGTGTGTTCCTTTCAGAAACAGATTAGCTACAAGTGAGACACTTGCTAAACGGTCTTGTAAAACAGCTAGCTCCTTAGGTAGAGTAGATATAAAGGTATGCAGATATTACTGAAGTATGTGGGTCCCTGTTGGCTCAGTTGGTAGAGGATGGTGCTTGCAATGCCAGGGTTGTGGGTTTGATTCCCATGGGCGACCAGTATGAGAATGTATGCACTCACTACTGTAAATTGCTCTTGATAGGAGTGTCTCCTAAATAACTAACATTTGAATGTCAAAAATGTCATTTTCCCTTCAAAGGTATTTATCGATAGAAAGATGTTTTAATGAGTAAACCCACTTATTGTGATTTTTTTTTTTACTGAGCTGATTCCCTCCCCTGATGGAAGTAATCAAAGGCACATCTGCATCAACCAAGCAGGACAACAAGACATCACATTGTCATTCATTCGAATGAATAAAGCAGGCAGATGTAAGACGTACTAATGAGGGCCATAGCAGGATAGAGTACACTGTGAAAGGGAGTCGTTATCTAGCCATCTAAACAGCAACAAGACCTACTGGAGACAAGTGGGAAAGGAGTTCTAACAGTTTTTATTTCAAATTGATTGGTTTGATTTAGCTAGTAACTAAGGAGAAAGGGAGAGGGGCGAGATTACATCCCGTCCCATCTTGTTCCTATTTTTTTCAAAGTATCAATATCTGTGTATAAAATTGTGTTTGGGCATGAATTATGTTGGTTTGACACCAAGGCATTTCCAATTCGACATTTTATGAAGACAGAAGTCTTTGCAGTTATTGCTACCAAGACCATTGTTTTTTTTTTATGGGGAGCATGACAAGACAACCAGAGATGCCGCATTAGACTCTGACTGAGGATATCAAATAGTCATAGTCTTGTCACAGCGAGGCAGGTTAAATGCTCTGGAAGTCTGTAAGGATCAGGGCAGACGCTTTCTGAGGGTTTTCCTTTCATGTGTCCCTCCCTCCTCAGAAAGACCAAACTTTCATCTCTATTATCCTGGCTTTATGAATCAATACTTCAGGGTTTAATATTACCTCTAATGCTGTTTGAAAATCTAACACGCACACACTCACACACACCGACACATACTCACACTCACACACACACACACACACACACACGGTGTCTGTCGCTCTCCGTCTCTCTCTCTCAATTCAAGTCAAAGTGCTTTATTGGCATGGGAAACATATGTTTACATTGCCAAAGCAAGTGAAATAGATAACAAACAAAAGTGAAATAAGAAATATAAATTAACAGTAGACATTACACTCACAAAAGTTTGAAAGGAAAATTATGGCTATATACAGTGTTGTAACGATGTGCAAAATAAATAAACATAAATATGGGTTTCATTTAACATGGTGTTTGTTCTTCACTGGCAACAGGTCACAAATCTTGCTGCTGTGATGGCACACTCTGGTAGTTCACCCAATAGATATGGGAGTTTATCAAAATTGCATTTGTATTTGAATTCATTGTGGGTCTGTGTAATCTGAAGGAAATATGTGTCTCTAATATGGTCATACATTTGGCAGGAGGTTAGGAAGTTAGCCTAGAGGGGTGTGTAATGCTCCCCCTCGCCAAACCCCTGGCCCTTCTTATCAGCATGAGTAATGGAATCAGTTTAGGATGGAAGTCATAATTATATGTTCCCTCTTTGAAGAAAGGCAGGCTTAGCTGTAGCCCCTTCAGGCTTCTTTGTGTCTCAGAGCGAGCAGGCAATAGTTGTAATACGATCCCCCTAAGGTATATTTCTGATCTGGAAGTTGCATTAAATTGGATGGTGGTCGGTTTTGATAGCCAATGAATTTGAGCTGCGTGTTTTTCAGAAGCGGCCGAACCCAAGCTGAGATGAAGCAGGAAGATGGAAAAAATGCACTTGGCCACAAAGGTCAGGTCCAACGCTGCCTATCGATCCGCCCGGTCCGTTTCGGGTTTGCGAAAACTCGTAAAATAGACCGGCTCAGAAAACTGGAGAGGACGGTGGGGGATGCGTCCGGATGGACCTACCTTAATGCCGGTTTCAATTTCATTGGCTAATCATTTCCCATTCCCCGTCCTCGCCAGCCTGTCGTTTGAGTGACACTGATGGATTCTCGATAGAAAGTGGAAAACTGTCACTCTGTTTTGGCTTGTTCTAATGTGGTCAGAGGTATAGCGTTGTGACAGGCCGGGTTTGCCAATACTTAGGAAGTGCTGAGACTGATGTGAGAGCGGGAGGACCTCTAAATGTGTACAGTAACTTCAGGGATAATCATTGTAAGCCTAGGGGAGAGTGGAGCTGGGTCTCACATTGTGTTCGTTGTCACAGTGCTCACTACCAAATATCTGCCGAGTGCTGTGAATTGGGCTGTAATTTCTAGGTAAAGAGTGTAAAGTGTGAGAAACAGCCCCATCTCTGCTGCTGCGTTATTATTATCGGGATAATAATAGCAGCCCTGCAGCTGAAGCTCTAGTGATGTCATTGGCCCTGAAAGGAGTTGTTTGAACGACTCATCATGTTTTAAACATGGCCGGCAGCTTCTGAAAGGAGATTTGCATAAACAGCTGTCTCTGAGACGACGGCCGAGGTGTCGGCGGGCTGTAGGCGTATCCCCGAAGACAGTGCTTCAAGAGGGAAGGGAGAAACTTGAGTTCTCCGACTTTCAATGGATCACTTTTATTATCCGTCTTTCTCTCTCCCTTCTACCCCCCCCCCCAAAAAAAAAATCTGTCCTTCACCATCAAACTTTTACCACAAAGAGAGAGAACATGCGATTCTCTCGAGCCTGAATATGTATTTTCTTTTCGCACATAGGCAGGGGGATAATGTATTAATTCCGTAAGTGGCACAGAATGTTTTCTGTCCATGTTTTTTGTTATGCGTTCACCGTATGCAGGCCATCATTTCCTGTGAAAATTGCTGCCGGTCCGACTCACCTCCACCTCTGCAATTGGCTAACAGCAGGGGGCAGGATAGAGTTCTTCTCAGAAATCCTTCGTTGAATTTCTTCATTCACAGTCACCTCCTACATGCAGACACACCTTCAGATGGAGTTGGAGTGTGTTTGTGTGAACGCCGAGCCAGAGATGACACGCAGACAGTAATTATCACACTCAGTTTGGCAAAGTGGATACGGTGCTCTACAGGACAGTATGTTGAACAGACATGTGGCTCAGACGTTTGATTTGATTTGATTGATTAGGATACCCATTAGCCGACGTCAATCGCGCCAGCTAGTCTTACTGGGGTTTAAGACATAACGAAAAAGACATTACAGACATAAGACTTTACAATTTACACGCATTTGGATACATCAACATGTAGGTTGTGTGTGTCTGTGTGTGTGTGTGTGCATCTATCAGTTACACATACTTCAGTACATACACACAACCAGTAGGTCACATGTTCGAGAGGCGTTGTGCCGTGAGGTGTTATTTGCGGCTCAGTACTAGCCTCGTATAAGGAAAGATGTTCCTTAAATATAAATTATGTATGTATGTATATATGTACGTATGTATGGCCTCTCTCAACAGTGACAGAAAGGCCAAATGTAAGATTTCAGAACAGCTAGACTTGATACTGGTAGGTGAACACAAATAATATAACTTCAATCAAGCTTCAGTGGCTATTCAATCAAGTCACACGTCAAGTTTCAAAGCATTAGATTGTAATAATGTTAGATTGGATATGATTATGCCATCATCTATGAAATCACCTGTCCATCCCTAAGCACGACTCAGATCAATTCTGTCCTCAACAGAGATGGATATTAAAGTCAGTGTCTATTTCCACTCTCCAAATAAAGAGAAGAACTTTTTAGCCCGTCTTAATATAGAGAGGATCCAGGAAGGGCAGCATTTCCATTTCAGTTTTTGACTTTGTGAATTATCAAAAGAGAGCGTAATAAACCACAGAATAGTGGCAGTTTAGTTGAAGGTTTTATAGTAATCAGAATGATATAAAAGTGTGAATGCATCCATTATATCCCAAAAGTAGGGTAGAAAACAAACTTAGTCCAACTGTGTATAGGCTGGTTGAGTCTTTACTATACTTTTATTTGGGGTTTGGAAGCAGTATTATTGCACCCTTTTCTTGACGTAAACGGTAAGATGCAAAAGCGATCACTTTTTTCTGTAACCCGAGTTGTTAGAAACACTGTTTCTTTCTTCTTGTAAAGGCAGACTCCTTTCATCTGAACATTTATATGGTACTAGCTCTCTAACTGGGGTAGAGAGAAACTTGAATCAGTAGTGGGAAGGATGGTCTCCCCTTTGTCCATTTCACAGTATTTATTTTATGCTACAGTATCATTAAATAATCAGGCATATTGAAAATGAAAGTGTGTGTGCGCGCGTGTGTGTGTGTGCTAATGGCATGCAGACCTGGTCAAGATGAAGGGAGAGGCGTAAGTGCAGGTCAGCATGTGTTCTCGCCCACTCATGTTTACTTTATAAAGCCCAGCCGCTGGCGAAAGCTTGTTACCTTCTTGTTGTCGCCATGGTAATGGATGTTACCACCTTGACGTGTCGCCTTGCCTGTTTATTTCAGTCCATTTAAGTCGTGGTATATAAAGTTATGTGGCAGGCGGCGAATGGGGGTGTTTTGAGTGGTTCACAATGGGGTACTCTAAACTTTTCAGCGGCCGGCAGTTGTTAGGTAAGTGTTGTTGTTTTATTTCTTGAATAAGTAAGAAACCCTGGTCTGCCAATGTAAGATCGGTTTGGCTATTCTATCAGGAGAGGAGAAGAGCTACACATTTCCATGCAAGTGTTCAAAACCCTTGTAAATAGGCACTTCCTTCCAAAAAGACTGACAGACGTACAAAACTGGACCGTGTTTTTACATTTTTCTAGGTTGGAAAACCAGGTGGTTGAGACCTGTCATTTCCCCCCTCTTCAAAATCTTACAAACAGGGGGAACTGAGGTGTGAGCCGAGTGCTTTTGAAGGTGTCCAACTCCACGCTCCATAGCAAAGGGTGTCTATCAGGGCTGTGTATCCGCAACTTTCTTTCCTTTGGTAAAATACTACCCCTCTCCTATTCAGTTAGCATGGGAAAAGGACAGTCAGGTAATTGGAAGTCTGTTGGTTTCCAAGCAGTCACTGGAGATGAGGAGGAAAGCATTGTGGAGCCTGAAGATTCAGGTCACCGCAACCACACACACAATAAAGAACAGCCTGTCAAAATACACCTGCAGAGCCAGTGGGAGAAAATCGACCACTCTCAGGGGGAGGATAAGCCATCAGGTAGGTAGAGAGAGGGAGGGAGAGGAGGTATGGGGATGTATAGAAAGAGAGAGGGAGAGAGAAACAGAGAGATGGAGAGAAAGGTGCGAGAGGAGCTTTACACCTGTTCTAAAGGAGAGGCACATTTTTTTTTGTTCTTTTACAACATTTATGAGACAACTGGTTATGAAGTGTGTGTGTGTGTGTGTGTGTGTGTGTGTGTGTGTGTGTGTGTGTGTGTGTGTGTGTGTGTGTGTGTGTGTGTGTGTGTGTGTGTGTGTGTGTGTGTGTGTGTGTGTGTGTGTGTGTGTGTGTGTGTGTGTGTGTGTGTGTGTGTGCGCGCATGCTTAACCGCTACTTACTCCTACTATTATGTCAAGCAGTAGCCTGTCAATCCCATCATTAATTGGATGGTATTTAAACAATGGCTGAGCAAGATGTAAGAGCTAGCTGTTTGTTTTGATTGAAGACCCATCACATTCCAGAATTAAAATACTGATTATATTTGATTCCCTAGCTATAAAGAGAAAAAAAAAGCCACAATTTTATACAGCCGCAGTCAAAGATACGCACGATCAACATAGCATTTGAACATTGAAATCCCTTGTCATTGAGTTGGCCTGAAATGCGAAGTATGAATTTCAACAACACCTGAAATAGAATTTTCATCATACTCAGAATTGTACAATTACATGCCCTTATGTATAGGATGTACATCTAAAGTTAATAAGATACAGGTACTATTTTTACCCAACAACCTTATTGTGTCAACTAAAGTAGAGATGTGAAAAGATTGCCTTCAAACGCCTCTCTAAACCACACCAGCACGCTGAGGCAATGTCCCTGTCCGTCTCAGTGCTGTTTGCCTTCTCTACCTGTCATTCCCTTGTCTTGATTGACAGATCACAGAAAGCCTGGTTTACTTTGAGCCTGACGGGAATCAAGGCAGGTAAATAAAAACAGATGAGGGAGAGGCTTTGAAAGACAAACAGCTAGATACCATCAGGGGGATTTTGTTCGATTCGACCATCCAATCTCTGTTATTCAGTTAATTACTTGAAATGGTGGCCACCACCAATGGTGACTAGTACCGTCCTTCCAATAGAACTCAGCCACTCCTTTCAATAGAACACAGTCAGTCCTTCCAATAGATCTCAGTGAGTCCTTCCAATAGATCTCAGTCAGTTCTTCCAATAGATCTCAGTCAGTCCTTCCAATAGATCTCAGTCAGTCCTTCCAATAGAACACAGTCAGTCCTTCCAATAGAACACAGTCAGTCCTTCCAATAGATCTCAGTCAGTCCTTCCAATAGAACTGTCAGTCCTTCTAAAATAACTCAGCCTGTCCTTCCAATAGAACTCAGACAAGACAAGAAAAAGCATGGAGGTTTAGCTACAATCCACTAAAAACTCCAACTCAAGCCCCTCTTCACAGTCACACAGACACAAACTTTTGTGAAGTCTCGCTGCTGCGTTCTGTGTCAGATAGCGCTGACTCTCTGACTAATGCAAAATATTTAGCCATGTAGCGTCATTCACCTGTGAACACTGCTTGGCTTCCTGGACCCTCTAGTCTCAGAACACGATTGATACTATAGTACTGTAGATGGCAATTATGGGATGTGCTTTTACAGAGCGAGGCATGGTAATGATACGGTACATTGGGTAAACTTCGGTACCCTAAACAGTACTCCCACACAAGGGCCAGCCAATTACGGGGACCATTCTGTCTCTGGTATCATTACAGCTGCTGGGATAAAAGCATCAACGATGAAAAAAATACCTTTTAGAGGTTTCTCCTGTGGTGTTGAAGCCTCTTTTTTGGCTATTACCTATATGTTCTCGCCTTTCCAGTGTTGAATACACATCCCCACTCACAATGTACAGCATCTTTATCACGATTTTGGTAAAGCAAGCCAGTGGTCAAAAATTCAGATCTATCAACATGATATCAACAGTATATCCGCATTTAACAGTGTCGTATTTTGGTTGCTTGCTTGTCCATGTGTCATCATGACCCATATTAGAAATTAAACAATACACGCATGTCTTAAACTGCAAACTGGAAGCTTATATCTGTGATTGGGTACAATCCTGCAATGTCATTTGACAACATAAAAAAAGTTTTAAAAGGTGTGTTTTTATGTAATGCACGTTGTTGAATGGAGCCCTGTATCGGCTGTTAGGAAACCCCACAGTGCTGTCACTGCAAGACAGATGAATGGGAAGAAGAAATGAGTAATCTTTCAAAATAAAAATAAATCTCTAAAGGCACCATGTGTTTTTTCACCAAAATAACTAATAGCAAGGAAGTTTAGAAGTCGTAAATCAAAATATATCTCACTATTTTCTTCTCAGCTCTGCATTTCAGTATCCAGCAGTAGCTGTCAATATTAACTCAAATTAACCCATTGCCTAAAGCTGCAGATAAACTTGATCTCTTTTTTTTATTTCATTCCACAAATCAAAGTGTTGACAGGGAGACAAATTGCAGGGAAGGGAAGCGTGAGTTTGAGTGAATGCTGCTCTGTATGTGGTCCAGACACAATCATGACTCAAATGGGAGAGAAAAAATAGATTAGAAGGACAGGTTATTCACACCGCCCCTGAAAAAAAACTGAAAACTGGGTCATTTTCGAATGATATTTTGACAGTTTTATTCCAGGTAGAATACATAAGTGCAAATAATCCAAAACTAGATTGATGTATCTCTAGGTACCATTTTTTCATCCGTTCTCCAGCCACCCACAAGAGATGGAATAGCTTGACCTCGCATTAATGGCCTTAATGGCCACATGGTACTCTTAAATCTCCACCCGGTACAGCCAGAAGAGGACTGGCCACACCTCCGAGCATGGTTCCTCTCTAGGTTTCTTCCTAGGTTCCTTCCTTCTATGGAGTTTTTCCTAGCCACTACTTCTGCATCTGCATTGCTTGCACTTTGGGGTTTTAGGCTGGGTATCTGTAAAGCACTTTGTGACAACTGCTGATGTAAAAAGGGCTTTATAAATACATTTGATTGAGTGATTGAATAGCTTGTAATAGAGCCTTATAGCTGAATATCACTAATGATGATGGAGCACATATCCTTGTACTCAGTTCATGCATGCCTGTGTGTGACGGTGAGTGTCCTGTCCTGTCTTGTCCTGTGTGGACCATGCTTTCTGGTCAGCATTTCAGATTCATTACAAGGTAATTTCAGGTTCCCTCCCTCCAGCTCTCTTGCTCTCACCGCTCTCTTCATCCCTTTCTTCTCTATTTTCCCTCACTCTCTGGCTCTCTCTCCCTCTCTCCTTCATTTCTCTTCCACCCCCCTCTCCCTCACTTTCTTTTCCTCCATTCCTCCTCTCCTCACAGGGACTGTCGATTCAAGCAAGTTCTCAGCAGATTAAAATGGACTGGCATCTGCCTGTGTTTGCAGTATACTGCCTGGCTTGGCAGGCACAGCGGCAGTGGCAGCAGCAGCAGCGGCAGCAGCCAGTAAATTAAAAGGCTCGTTCTGCCTCATCAACACCTTTGATATCTTCATAAGCCACAGCCGCGGGAGCTCCTGAGTGTGTGTTCACGAGCGTGCATGTGTGTGCACTCGTGGGTGCGCGCGCCTGCTTGTGTGTCTGTGCATGTGTATGTGCATGTGTTAATGGCATGTAGACCTGGTCAGGATGATGGAAGAGGTGTAAGTTCAGGTCAGGGTTTCCCTTAGGAAAATATGGCACTGGACATTTTGACAAGCAGCATTTTAATTTACAGAGACAATTGAGACATTTTACCGGACCCATATGCTTTGGGTGCTTAGCCTGATTAGGCCGTCCACCCACGCAAATAAAATGTTGATTAATAGCAATGCATATTAACAGAACATGCAAGTCGAGGATGCAATGATGTGCGGTCTTTCTTATCAAATTCTGATGCACAATTTGAAGATGTTAAAATAACTGGCCACATGTACTTTTCCTCAGCCAGCAAGTCACTAGCCTATGTCAATCTACTATCCCAGATAGTAGAAATGTTTACCAATTCTTTTGATCAGCTTGTCGAGAAAGAAATGGTCTATTCCTAACAGACTCTGGGACAGTTGTGGGACGATAGAGCCCAAATTCATACAACAAGTAGGCCTAGGCTACTTTTTTTTTTACTTTAAAAAGCAATGAGTCTGTTGCAACAGATAAACTATTATTTCTTAACATTATAAGTGCAGCAATGCACACAAGGCAGTAGACTACGCGCGAATGTTTGTTCCATAATGCAATTAGCCGGAAAACAGCTTTGTCAAATGTGCATTGCACCTGCCAGTAGTTTCATGTGACAGAGATGAAAATATCCATTAGAAATGTAGAAAGATCTAATGTGCAACAACTAGCATGAGTTGCTTATATGACTAAGATTATGCCTTTGGCTACTGGATCATGAAAGAAAGTTGATATAAAAGAATTGCCTACGAGGATATGGTCTGACTTTGAATGTCTTTCTTTGGCTATGCATTTGCTGTGGGAGATGCTGTAGCAGCCGCTCTTGCGTTGTCTGACAGATTTTCCACTCAAAGGCTCTGTATCTGTATGCCGTATGAGTGTGATAAATAAGATACATAACGAATATACTGTGCACGCGCCAATTTAATTCCACTAAATTATGCAAATTAACCTATAGACCGATAAGCATGACTAGTCAAATGTATTTCCATCAATGAATTGGCTGAAAAGCATTATTTCGAAATGGGCTATTTACTTCTTCTCCCATACAATTGGCCAGAGGAAATTTTATTTATTGGCTTTTTATTTTTTATTTTTTGTCCAAAAGCCGGCTATTACCGGCTAATGGAAACCCTGGCATGTGTTCTGCCCCACCCACTGACGTTCATTTAAAAAAAGCCCAGTCGGTGTGCGCGCCTGTGTGTGTTTGTGTATGTGTTCCTCCTCTCCCAGTGATAGCAGCTTGAAGACTGTTTGTGGATGGTAACCATATGGTTTATTTCCCCTCTCTGTGAGAATGTTGAGGGAGTTACTACTGATTGTCAAAGCAATGCGTTTAAAAGTTTAGCTTTTTCTGCGGTTCAGTGTTGAGTCGGCTGATTGAGGCGTCTCTTTAAGTATCCATTTAGTGGGTAGGAGTCTGTGTTTATCTCGCCCTATCTCTCTTTCTCTCCATCTTTCTCTCTCTTTCTCCTACTCCCTCGCTCTTTCTCCTTATCTTCATTTATCTTATTCTAATGATCCAGTTAGCTGACCTTATCTTGTCCGCATAGCTTTTTCTTAGATGCGAGTTTAATGTTCAGAACCATCCATTTTGGGTACTCTACTTTCTTCTTTAAATGCACCAATTTAAACTCCATTTTCAACAAGCAAAGTACAATGCAACTTTCCATAAAATAACTGAATTCGAGCAGTTATGTGACCCTTTGTTTCTCCGCTAATTTTCTGCGTTTGTAAACGGCATTAGCCTTCTGACCCAACATAATTGTTTTGCTTTTAGCAATATCACACATATGCAGTATTCAGGGTTGCCATGGTAATCTAGGATAGACTTCCTTCCTTTTCTGCATGCCTGCGGAGAGAAGGACAGACGCGAAAAGTCACACATACTCGTTTGTGATAAAGTAATGCACAAACACACATGGACACACAGGCACTTCATACGGTCACAATTTCTTGACCTTGATGATAATAACTGCAGTTATGATTTCCTTTTAACAAAGACCATATTGTGTCAGTGTCAAGTTGAGTCTCACAGATGCTCTGAAAAGAAAGGCATGCAGATTAAATTATTAATGAGCCGTAGTCTGCTCTATTCAAGCAGATGATCATAGAACAGATACACCAGACAGTTGACTTTGAGACACACTTTTACCCTCCAGCAGGACCCTATAACCACTTGATATAGTTATACGCGTGCTATATAGGTTTTGTACATGTGAAATACATATTACGCATGTGTTTTGAATGCAGTATAACATTTTTCAAACGTGCATAATGTATGAACACCTACGTAGGTGCATACTGTTGAGGTGAGTTTAATGCTCTTTTAGGCTTTTCTGATGTTGTTAATAATATGGTAAAATGACTATCAACACTGTGTTTGCGCCTGAGCTTGAAAATACCTCTGTATGAACACTAAACTACCAACCCCAAATGCCTCAATTATCTAGCATTAGTTAAATTGCCTTTTTACTCTTCTCTAGCTCATGTTAATGTAAGGGGTGCGTAAACTGGTGGCAGGGAAGTCAGACGCAGGAGAGCAGAACTAGGTAATAGCCGGAGCAGTTTAATAGTAAAAACCATAAGAAATACAAAATATGGGCACAATAACCCGTCGCGCACCAGTCAAACAAACAAACAATACCGCACAAAGACATGGGGGGAACAGAGGGTTAAATACACAACACTTAATGAGGGAATGAAAACCAGGTGTGTGGGAAAACAAGACAAAACAAATAGAAAATGGATCGGTGATGGCTAGAAGACCGGCGACGTCGAGCGCCCGAACACTGCCCGAACAAGGAGAGGTACCGACTTCGGCAGAAGTCGTGATTTTACATTTACATTTAAGTCATTTAGCAGACGCTCTTATCCAGAGCGACTTACAAATTGGTGCATTCACCTTATGACATCCAGTGGAACAGCCACTTTACAATAGTGCATCTAAATCTTTAAGGGGGGTGAGAAGGATTACTTTATCCTATCCTAGGTATTCCTTAAAGAGGTGGGGTTTCAGGTGTCTCCGGAAGGTGGTGATTGACTCCGCTGTCCTGGCGTCGTGAGGGAGTGTGTTCCACCATTGGGGAGCCAGAGCAGTGAACAGTTTTGACAGGGCTGAGCGGGAACTGTACTTCCTCAGTGGTAGGGAGGCGAGCAGGCCAGAGGTGGATGAACGCAGTGCCCTTGTTTGGGTGTAGGGCCTGATCAGAGCCTGGAGGTACTGAGGTGCCGTTCCCTCACAGCTCCGCAGGGCAAGCACCATGGTCTTGTAGCGGATGCAAGCTTCAACTGGAA